>NC_045160.1:20310050-20526719 GCF_900700415.2 Clupea harengus
GTAAGACCACGTGTGTTGCATTAGGCTACATTTTGTGCCACATTAAATAAATAGAAAATACATCGGTATAAATGAATTAGCCGTTCATTTTGCATCATTTGCGACGCCTAGTCTACCTCCGTCCTTATTGTTTTTTGTTTTGTTTTACTATTTCTTGTTGATCTTCTTTCTACTAATAACCACCTGAGCAGCGCTCCAATCTGAGTCATGCACTGATGCACATCAATCTCATTTCACGCATGCTCAAACCAACGTGATGGTGCCAACATTGATGCCAAATATATGGATGCATCCTCTTAATGTATAAATAGTAAGGTTTCTCTTGAGGGAACTCCTAAGAGATGGTTTGGGAAACACGCATTGAAAACTAAACAATTTGAGTAAGGTATAGGCTACCCTTCAAGTCTTCGTAGAACATTAAGAGACACCGTTATCGGGAAAAGCGGCAACGAGTAAGAGTAAGATGTGGAATAGCTTCAACATTTTAGAGTTGCAGACTTTACCAGTAAATTAAGGTTCTTAGCTCTGTGTTTATACCATATCTTCTTTTAATAGACAGTTAAAACCGATCAGTAGCTTTTCTCGGGCTCTTGAATCTGGAAACCGGAGTTCCTAAAATCGTTTCGCCCCAACATAACTTTATACGGAGGTCCCCTTAATGAACATTATTTAAGTACAGAAATTAAAACCTACAAAGAACTGACTTCAGTATTTAAAGGCACAATCTACGATTCTGGCACAAGAATGTAAGCCGAAGGTTTTTTGAGCACACACACAGAAAGGACAGCTAGAGGATTGACCCATCATTTCTTGATATTTCTCAATGCTCTGGTCATGGCAACTAATGACACGGGTAATAGTGCTAATTAAGAGATCCTGGATGTCTTAACACGGGCATGGAGAGCGTTGTGAAATGTGGCCCTGAGCAAAAACTGAGACTCAGCATTTCACTTAAGTTCACTCATTGGCTAATTCATGGGTGGTTCAAGTTCAATTGAATAATCTTGGCTAAATTCATTAAAATAATACGAAATCCCTTTTTGGGGCCAGCCTAGAGATTCATTTTGGTATATATGTATCCCATTTCGTTTATATATATATATGAAAATAATGCTAAATGATACCTGTCGATATGGACGTTTCTTGAGAAAACACGTCAAAAGTTTTGGATCCATAGACTACTATGAAAATGACATCTTTCAAATATAACGGATAACTTGCTCTGTAGAGACGATAAAAAGCATGCTAATCCAAGTGTATGTCCTTTAATTTCCTCTGCGCATTTTATATAACATTTCACATATGCTACGTTTGAATGGATGACTTATGTACTTGTACTAATGGCAAAACGACAAAGAATCGCAATTTAGCTCACAAACAAACGAAAAACATTTATTTCGCAATTATTTCGCAATTCGCCCAATTTATGCTAAATTACTAGGGCTTAATAAGGCGATAACCTTATTAAACACTTCGGAAATAAGACATATATCAACTTAAAGGAAAGGCTGTTGAACTCATAATTCATAACTCATAATCTGACAATCAAAAATATATAACGATAACATTTTCACTTATCTTAATTTTAGGTTGACCATGATAAATGTTTTAAAAACAACAATAGGCTCTCGTCGTTATTGGGCTTTTAGGTCTGAAATTCCCCTTCGTCGAACTGTTGGGGAAACAGGCGGTTAGAGACGGCAACATTTAACCACAGTCGCCTTGGTGCGCACCTGTTGAATTAAGTTCAGAGGCTGCTTTTCCCTGCTCCGTTGTCTGTCCTGGCCTGGTTGGCGTCATATTCCGTGCGTTCAATATTCCGAATCCGTATTGTATCTGTAAGTATTCGCGTACTGCACGCTGTGTCCTGATGAGAACTAAACTGCGCTCGCAGGCTGCCTCGCGCTTTTATATGCGCGCTGCTGATCCCGCGCGTTATTTCATAACTCACGTGAAGGGCGCATACTTTTTTTTAAAATTTGTATTTATTTACGTTGCTTTTGGCATTACATCAGACCACAATATATTTTGTCACTGTGTAATGTTTAGATTTCCACAAAAAATATGTTTACAGTCAAAACCCAAACGAATGCCTCAAACAAAGTTTTACGTAGTCCTACACTTCAGGGGTAGAGTATACACATTCATGTATATTCTGAAATAGCTCATATTCGCAACATATGCAAGCGAATGCATTTTCAAAGAAAAGGATATCTATTCAGATAAGAGCGATCTATTACAGTTCTCTTTCACGGTAAGCCTAAATATTTTCATTATATGAGCCACCGCTTGGAGTGTGTTCACAGGCACAGCAAAGTCACTGACATCAAACATGTCCATTATCTATTTCCTCAACAGATTCGGGTCAGGTCAGCACGCATTAGTCTGGAATCCACTCCGTATCAGTCAATTTGGCCTTATTCCTTAAGTGTCATAATGTGTTGACAGGCTAACTGTTCATGTCATAATAACACGATATAGCCTAGTTTCGCCGTGTTGAGTATCTACTTCCTACTGTCCTAAGCATCAGCTTGCGTGAGTCTCAGCAGGTGGGCTGCAACTTTTTGAGGGTGCGTGCCTCACTAACTTCGCTCCCACGTAGCACACAGAAAGTCACTAAGTCATTCCCACCTGTAACTTTGGCATGCATGGAGAGAACGCATAGTTCATACAACATCTCTGACATTCAAACTCATCCTGTCACCAACCCACCTGGTTGATGTCCTTTATACAGGTTGGGCTGCTGAGCACAGCTGTGCTCTGTTACTGAACATCCATCATTTTAGCACTGGCTCTTAGTTAATACGCTTTGTTCACGAAGCCATTATATGCACTCATCCAAATAGCATGTCAGAAACCGATTTAGATATTATAAAACATTAACATTTTACAGTTCTCGCTAACAGCTTCTGGCTCTTACTACTCCTTAAACGCTTCACTCCACATGTTGGCACACCGTACCAACACCACTTTCAAATGTGAAAAGCATTCTGCGTGTGTGGGCGAAAGGACATTTCAGCCCATTTTTAACATAATTACTTCAACTTTTTTACCGTAAATATCTGATATTATTTTGCAATTGGTCAAGGATAAAGATAGGGTTGGCAACAACACTGAACAGTTTAAAAATGCAGTTCACCCCAGATGGAATTTTATTTGTCATTAACTGCTCAATTCTATAGGCTACCAGTATTGCTTATTTTAACTTTCTTGGGTTTTCTCACTTTAACTAACTTTCTAACACAATAGGCATTTCATTGCATTTCAAAGTCTCACATTACATAGTCCAGTTTATATATAATGGAACTAAAATATGGTCAGGTAAGTGTACTGTAATCACTGACATTTTGTCAGATAACTGACCTTGTGATACGGGCAAACCAGCCGCTTAAGGGTGAGGATATAGTCACAGATTTTGTCTACTCCATTTTGTGAGCTATCTTTTGCAGAAATAAAGGGACACTGTTCTCATATTTACTGTCTGATAGAGGGGTTGTAGGGAGATTAAAGCCACCCTATTCAGGTTTTAACCATTTTACTTTTTTATAGATTTTTCTCCAATGTATGTTGATGGTATATGGTCCTGTGAAGGAGAAATAAACACACCTGTCTTTAGCCTGGCTACTCACTATGTAGTCTTGTGTATATCCTGCAAAACAGCTTTTACAACACAATGTTGCCAAATATACATCACTCAGCACACTAAAAGAGTCGTTATCCCTGTCAACAGTGCTGTTGTTAGTGTTTGCAAGACAACTTGGTTACCGTTTGCTAGTTGGTTCACTAGTTTTAGGCAAAATACTTGATGCCTCTTTAAAATGATAATTAGTTTATTTTAATGACTTTGTGCCGATGAGAGTAATCTCAGATCGAAGCTTACTCTGGACTGGGATCATACTCAAATCTGTTTTAGAGTGATCTGCTACCTAGGATGGCACAAGAACTACATTGTAGATGCCCCATCTACAGTCTGAGGTCTAAACTGTGATTTCAAGGTATGGAGATATGCCCTGCTGTGCAACCAAGGGAGATGTTGAGTGTTATTACACTGTTAAACCTCAAGAAAAAAAATATTTTATTCAACATTCAGAAGTGTCTAAAATAGCTGTTGTGTTTTATAGTAAGGGATGACACAACAACTTCAGATGTGTTTTTTTACGGATTATAAATTAACAGTTCAATATTTTCACTGTAAAATGTAACTTTAATCCATGTACAGCACTTCTCTCTAGTTGTGAAAAGGCCTGAGGACATTCTTGGGTAATGGTGATGGTTCAGACCCTAAATTGAATTTGAAATTGACAGTGGACTGCATACCTCTTAAATTAAACCTAAAAATATATGACCGCAAATGGATATATTTCATTGAAGACACACAGATCATACCTGCCTCGTAACCTTTAGCACACGCCGACACACACACACACACACACACACACACACACACACACACACAAACACACACACACACACACACACACACACACACACACGCCAACACACACACTCACTATATGTGTGCAGGGGCCTCTGATAACATCTGTGAAGTCTATAATTTCCTTATCTTCCATATCTACCTCTATCTCTCTTCTGAGATGTACTGTCTGTTGAGTCTCCATCTTGCACCTGCCTCTTAACCCTTGATCAGTTTAGCCAATATGACAGAAAAAGATGGATACATTCCATATCCCTTTTGGAATGGGTGATTTCATGCGAATCTGAAGAGGTTCTGCTAAAATATGCTTTTTTCATTACTTTCTGGACCTCCTCAGTGATATTTCAATATATTAGCAAGATTATATCAGACAGCGATTATAGATCAATCATCAGCAGGCCAAAAGAAGTCTGAGAAAAATGTTTTAAAGCCACTTTTTGCTCACATGCGTAGCCACACAGCTGTTCACTGTGTGTGTGTAGATCACTGAATCCTCATTGACAGTGCCCTGTTCAATGATAAATGCCAGGTTCAAGCTAAGCTGTCATTTCCTCATTGTTTCTCAGATGTGCTTCAACAGATGTGGTTGTCAGGGTCTCTGTGTCCTACCAAGCAAAACAAGTAAATCAAGAACACTTTGCCACTAAAGCCTCACATGTCCCAAAAAATGATTTCCCCAGGAACAGTGAAATAGCTACGATTGCAGGTTAAATAACAGAAAACAGAAATATGTTAGTTTCATTTGACATTTTACTATACAACACATGCAAACACAGACTGTTGAAGCAGATATTGTACAATTTGGACTTCAAGTGCAGTTCATTAGCAGCAGGCACATTGCCTAAAGTGTCTGATTGACTTTTTTGTTTTTAGTATACCCCCTCATGTGTTACTAGTTACAAGGTTATCACTTAGACATTCAGTCCCCTACAAAATGAAGTGCAGAAGTGGACTGCCCTTAGCCAACACTTAAATGCTGTTGGCTCAGCTATGGTTGGGGCTTTGGTTTGGTGGGTTTGGTAAGGAGTCAGCCGTGCGAATAGACCCAGGATTCATGCCATTTCTACTACAGCGTCCCTGTTAACTTTTGTTTCCCTGCTGAGAGGCAATGTAATGTTTTTTAAATCATTTCTTTACAGAAAGCCATCACTCAAGCTAATTTGAAATTGTGCAAAAACAAATAATCGTGCTAATACTTAATAAACAAAATAAAATAACTTAAAAAATATGCTGATGGCAAGCTGTGGCTCAGCTAGTTCAGTGTTCTCTGTTTACATTGATTAAATAACAAGCTTTTCCTCCCAACATTAGTGAAGTTTCTATGTGGGCTGTTAAAAGAACACATATAAAAAGGTAAATGAAAGACATACATTTAATCAGTATGTGTGTTCCTCAGAGAAGTTTTAAGAGTTCGAAGTCTTTTAAGAGTTCAAAAAAAGAAAAGTAAGATTCCTGAGGTAGACAGACAACTGAGCTGAGTTAAAAACTGAAGAAACAGCTCAAAATCTATCTTGGTCATGGACATAAGTAAAGAGCACTGTTTGATGTTTTACATTGTGAAGTCATCCAGATAGTCAGCTCAGTTACCCTCCCACTCCACCCTGAAGTACACCAGCTCCTGTGGAGTGAGAGGGAAGACGTGAGGTTAGGGCCGGAGAGGAGAGGAGAATTGAGGTGAGCAAGGGAGAGGAGAAATAAGGTTGGGAGAGGTAGTGTGAGGAGAGAAGAGAGAAGTTAGAAAAACAACAGAACGAAGGGGAGGTGAGTCGAAGGCAGGGGAGGCGAGTGGAAAGACAGCGAATAAAAAGTGCCAGGATATGGGGAGAGACAGGGGAGCTGGGTAGGGAGAATAAGGAGAACAGCAGAGAGGGTTGAAAGAGAGAGAGAGAGAGAGAGAGAGAGAGAGAGAGAGACGGTGTTGAAAGGGAAAGAGACACTGGGAGGTGAAGGGAGGTAATTGGTTGATACGAAGTGAATTTAGGTGACTTGTCAGAGAAGTAAGGGAGGCCAAACAGAGGTGGATTGTGGGAAGGGTGAATAACAGCCATGTTGAAGAGTTGAGGCGGTAGAAGTTGGAAACAAGTGGAGATGAATGAGACAGGAGAGGTGAGGCTGAGAAGTTAGAGAAAGTAGGAAGGCATCACACAGGCGATGGAATGCAAGATCCTGTGACTTCAATGTGATGTGGCATAAGGTGACGTGGCAAGTTAAGGAAAGAAGCACTGGTGTGTGGAGGCCAAGGGGTCGCAGGGGCATAAATGCATTCTTGTGTAAAGTGGGGACATAACTCATAACTGAAATGAAATAGAATGTTTTGATATTTTAATTCCATTGGTTCCAGTTAATGGACACTGAAAAAATTATTGTTTTCATTGTTTGTTTAAAGAAATTCAGATTAAGCTCTTGCCGTCACTGTCAGTATCTTGCCTCCAACATAAAAATCTAAATAATGTTGAGATCCCAATTTATTTTGTTTAATAACATAGTGTAATTCCACCTAGGACTGAAGAAAATGGTATTCTGTGAAATATTTTAGTTTGTATTTCTTTTACGCAAATCACCAGGTGTCCATGACTTAAATACTTCTAAAGTTTGGTGTGTTTGCATGTTGGTAAATGTGTCATTGTCTTAAATTAACATGCCATCCCTAACCAATGTGCCATTATACCATTGTTCTGGCCACACCTGACCGGGAGACATAAGAAGATCTGGGGTGGCTTGAACTAAAAGACAAGCAATCGCGTGAGATGACACGGAGGCAGTCGAGATGGAGAGAGCAGCCCCGTCTCCCCTGACCGCTGTGTTTGGCATCTTGGCTGTTCCGTCGTCTGTGTCCACCAGGGCTTCCTTCGTGATGCCAAACTAAAAGCTACCCAGCAGGGTGTGCTCCCAAATGATCATTCCAGAGATCACTGTCTCACGAATATATTAAGGGCCTGTCCCTTCTCTGTCATTTATTATTCACTTAATTGGCCATAATGTAACCATCAACATTTCTCCCTCGTTGCTTTTTTTACAACTTTGGTACAAGTTAAATCACAACACAATGCCTGGCATAGAATCCGCACACGGACAATTGAATTAGATGGAGAAAAAAAATAGACTTTGTTCTCTCACCTCTGCTTTATAGAGAAGCCTTTGATGATTTGCAGCTGTTATTTAGTACAATCTCTAAGCCTATAACTCTTTGCAGTGACATTCATTCTGTTTGTTAAAGTCAGCTTGGTTGCTCACAATTAGATTGGTCAAGGCTGTCCGTGAAGCCAAAATGGAGAACTGTTTGTGGTTTTATGTGGGTGTAGCGGGTTGTAATTGCCTTTGCATGTCCTGAAACATCAAGGACAAACATTGATTACAGCATTTCAAGTGGCTCGGGCTAAATTTGTGGCCTACTCCTTCAGTAGTTTCAAAATACTTTCATCCACAAATGTTTGGAATTTGACATGACCTAGAGTCTGGGTAAAAGAAACACACACACACACACACACACACACACACACACACACACACACACACACACACACACACACATGTTCATCTTGTGATATTTACGATCTGGCTTGAACTCAAGTACTTGGTTTATAGATTGTCTGTCAAGGGAGGCTCGACCGGATATCGGATAAGAGTTTTACAGAGCCAAAGTAAATCTTAAGGGGATAGACTGAAAGGACCACTGCACATCATAATATATGGCTTCTGTTGTATAGACATTTGTTGTGGTTTAATAGAAGGTCTTACTCTGTACTGTCATCCCAGTGTTTTGGTCTAACACTCCTGCACACTCTTTGTTCACATGCCATGGACTATCTCTCATAGATACCTAACTGAAATAACTCACACTTAATTAGAGCCTATGCACTATTCTAAATCAAATGGCCTGCGTGCCTTATGTCTTGAGTTCAGTAGATGGAAATTTTACCTGACATTGAATATGGAGACATATTACATTTGGCACACAAAGACAGAGTTAGGTACAGAGAAAAAAAAATAGAGCAGCTGTGAGTTTTTAAAGAGGAGAATCTGATTATTTCAAGAGGATTTAAATTTAAAGACACATACAAGGCTAAAGAAAACGTGTGTGGCATCAGTCAATCAAGTGACGATCAAATACTGAATTAATATTATGGGCATACAATTACTAGATTAAGGAGTGGCAGACGTAATTTGATGTTTTTAACAGCATAACATAGGCTTTATTTTTAAAGCGATTCGACACAACAACCATAACATACCCCCCCTCCCCCCACACTATTCAGTCGTTGCTAGGGAAACAGACGACAAACAAATTACTTTAGAAAATAAGTAGCCAATAGACCAGTGGACAAGCAGCACATTGTAAACGCATTGGGAGCAGGCACATGTTCCCATTATAAACGTTTATATTTGTTCTAATCTGTTTTACTGGAATTTGTGTTGTCATACCAGTGGCATAGCCCATGTCGAGGACACAACAATCTCAGAAGAAAGTGGCGGCGTCGCAACGGGACAAGACGCCAATGGGTAAAGCTGTCATTAAAGTCCGCGGGCTCCTTCAAGCTTACGAGAATCACTGCATGAAAATGGGCTGTTGCGTCAGCGCGGTTCTGAGGGAAGACGTTTCACGGTGCGTCAACATTCAAAAACTCCTGACCAAGGTATGAAGACCGGACGGAAATACAGTGGATGAGAAACACCCGGAATCACATGCAGGTTAATTTGTGGACTATGCTTAGATGTGTGGTTTTAGTAAACAGGCTACGCACAACTTTGATCGACATGCATAACATGTCGGAGTTCAAACAGTTTCCCGTCATTGTTCCTGTGTGTGGTGTAGAGATATCTCAATCATCAATCATCTTAATCATCAATTTTAATATAATGGGTTAGCTATAGGCCTACAAACACGAGTTAACCAACCTGCTGGATTTGTGTTTTATGGCAAGTAGACCAACAGGTTCGTTTGAACATGAAGTTCAGTCTGATACAGCTACAACCTTTCACGAAATAAGTTAAGATGCTTGCTTAATTTTAGCATAGTTAAACATAGACAGATAACTTGCAGCAAATTTATTTTTGTGACAGTGCACCAGAGATTGTGAGTGTGACCACAATTACTTTCAAAGATATTTAAATATTGTGTGCCAGCCACCAGAGAGGAGAGATACCCCTCAGACTAGGATGCCAGGGGGACAAGGAGAAGGAATTGTTCTTAATAAAAGTTTGAACACAAAAATATTTTAAAATAGGGCCCAGGTTGAAAAATCCTGAAGCTTCCCTTCAAGTGGAGATGGGTGCCACACTGGACAGGTTACTGAGCATGCTGTAGTGGTTGGTGTGTAAGGGGTCATGCAGACGAACTCTAGTTTCTCTGAACCCAGAGAGAACCGTCTCCGGATAGCCCTATCGTGCAGACGAACGCACTGTATCCGCACACTGTATCCGCACTCCCTCGAATTGGGGGTCCAAAGTGAGTAAACTCGAAATCCGGTCGCGGGTTGGTGTTCGTATGCACGCTATCCGCAAACCTAATCGGATTGCCCCACGTGATCGCATCATTAGACCAGCCAGAACAACGGACACAACCGGCATTATTTAATAACTGAATGGGTTGCCATGGCGCAGTGAGTGTGGCAGCCAGTTTTAACAGCTCTCCAGTTTTAAAAAAAAAATCTTCCTATTACCTTGCTGCTTTTCCACGTGAATTTCCCTAACGGGATTAATTCAAATGTATCTATCTATCTGTTGTTAGGAAAGGGATGACATTAACAAGCCACACTTTAATCTATCACTGTTTAATCTATTTGCATCAGACCATTTTTCAAAAACCAGTTTTTAAAAGTGTCAGCAATAGCCTATATGAGCAAATCTGACTTGAAAAGATTTTTTATTATAGACAGAAGTTTCAAAATGGTCTGTAATAAAGGTGAATGTTACGTTAGCTTTAGTCCTGTCAGACAACGATAGCGATAGCTACTAGCTAGCGTTAACGTTACTTCAGAGGTAGCCTACAGTACGTGAAGGACAAAGCCCTCAACAATAGCCTACATTTGTTGTTAGTAATAAAACCATGAAATTGTAAACCATGAAACATCCAGGATCCACAGCACTTGCATTGTGGTCTCTTGTGCTCAAGCTCAGCATCTCCATAAAGCACAGGCATTTAAACAACTCAGACATGTCATGTTGCACATTGCTTTGTTGCACTGTTCTAAACTCTTTATTATCAATAACAAATATGATAATTTTTCGCTTAACCTACAGTCTGCTCTTACCACTGATTTTATAAACCACCATAATGTGTTACTGTGCAGATTAAATGTAGGCTATGCGGCTAAGCTAAACGTTGCTAGTTGGAGCTCAACTACTGTCATATGTTACTTTATTAGCATGCTCCTGTCTTCTTCTCTGTTTTCTTCAGTTGTCTGTAGCACCTTAAAGCACCACCAACAGGCGTGGGGGATGTACTACAGCTGAGTCAATCGGATTCGCTGGGTTCATCAGGCAAACTAGGCTTCGTCTGCATGAGGCCTAATGCTCAAGCTACTCAACATAGCCGGCCTAAGCAGAGTTTAAAGCGGAGCTTTAAATGTGAGGTCTGTCAGAGTGCTCACCATACTACCCATGCACACTGTAGGTTTGCTTAAATTGTGCTCTTTGTGTTTTAGTCCTGAGCACACAGGTTCACAGAGTCAGGTTAGGTCACAGAGTGTGGGATGTGCTGGCGTTTCTGCGGTAGTGGGGACTACACAGAAGCCGTCGAAGGGAAACTAGAGAGCCTCCGTGCGGAGGAGGGCAGTGGCAGGGATCTGAGTTTACCCTTCAGTTTGAATGATGATATAGAGCCTGTTTTCGTATTTATGTGGGACATTGCCAGAGTCGAGTAAGGTAGTCATGCAGAACACTATGAGAGCTGCTCAGAGCAATAGCCTGTTTTACACTTCAGTGTTGGTGCAGGGCGAGGTTGAGCTAAACCCAGGGAGTCCAGGGCTAGATTCAGGCTCTTCTGTGGTTCTCACATGGTCCCTTTTGTGGTGGTGAAAATGTCAGCAACTGTGGTTCCCAAAATCACATTTATTTGTTTGAATTCTGCTCAAGTTTAGGTACAATAATATGTAAGGATGTATGTCATATTTAATTTTTTCTTTAAAATCCTTTTCAAATAATTATACCACCACCAAAAACTAGAACAGCAATGTTTTGTCACAGAAATTACTACTAAAACTAGCAATGGCCAAAAACCTATAAACTGATTTATTTATGTTACCTCTGCCTATCAGAAAGGGGAGTTAAATGCCTTTTTGTACAACACTATGTCAAGATACCTTGACCCAAGACGGGCCTAAAATGTACTGGCTGGATATACTGGCCTATAACATGAAAAACTGACTGAAGTGGGCTATTTGTGATACGTTTACTTATTGGTTGCAGTGTCACAGGTTCCTTGTGAGGACAGACAACAACCAATTTAAGTATTTTTTGACAAAGCCAAAGCCTGATGCTTGTGAGCAGCGCTGGGTGGCTAAGTTGGCTCTTTTTGACTTTGACATCTTGTATCTTCCAGGTCCCAAAAATTTGGTGGCAGATGCCCTGATTAGAGAGCCTTTTTTTGAGGCCCAGAATTATGAACCACCTGAGTAGGACGCCTTGCAGAAGCGATTGGCTGTATGCAGGCTGGAAGATCGGCGGGCCCAGATGGCATCCCTATAGATATCTATACAACATTTCAAACCAAATTAATATCACCCCTTTTGGAGTTGTTTCAGGAACCTTTGAGAATGGTCTTCTCCCCACATCTATGAGGGGCGCCTTAATCACTTTATTTCCAAAGCCAGGGAAACCAAATACAAAATGTGAAAATATGCATCCAATTAGCCTTCTAAATTCAGATACAAAAATACTAGCAAGAAGATTGTAAAATTCTAGCAAGAGGATTGGAGGACCTTCTATCTAGAGTGGTGGGGGAAGACCAAAATGGGTTTATTCAAGGCAGACAGTGTTTTCATAACGTCATACGAGTGCTCAATATTTTACACAGTCAGAGGGAGGCGACAGACACGGCCTTACTTTCACTTGATGCAGAGAGGTCCTTCGGCCGTGTTGAATGGCCCTATCTGTTTGAGGTGTTAACACAATTTGGCTTTGGAGGTACATTCATTAAATGGGTTAGATTGCTTTGTACAGGGCTTACTGCAGAAGTTTTGACTAATAGTAAGGTTTATAAACCTTTTAACATCTGTAGAAGTTGCCCGCAAGGCAGCACTTTATCGCCATTGCTTTTTATCCTTGTGATAGAACCATTTGCTATAGTGGTGAGGTCACAAAGCGATATTTATGGAATTCGAGAGGGTCATTTAGAACATAGGATAGCACTCTTCGCCGATGATGTAGATAATATTAATGATAAAAATCTACAAATCTACATAGATCTATCCCACAGAGGTTTTTCTGAGACTGAAGCCATTTCGCCTGAATCTGACGACTTTTGGTCTGAGACCTGACGCCTTTTCGTTTGTCTGACACTTAAGTCTGAGATCTGAGGATGTCCTAAAATGAGCACTGTACCAATGGTATTACTGGGCAGCTCAATTGCGATCGATCATGTTTTACTTCTCATCCGGAAATCCACCTGCTTGGATTGATTTTGAATCCTGCTCTGTTAAACCGAGCTTACCATTGCCCCTGTACTTTTACTCAGCAGACCGTAAATATCTGAAGACAACCATATTATATTGAATATGATTGATGTTTGGTTCGACACCTGTAAATATTTGAATATTAATTTGTCCCGTTCACGCTTCAGTCCTATTTGGGGTAATGCCAACTTTGAACAAGGGCTAAAGGATAGAGGATAGAGGCTGAAAAGGGGTTAAGGAAAGTGCAAGACATGTACAGGGAGGAGGATGAAGTATTTATGTCTTTTGCGGAAATATCTACCAAATTTGACATTTCAAATAATAATTTTTTTCAGATATATTCAGCTTAGGAGTTTTATATCCTCATCTCAAGATCATTCATTAGATATACCGACCATTTCTGCATTAGAAGTAGCAGTCACTAGACACTGTTATGATAAAGGTTTAATTTCAACTCTGTATGACTTGTTTGTGTCTGGATCTATTGAATCATCAGAATCAAAACTGAGATTATGGAAGGAAGATATAGAGGAGGAAATATCTTTAGAAGAATGGAGTGAGGCATGTAAAGAGGCACAGAGGCAGTCAGTCAGCAGCAGCCTAAAACTTCTACAGTATAAACTCCTGTGAAATTGCATACATTTAATGATAATATTCCTGATACCTGTATTAAGTGTGACGAGGCAAGGCAGACACTGTTTCACTGTATATGGGGATGTGGGAAAGTGAAAACCTTCTGGCAAGAAATTACCATTGAATCCCAAGCTTTTTATTCTTGGTTTATATCCTACCATACCACTTCTACAAAACAAAGAGTTCAGATTCATAGATGAGTGTATATTACAAGCTAAATGTATAATTGCTCTTGGAAAAGAGTTGATGGACCAAGAATTGGTATGTGGGTTAAAGAAATGGCCTCAATGGAAAAGATAATGTATATTTTTAGATGTAAACAAAATGTTTTTGATAATATCTGGGGACCTTTTAGGTACTTCTTGAGGTATAATACTAATGTTGGTAACTTGCTTCAGCAAGAACACGCTCTGGGGGAGTACAACTATCTGATTTTGTACATTGGCTAGTAGGAAAAACAACAACAAAAAACACCCTTTATACAGTTTTTAAAATATGCTTTTGTGTTTCTTTTTATTATCTGTTTTGAATTGAATTATTATTTAGTTACTTTATTATTATGGGAGGGGGAACAGGGTGAACAGGTTTGCTGTGTATTGTTCTGTTGTTATGCAATTCGATGTGACTTGCAAACTGAAAAAAGTCTTTGTTTAAAAAGTCATACTTGAATCTGTTGGGCAGTGTGAAAACCATGCATAGGAACCTCATCATGCCAGTTACGTTTTTGCCACATCATGACACAGAGGACACTGACGATCACCTATACTTTTCTGGGGGGAAGTGTTAGTGAGGCCTGCAGCTTACAGTCCAGCCTAGATGATGATACTGATGACAGGACTGTCAGGCGGATTGCTGGGGTTTTGAGACAGTGACTGTCAAGAGAGGAGATGTGATGGGTTCAGACTCAGCTGGAGTTGAACAGGAAAGTACCTCAGTGTCCTGTATCTGTCAAAGCCCTGTGTGTGCTGATGGGTCCCTGTCCACTGATCCCCAGTCAGCTGTTTACTTTCCCTGCCCACACTGGCACCACCGCATCAAGTGTTTCACCTGGTGTTAATAGGGGTGGGGTAGGCATTAGGCGGGGAACACTGGTTAAGCCAGTGAATAGACTCATAAGCACTATGTCTGTTCAAGTGGGTACGGAATCTTTTCAGAGGCGCTCACTAGAATATATTCAAAGATTTTCGAAGAGTTGTATGTGTTTTAGATAAGTTTCATTTCTACATATATTTCTGTATTTTTAAATCCCCCTTCACACTCCCTGCCTGTGTGGAGAAAGAAGCATCAACTTCTCCTGTCTATTGCATTAAACTTTGTAACGGCAGTTTTGCGTGTATTCCCTGGTTATTAGGTATATATGGCAGCTCTGCTATGGTGGGTTTGGGGAGTAGCTAACCCTTCACCTTTTTAGTCACTGGACAGCTTTATTGTGTAGGTTAGTCCTGGTTTGGGTTGCACTTATCTGCATTCTGTATTTTCTTGCTCTTGTTTGATCTTCAGCTTGTTGACAGCACTTTTAAGCTGTCATGATGTTTTATCTGCCTTTTTATTATTGTATTTTACTGGGTCTGCATCTGTGGAATTCAATTCGCTTGCTGTGTTTTTGATGTTTCCTTTTTTTTAAGTTGGCTGAAATTCAGTGAATTCAGTAGAGGTGGCTGTTACCGAGTGTGTTTCCCTGAATTCCCCAACCAAAGTGTTTCCCTGTTGAGTTTGTGCAATTTCTGTGGATGTAGTTTATTTCCCATTATATTATATATTATATTGTAGGACAGTAGTAGGGGGCAGAGGGTGTGGCATGGGTGGGGCTTCAGATTTGTTCCCAAAGTAGGAACTTTAAGTTGACGTGAACCCTCTTTATGGAGGTCCCTACTCACTTTTCTGACACACTGACTTGGGATCACAAACCACAAAAGGACCTTTTTCTGGAATGGCTCTTGGTATTTGGTTCACTTTATGGACTTGTGTGTTGTGAAACCTGTAATATAAGTTGAGTTTGCTAGCAAGGTTAGCTATCAAAAGTTAGCCAACTGTTTACAAGAGTTATAAAGCACTGCAGACCTGTCCAGTTGTGGCGTCGCCTCTTTTACCATCAAAACAACACAATGCAGAGCTGGACAGCACACTCGTTACATCAGGTTGGAAAAGAGAGCAGTTAGCCTTCCTGGCAGCCTCTCTCTCTCTCTCTCTCTCTCTCTCTCTCTCTCTGGCTGCCTTCTGGAAACTGGAAAGGACCAACAGCCATGCTGTTTTATTTGTATTTTTTCACATTGCTTCCATGGTCTGGTAGGTGTTGGGGTTTTTCCTTGCCCCTGTTGCCATTGTGCTTGCTCTAGGGGGTTCAGGCCCTGGGCTCTGTAAAGCGCCTTGAGACAATTTTATTGTTTTAGCGTTATATAAATCAAATTGAAATTGAATCCAATGAACAATGAATTAAATCAAAGGATTGACAGGGCACATGGATTCTCTAAGCCTCTTAACCATCCAAAATATATTATGTCAAATTGTAAGGTATAGTATACTTGAAAGCCTATTGGTGGTTGTGAAGTATGGAAATTGAGAGAGGCAGCTAAAAAGCTTTAGAGATCAGAGGTTGCATTATTGCTTAGGCCTTGTGATAAGTAGCTAAAGCTGTATATATAAAAAAATTCTGTGGGAAATATAAAAAAGCAGGAATGGAACATCTAATTTTTAGATGAAATCTGGATGTGGACGTACGTTTTATTTCTATGTTTAGGCCCAACTGAACAGCAGGGTGCTGGGTTTCCTTTTGTTTGTTCTGCTTTGCTTCAGTTTTAGGCTGGCATGGCCGAGGCTGCTTTCCAGTTTGGAAATGCTTCAGAAACCTCATTTAGTAAATAGACCCTCTTTTGTGATTGACACATGAAATAAGAAGGCATATTTTATTAAATGCTAAATTACAATTCGTGTTAAAAAAGACAAATATTTGGGATTAAGTAATAACGAAGAAAAAAAACACCAGCTGCAGCTATTACAGCTTTGCATACTCTGGACATCGGAATAGTCATTCAGATTTTTCCCCAAATATTCACTTGATATATTACTCCATGCCTGCTGAAGGACTGCCCAGAGATGATTCACACTGGTTGGACTCTGTTACCTCACATAAGGTTCAGTTCCTCCCATAGCAGCTCAGTCAGATTAAAATCACACAACTGGGCAGACCGTTCCATGATAGACAGCACGTCAGTTGACTGTTTCCTCTCCAGATGGGATTTCCGAAGCTTAGGGTCATTGCTTTGGGTCATTGTCCTGTTGGATAAGATTCCGATCAGAGGGAATGTTGTAAAATCCTGTGGCATCCATCAGAATCACGTTTATTGGCCAAGTAAGTTTGCACAAGCAAGGAATTTGACTCCGGGTTAAGTGGCTCTCAGTGTACTTACACAAAATATACAACGCAACACAATACAACACAACAGCACAACGGTCTTAGAAATGTAAGAAATATATACAGGGAGGAATGGCTATATACAGGAGCTGTGAACTGTAAACACAACAAATAGTGCAAAGAAGTGGAGAGTGCAAGAAGTGCAGAGATAAATATTAAATGGTAAGAGAATGACGTAAGAAGTACAGTATATACAGCCTGTATAGTTATACAGTAAAGGGTGGAATGTAAAGAGAAGATGCAGATCATCAACTTTCCGTGCTCCAAAACAGCCCAAGACCATCACATTGCGTCCTCCATGCTTCACAGTGGGTGTGATGCATCTAACGTTTTTTTCACCAACTTGACGTCTCACATAAAATAATCTTGTGGAGCCAAAAACTTTTTGGGGCTATATCTCACATTGAATAGCATTCATCCCTTATAACTATCAGCGATTGACATGTTTCCAATAAAAGCGGTTTGAACCTGGCTATTTTTCCAAGAAACACACAAAAGGCTGTATTATAGATAACTGAATATACTGTTTACTTCTACACTGTACTGTGTTGATCAATGCTGATGTCAATCTAAAAGCCACGTTTCCTATGGTGTTTCCAGACATTCGGAGGGTAGTGTGACGACTGGGGATGATTGCCTCTCTCTTAGAAATAATAAAGGAGGAAATATAGATTTGCTTTCTTAGTCAGCTTCGGATGATGTATATGTTACAGTGGTGTTTGTGAGAGTGAGGGGGATTTGCACATTTTGACAGCAGCAGCCAAGAGCTGTGTGAAATGGCCCCAGCTAAGACAGTACACGGGCAAACGTTAATTTCTTAGCCGCTGAGCAAAGAAACCAATCCCACAAAACCTGTCAAGTCATGAGATCGTGCATGGGAATTCATTAATTCATTAATTATAAATGAATGATGCTTACAGAGCGTGTAGAGAGTGATAAAGAAAAGTCGTAAATAGTTGATGATGAGATGAGAAAATAATTAATTAATATTTACGACTTTTCTTTATCGCTCTCTACACGCTCTGTAAAAGAGATGTGTTTTCACAGATCACTCAAAGGGCCTTAGACTTTATTCTGTTTTGATTGAGAGTGTGAACCTGTTGAGTATGCTGTCAAACTTGAGTCCGTACCTGTGTGTGGAAGTCTCAATGCAGACCTACATAACCAGGACTCACAGCAACGCCAAGGCTTCTGGAACAAACCATAGGAAATTATCCATCACGTAATGTGAAGGCCTGGTCTGAATACAGTGTTTATCACCTTCTTTGCCTTGCATCCCAAAGCCTCTGAAGGCATGCAGACAATAGTGGGTTTATACAGGCTGTTGTTGTGGTAGTGAAAACAATAGATTCGTTAAAGATTCATTAAAGATCTCTTCAACATTACTGGAAATCTTGTTTCATATGTTACTGGATGTAATTTGGCAAGGGATGTCATTATGACACAGCAGGCCTCAAAGTCTTACCTCAGTTGTTGTAGGTCTGTACCTTTTTATAGTTGGCAGGATTCTTATGGCTCCATGAGTATCCATCAATAGATTTTTGCTTCACCTCCTTTGGGCAGCAGCTATCCATATATACCTGACCTGTATTTAGCAAATACATTCATACAAAGAAAGTAGAGATCATTTTTTTCCTAAATTGCTTTTTTCCCCCTTTTTATTGTCCCCAGATTTTGTGTTTTAGTTTTTATGGATCACATTAGTTGTGGTTTAAGCAAATTTTATCCTCAAAAAGCGTAGTCTAATACATTTCTAGAACAAGAAAAGTTCAGGCAATTCATCATGCCACACTCCCCTGTACCCTTGCATGGTGATTTACTCTAAGGAACTTAAAACAGGCCTTTCAAACATTTGATCCAAATGGCCTCATTATTTTCAGTAATTTAACAGTAAATTCTACTTTTATGACTGAATTTAGCCGCACAGAAGGGACCTCTTCAGAGAACCCGTGGAAATGACTCTGTAGTTGTAGCTGTGAATCCAGCCTGAGAGAGGGGAATGTCTGCACCATGTCTAAGCTTAGAAATAAAGGCCCCACTGGTGCATCCTACAGGTGTGTTGCAACGCACGGACAGCTAGAGGACTGGAAGGAGCAATCTGCTTCATTTGACAAAAAATGTATTGGATTAGAAAACATGGACTGCGCCTTTAAGGTGTAGAAGTTTTCAGGATGCTATCAGACAAATGCATTTGCATGTGAAGTTCAGGTCGAGCTGTGAGAATGGTGACTTTCCATGGACAGGACACAGGGATACCCATCTGCACAGCCCAGCCAGTGGGGATGCCAGGCACTTGGAGCAGGAAGAGCTGTGTCTAAATTTGGTTGTCAATTCTGGTTTGGTCCTCTCTCCTTCAGGCCACTATACAATCAAGTCGAAGTAAACTTTTTTTTCTGTACAGTGCCATACATTCTCTCCAAGGGGAACATCACAAACAGATGTGACACAGGTGTAACCCATTGTGTGTGAAGTGAAGCAGTTGCCTTAGACTCAATTCGGTTTTCCTCCATCTTGAAGACATCAGATTTCATCCTTGACAGACAACACATGTATCTCCAACACGAGAGTAGGTCCATGAGTACAATTTAGAGCCTTTCACATAAAAATGACTCAGGTCTGGAAAAACAATAATTTGTAGGTAAATCTGTAAATCGTTGTGTTTTTGAAAGCCTGTTTATGTTAAGATCCTCCAGACATATTGAAGACAGACCTGCCATGATAATGCCATGATCACGTTGACAGGGACATAAAGCGTGAGCGAAACATTCACACTTCATACAGTTCTTCTCATTACACTTCATCATGAGGTGCTGTACGATGAGAACATTATAATGGCATGAGTCATTTTATAGATGTGTGGACCATTTAAACATGCCGCAGAAGGTCTTTCCCTTTCATGATTCCCATTTCCTCTGTCTTTCCCTCTCATGATTCCCATTTCCTCTGTCTTTCCCTCTCATTGTTCCCATTTCCTCTGTCTTTCCCCCTCATGATTCCCATTTCCTCTGTCTTTCCCCCTCATGATTCCCATTTCCTCTGTCTTTCCCTCTCATGATTCCCATTTCCTCTGTCTTTCCCTCTCATGATTCCCATTTCCTCTGTCTCTCCCTCCTCCCTTTGTCTCCTTTACTGCCCTTTTTGATCATCTTCTCGACTGTCTGTCCCCTCTCTCTGCTCTGTATAACCATGGAGGTTTGTCAGGGATATGGAAATGTGGGGTGGGATCTTTTGTGCTGGGAGTAAAAGTCTGTTCATCAGAAACAATGGGGATGGTCAGGTGATTGTTCAATGTTGCTGAGCAGTTAATTAGTGAATTCATTAGGGTTAGCAGATTTATTTTACAATGGAGTGAGACAGTAAATAACCGCACATGGAGGGTCAGTCTCAATTCCTTCATTCTCGTTTGTCCCCTCTCTCTCTCTCTCTCTCTCTTTCTCTCTCTCTCTCTGCTGTAGATCACCCTGTTTTTCCCAGACTGCAATGCTGCAGAGCGGGCGTCTGTGAGTGTGTGTCCTCTGCTGTCTGCAGTGCGCGATGAACGCTACACACACGTGAAAGAGCTGCGTCTCTGGGACCTGCCCATCAAGCATCAGGACATGGCCGACCTTGTGAGCTTGTACTTGTACTCATTGTGAAAAAATTTTTTTTTGAGGAAGTTTAAATAAATTGACAGTCTTCGCTGACAGTTACATAAGTCTCTAAACTAAGAAGAAACCAACCAATTTTGTTATTCATAATAATAATTTTACTCAGGATACTTGCCCCTTGCTTTGCTGCTGTCACCTGTCTTTAGTAATGTTTAAGTCAATGTGTGTGAGAGTCCTGGATCTTGACTGGAAATCTGGATTCATATGGATTCAATAGGAAATGTTCTTACATTTAACATGATGTGACGGTTCTTAGTTCTCATAATGTTCGATGCACTGTTGCGCTTCAAATGTTAATGGAACAAACAAACCAAATGGGAACATGTAAGTGTTTTGAATGTGGTGATTCAAATTATGTGATGAACAGGATTCTTTTCTTGGGCAAAAGAAACTGTTAGGAAAACATTTAGGCCTTACACTGAAAAATGTTGGATTTCAGAGTCAGTTAAGAGACTCTTTATTCTCTTGCCTGCACTCGATCTGTTGTAGATACTGTATGTCACACATGCAATGCACAACGCCTTACTTGCTAGCAAAAATGCACGTTTGGATGTGAAGTTCATTTGAGTCCACTCCCCTGCTGGAGTTTAATCAAAGACTCAAGAGGCTATTTGTACGAGTTGCAGAAAGGATTCCCCCAAGTGCTAGTGTAGTGTCATTGCGTTATCTTGTCAGGAATTTGAATCCAGGGCCATAAGGTTTGAAGCGAAAAGAGATGGCAAAAATTCTGCCAAAATATTTGCACTGTGGTACTGACCTCTCTTGATGTTAACACATCGTCGGTCATTTCTGAGCTGAGGAAGCTGCCCAGGATTTATCAGGGGTGTTGGAGGAGGACATAGCAGAACTCCCCTGGAGAGTGATGATGACAGACTGGGTGAAACAGCTAAGGATTCCAGATTGGATCTTTTCACTGGTTGTCGAAATTCTGGAGATATTCCCGGGTTCAGCAACCTCCACAGTGTCTGTGGTTACCTCAGCGTGACGTGGTTAGCACAAGAGCTAGTGCAGCGTGATCAAAGATGCGACTGAATGGGCAGACTGACTTAAAGAGACAGTATGTAACGCTTTTTGAAGCGTGTTTTTATACTCTTATATTCATCTTCAAATTAATTTTCTAAGTATATGGTCATGCAGTGATGGAGTAAGTACCCAAACACTTTATCAAAGGAAAAGTATCAATAAACAGAAATGCACTGCGGTAAAAGTACCACATTAAGCTTTCTACTCTTAAAATATACTACCTGCCAGATGTATTCCCTAATGCAGCGGTAAGTGTGGCTACAGTATGTTTGTTTTGATGAGTGCTGCAGATGATGTGACTGGTAACACTGGCAAACCGTCTCATATCAATTATTCAAAAGGTTATTGTTAATATTGTGCCCTCTGATTCTGTGAATCCCTGTTTTTTTCAGGGGTGACCTGCAGAGTTGAAATACTATCTAAGGCAAAACAATTGTGCTATTTTGACTGCAGTGGACACACATACATTTTCATCGGGGCCCTAAACCCTGAAAGCCTGACTGGTCCACAATTCAGAAAGGGTTTTCGCTGCTTGCTGACAGTACAAGGTATTGCTGGAGAGGGGAGCTATGCCTTCTCTTAAAATAGAACAAAAAATATACTCTTAATTATTTTGTATTTTTTCCAGTTATTTGATACGACTAATAATGAGTCATATTCATACCATTTTAGTCTGACCAACAGTATTTGCACTATAAGGGCCGTTATATGGTACTCCGTACTTCACGTTTAAGGACACATGGGAAGGGCCTACACATAGATGGAACGCCCTGGAACGCCCTCTCCGTCGTCTCCGGGGCCCTCGGAGAGCTCTCCCGTGCACCGTTGAAATTCCTGTCGATCCGTCATGCCGTGCTGTACAGCGACGGATACCCCTTGGCCGTGATTGGTCCACTACGACATAATTTCCAAACGACATCATTTCCGGAACCTCACATTTCTGGACCTCGCGTTTCCTGTTTCATTCCCTATATATCGCAATACCGCCATGTTTAAAATCCACAAAAAAAACTTAAGAAGATGGAGATCACGAACATAGACATATATATATATGTCTATGATCACGAACATCGAAGAGCGCATTGCGGAAGAGGTGCGGAAAAATCCTCACCTCTATAACACACCGCTAAAAGATTACAAAGATGCGCGAATGACTGCCAATTCTGCAGCGGTAGAGCTGGACACTAAAGACTGCGACTGTTTCCTGTTTCATTCCCTATATATCACAATACCGCCATATTTAAAACCCACATGAGCGCCAGCATCTGACAGAGTAGGTGCCAGAGCCCGGCAGGAGCAGACAGCAATTAAAATATTTTGTCCAAACAACCTTTGGACATATTCATTCATATCATATCATGGGACATATCCAACAGCCTCATTAGAATCTGCATCGACTATGATGCCATCTGACAGAAATATCTCCATACAGTTAATTTCTTTTAAACTTGCTTTATGATGCATTTGCCGCCTGTAATCACGTTGTGACAGCTAGGATACAAACAAATTCCCGCAACAGGAAGAAGGCTGTTATCCTAAATGTGAAGTTATTTTATTCTCAAAAAACGCCCGACAGCAAGTAAAATATTTAGTCGCTCACACAAACAAGCCCCGTTAAACTCACAAGCGCGCACAAGAGGGAGATAAGCATATTGAAATAAAATTATTCACATTGCAAGATCGGAATGAAATGGCCTACACATTACACACGCTAGGCATCTGTATATGCCTAAATAAAACTCACGTTATATGCTACACCAGAAGAGGCACGGATAAAACAAGTCTTACCATTGAAGATCAGTTTTTTTCTTGAAAAATGTAGGCTAAGTACACGGCCACATTCGTTATAAAACTATCTACATAGTCCAACCATCGAGGTTTAATCCATGTTGTTGTGGAGAAAGAAGATGGCATCAATCATATTTCATTAAAGCTTCACACTTCTTACATTGGACATATCAAACAGCCTCATTAGAATCCACATCGACTATGAAGTCTTCCGACAGAAATATCTCCATACAGTACATTTCCCCTCATTAAGTGTCGTTTTAAACTCTCCAGATGACAGTTTCTTTTTTTTGCACAAAGTGATTTAATTTACTCTCAAAAATGAACTTCTGCATTATATGAAGCAAACATGTTCCAGTGTTGGGAAAGTTCACTTTCTACATGAACTAGTTCAGTTCATAGTTCACACATTTTAGAATGAACTAGTTCAGTTCATAGTTTATAATTCAAAATTTAGAACTAAGTTCACAGCTCCAAAAAATGGAGTTCTTTTTTTCAATATGCTGCGAGTTATAATTGTTCTGCAATACCGCTCTCGGCCTCTACGCAACTCGGCACACACACATTGTATTTGCTTAAAACACACAGAAAACACACAGCTGTCACGCGGCTGGTACCAGACCAATACCTTTCAAACTCGGTGATATTATTCACAACTCATTTGTCCTTCATTCTATCAAATATGATTAAACGGCATATGGTATTGCACCCGTGAGGCAAGGGAGTAGAGTTTTGTTCAGTTATCTCTCTAGACTGATTACTGACCAACCTTCCACCTTTGAATAATGTAACTTATAAACACTTCGTTTTAAAGCGCTGTGGCTTTAAAATATGGTCCTTAAAATATGTGTCAATAAACGAACTTCTCCATCATGTGAAGCAGACAAGTTGACTTTACTACTTATTAAGATGTTTTAAATATGGAATGCTTTATCGCGCAGGCCGCAGTCTCTCAATTTGCCAAGATGCTGATTATGGATTATCCGTGTGCTCTGCCCTGCTATTGTTTCTAACAATACAATATTTCTTTGTTTGAGTGTGGTTGTTTAGTGCGATGGGGGTATATTATCGTTACTGTCTATAAAGGAAGACATTGCAACAGGAAAATCTCCTGCTCATCTCCATTTGCCCCCACCCGTCACGTCTCTGCGACCCACCAGTTGGGCTCTCCCCACACTTCGAGAAACGCTGTGGTAGGGGGAAATTGACAGGGTGGTTGCAATAATAATAAAAAAAATATTATTATTTTAGTAATTGATACACATGAAGTTTAGTTTAAGGCAAAGGGTAGTGATGGATAAAGTGAAGTCTTTCATTCTCACTTTCCACTCTAAAACTATGAACTGAACTGAACTATGAACTGGTTCAGAATTTAAATGGTGAACTATGAACGTGAACTATTCATGTTTACTTGTTTGAACTGAACTTTGAACTGGTTCATGAGAGGTGTGAACTTGTACAACACTGTCAGCTTGTCGGTCTTGACGTTCAGATGCTGTGTTACGACTGGTGGGTGATGTGAAGGACTCATTGCACAGGGACTCAGCACAGGGGTAGATCGAAAGGGTGAAACGTTTTACTAGCCGAGTTCGGTACACAGGTAGGCAGTCCAAGAATAGCAAACAAATCCAGACAGGGAATAGGCAGGAGAATAGTTGTAGGGCAGGCAGAGGTCAGAAGCACGAGTAATCACTTCAACAACGAGAAAAGCGCTAGGAACACGAGGAGCAGTGGAAAAACAAGGAACATACCATGAAACAACAATTTACGAAGACACAACGAGGAACAAGAAAACAAGGACTATATATACACACACACACAGGCAACAGATAACGAGGGACAGGTGAGAACAATCAAGGCGGGGCAGACAAAGACACAGGTGGACTAAACAAGGGGAATTAACAGGACACAGGTGAAACCAATGATACACACAACCCGGGAGATTGGGAACAGGTTAGGGGTGGAGACACGGACAACAACAAGAGGGCACATGGCATAGACAAACAAACATAGGGAAAGCACATGGCGGGAACAAGGAAGCACGAGGACTAGACATGGGAACAAACATGTGACCACACAAGGGAGACACACAGAAATTAAACACGGACAGAACACAGACCTTACAGTACCCCCCCTCTAAGGGCCGGATTCCAGACGGCCCAAAACACAAACAGATCAAATCCACCTAGGGTGGGTGGAGGGGGTCCAGAGCAAGGCAGGCGGGCAGACCGGACCAGACAGCCCAAAAACACACAAACAAACAGATCAAATCCACCTAGGGTGGGTGGAGGGGGTCCAGAGCAAGGCAGGCGGGCAGGCCGGGCCAGACAGAAGGCTGGAAAGAGGGGTCTGGTGGCTGACCGGGTGGACGGCCAAGCAAGGGCAGAATGTCTGGTGGCTGGCCGTGTGGGTGGCCAAACAGGGGCAGAGTCTTTGGCGACCGACCGGGTGGATGGCCAAACAGGGGCAGAGTCTTTGGCGACCGGCCGGGTGGGTGGCCAAACAGGGGCAGAGTCTTTGGCGACCGGCCAAACAGACCAACAATAAACACAACAACAACCCTAACAACAAATAGTTGCCAGCGATATCGATTGGAGTTTGGGGTTGCAGGACCAGTGGCTGGGGTAGTCGTGGCACCTGGACTCTCTGGTTCATTAGGGCTGGCGGCACCGGGCCCTGGGTCTGCTGCAGCTGGGACAGGGAACCCAGGAACACTGGAGACAGGGGTCGGCGCGCCTGGGGCCAGCGCATGGACGCCTGAGACGCTCGGGACAGGGGAGCCTGAGACGCTCGGGACAGGGGAGCCTGAGACGCTCGGGACAGGGGAGCCTGAGACGCTCGGGACAGGGGAGCCTGGGACGCTGGGGACAGGGGCGCTCGGGACAGGGGCGCCTGGGACGCTCGGGACAGGGGCGCCTGGGACGCTCGGGACAGGGGCGCCTGGGACGCTCGGGACAGGGGCGCTCGGGACAGGGGCGCTCGGGACAGGGGCGCTTGGAACAGCAGAGCCCTCAGCAGCGACGCCATCAGAAGGTGCTGCTGGACCGGTCTCGGCAGAGGGTGCTGCTGGGCCTGCATCGGAAACGGATGCTGGAGGATCTTGGTTGGCAGCTGTGGCAGCAGGGTCCGGGTCAGCTGCGGGGTCCGGGTCGGCAGCGGTGGCTGCGGGGTCCGGGTCGGCAGCGGTGGCTGCGGGGTCCGGGTCGGCAGCGCTGGCTGTGGGGTACGCACAAGCTGGGTGAGCGTCGGCTGGGTATGCTGGGTCAGCGACGGCTGGGTCTGCAGGGTGAGCGACGGCTGGGTCTGCAGGGTGAGCGACGGCTGGGTCTGCAGGGTGAGCGGCGGCTTGATCTGCGGCGGCTGGTTCTGCTGTGGCGTAGGCCTCAGTGGCGTCACCATCAGCAATTTCGTCAGAGACCGCTTCAGGGACAGCAGCGACAGAGGCTGCTTCGGGGTTGGTAGCAACAGAGGCTACGTCGGGGGCAGCAGTGGGTGCTTCGAGAGCGGTAGCGACGGAGGCTACGTCAGTGGCATCAAAGACTGCTTCTGGGGTGGTAGCGACAGAGGCTACGTCGGGGGCGGCAGCGTCAGAGGCTGCTTCTGGGGCAGCAGCGTCAGAGGCTGCTTTGGGGTTGACAGCATCAAAGGCTGCTTTGGGAGTGGTAGCGACAGAGGCTACATCGGGGGCATCAGAGGTAGCTTCTGGGGTGGTAGCGACAGAGGCTACGTCGGGGGCGGCAGCGTCAGAGGCTGCTTCGGGGGTGGCAGCATCAGAAGCTGCTTCGGGAGAGGCAGAGGCTGCTTTGGGAGTGGTAGCGACGGAGGCTACATCTGGGGCAGCAGAGACGACCTCGGAGGCGGCAGCGTCAGAGGCTGCTTCTGGGGCGGTAGCAACGGAGGCTACTTCAGGGGCGGCAGCGTCAGAGGCTGATTCGGGGGAGGCAGAGGCTGCTTTGGGAGTGGTAGCGACGGAGGCTACCTCTGGGGCAGTAGAGACGACCTCGGAGGCGGCAGCATCAGAGGCTGCTTCGAGGGTGGCAGAGGCTGCATCGATGGCAGCAGAAGCTGCATCGAGCAAGGCAGCGCCAGAGGCTTCTTTGGGTGTGACAGAAAATCTTTCCAATGCTGCAAAGGCAGCTTCGAGGGCGGCGGAGATTGCTTCAAGGGTGGAAGCTCCAAAGGCTGCGTTGACGGCGTCAGAGACCGCTCTGATGGTGGCATTGGTAGAGGCTGCTTCGAGGTTGACAGCGTCAGAAGCTCTTCCTAGGGCGGCTGAGGCTGTCCTGAAGGCGGGAGGCAGGAGACGTGGAGTCGGAGCTGAAGCCAGAGCAGTATTGGTGAGTGAAGCTGAAACCCTGGAGCCGGAATCCAGGCGGCATGGAACCGGAGCTGGAGAGGGAGGTGCAGCGAGGGAATCCCAACGATCCAGGAGCTGCTCGAATTGTCCCAACAGCAGGTTCAGGAACTTCAGGGAACTTCTCCCTTGCTCCTCTATTTCCCTTGTCACGAGGCAGAGAGAGGAGGCTTGTTTGCTCAAACTGCGTCTGAGCACTGAGTCTGAGTCGGCTGAGTCCATCCTTGGTGTCTTCGTACTGTTACGACTGGTGGGTGATGTGAAGGACTCAATTGCACGACTCAGCACAGGGGTAGATCGAAAGGGTGAAACGTTTTACTAGCCGAGTTCGGTACACAGGTAGGCAGTCCAAGAATAGCAAACAAATCCAGACAGGGAATAGGCAGGAGAATAGTTGTAGGGCAGGCAGAGGTCAGAAGCACGAGTAATCACTTCAACAACGAGAAAAGCGCTAAACGCTAGGAACACGAGGAGCAGTGGCAAAACAAGGAACATACCATGAAACAACAATTTACGAAGACACAACGAGGAACAAGAAAACAAGGACTATATATACACACAGGCAACAGATAACGAGGGACAGGTGAGAACAATCAAGGCGGGGCAGACAAAGACACAGGTGGACTAAACAAGGGGAATTAACAGGACACAGGTGAAACCAATGATACACACAACCCGGGAGATTGGGAACAGGTGAGGGGTGGAGACACGGACAACAACAAGAGGGCACATGGCATAGACAAACAAACATAGGGAAAGCACATGGCGGGAACAAGGAAGCACGAGGACTAGACATGGGAACAAACATGTGACCACACAAGGGAGACACACAGAAATTAAACACGGACAGAACACAGACCTTACAGCTGTGCCTAAACTAGCTATACCATCGTCTTGTCACATGATAAAATAGAGACTTGACATTGGACCACAACATACATATTACCCAGCAATCATCATTGCAAATCTGAACATGACAAAAATACCAAAGAAAATAAGAACATATTCATTTCAGGGAATCATTTTTTAATAGTTTTATTAGTGTATATAAGATAAGCATATCATTTTGTTATAGAGTGCTACTATTTTCCCCACAAATAATACCTACCATGATAGAGATAAGTTTGCCCTTTCAGGTGGTTATATAGCATTAGACACACTCTTGAATATAACATCATGTGACTACACCTGCTGCACTTACGGTGGGACACCGTTACGAGCGACGCGATATTCTAATCCCATGCATTTCAACGGGAGCCAATCCATTGTGACGTAGACCACCTTTTTGGGCGACGCGACCGATAAAAGTTGAAAAATGTTGAATCCTATGCAAATGAGGAGCGATTTTTTCCCGCAGCGGCCAATCAGAATGTTTGGTGTCGTCTCTGACAGTTTGAAAATGCTATTTCCACACGTTACAACACGCCCACTCAAAGTGATGGAAGCGTATCGCGTCGCTGTCATGGGTTTGCACCATTATCGCCTGACTAGTGACAACTGGTAGGAGGGTCACACGTGTGATGGGAGGAGGGAGATAAACAACGACGATTTCTAACTTACAAAGACGTCTTCGAGAAAAAACCTCTTCTCCACCTACTGTTCTGTTTGTTTTCAGCACCCCCAGCCTTCGGAGAACCATAAAGGCAACAGAAATGCTAATTAGTCCGTCCTATCCATCGGCCCGCCCATCCGTAACGGAGTCTGAGTACCATACTGGCACCTTAACCCTACATTGAGGGTTCACACACTATACCTGAAAACCGTGGTTCTCAAAGTGGGGGACGCGATGTCACAGACGGAGGAAAAAAAAAACGACCGCCGACCTGTCACTGGTTAGTGAAAGCTCCCTCAAAGGCGAAATGCAGTATTTTTAAAAAACTCTTAGCCCCGAGAGCTAGCCTTCTAGCTAGCTACCTTCTTCCAACTGCAGCTAGCCCTTTTCTCCTTAACACCTACCTTTACATTTTTTGATCATACACAGTGTTGCAACAAATAGAACACCAGCACTTGAATACTATTTTGTGCTGTCCCTGTCTACATTGTGTACAGTTCGTTTTGTTAGGAACCATTGCCTAGCACAGCCTTTTCCATTATTCGTGTGCAAGTCGTTCCCAGCCTCACATACAAACACACTCACAAGAACACGACGATGAAATTAGAACTTTATTAACTTCACACACACTGTATCAGCAAACAAACACAACTATGGACAAGTTTCTGATTCGTAAAAGTCAGAAAGAGAAGCCTGTGGACTTCTTTAAACATAAACGTGATGGCCTCCAGCAACAACAAACCACCATCTCCAAGCATAGCACTGTCTCCAAGCAGTGTCCGGAGGCATCTTATGTAGTTGCCCAAAGAATTGCTAAGCTTGGCAAACCCCATACAATTGCCGAAACACTGATTTTGCCGGCCGCGCAAGACGTGTAGAAATGATAGGAGTGCAGCTGCTAAACTCAGCGCAAAACCTATGTCAAATGACACTGAATCACGCCGAATATCAGAAATCAGTTTGGGTCCTATTTCAAAGAGGACTACCGTTCATTCGCCTGAGTTCGGGATCCATTTCTCTGCTCAGCAGAAGAGCTGTCAATAGACATGGAAGAGCAGCTGAAGAGAGACAGTAGACTTAAGCATCTCCCCTCTTTCGTCATTCTGGGTAGCAATGATCAGCTTTGCGACATAGCCTTAAAAATGCTCCTCCTTTTCGCGTCGACATATTTGTGCGAGGCAGGCTTTTCAAGACTGACTGCACTCAAAACTAAATACCGCAACCGCGCACAGATCGAGGATGACCTGAGGATATGTTTGTCAAACATTGCCCCAAGATTTGAGGACCTTTGCAGGGCAAAGCAGGCTCATGTCTCACATTGACAGACCTGTAGGATTTTTTTTGTAAAGATCACAAGAGGCCCATAATAATAACAGTATCCTAATGATAGCAATAATAACACATTATTATTATGATAATAATACAATAATAACAATAATTGGTCGATAATCATTCATTATAATAATAATAACATAATGATGGTGATAATAATGAATAGCCTACTAATATGCCTACTATCACTGATAATAATAATAACAATAATAATAATAATCATAATCATAATAATAAATAGTAATAATAATAATCGTCTGTATGGGCCTAATAATAACAATAGCCTAACCTTGACATGTTAGGCCTATCAATAACAATATGCTATCTATCTATCTATCTATCTATCCATCTATGGTGTAGTTGAGGGCGGTGGCGGCGGGCTGAGGACGGCGTGGGGTGGGGGGGCCCCAACTACCCCTAACCAGCTTTGGGGGGGCCCAGCTTGCAAAGGTTTGAGAACCCCTGCCTTAAAATGAACAACTCAGCAAGGCTGGGATGTTAATCCAGTCATTCTATAACACCATCTTATTTTAAACCTTAACTCTACTGGAGGGCCAAAGATCCTTGCCCTGTATTATAAAGAGCCAATCACATTATTGAAAACGGCATAACTGACTTTCTGTTTATTTCCCTGGTTTACCATAGCAATAGCCACGCCTTGGAATTTGGTGCATGTGCATGAAGTTAACATGAAGAATAAAGTCTTTTTTAATCTTAATTGAATGGTTGGGGGAAAATTAAAAGTGTGATTCACATGATGTACTTTAAATGTCTGTTATGGATCTCTCCCCATTAATTTAGTTAGGAGGCTGATTTTAGCCCGTAATAGCTGCCTGGACTTGCCTATAAGGACTTTGGTTATGCCAGGGAGCTATCTATCTATGCAACCAATTTCCACCTGCTGTTTTTATTCATGCTCATGTTTTGGAACATTAGCAACAAGCCTTGCGTTTTAGGGACAAAACAAGTGTCTCAGCCAGATTTAATGCTTCTGCAAGCCCTGAATCTGACAATGCCTGTAGAATGCCAGGGCAGTCTATGGTTTGAGTGTGTGTGTGTGTGTGTGTGTGTGTGTGTGTGTTTGTGTGTGTGTCTGTGTGTCTTATGGAGCCTGTGTTTATGAGTGCTTTTGTAATATGTTACAGCACTCATAAAGAGTGCTTACAGCAGTCACATTGTTGTGCTTGGGTTTGTTGTGTTTATATGTGTGTGTGTGTGTGTGTGTGTGTGTGTGTGTGTGTGAATGTGTGGTTTAAAAGGAGTTTGTGAGATTGCGTGAAGCAGCCAGCTAATTAAACACATTCCGATTGCTATCACACACATGGCCACATCTGCTGAAAGGCACGGGGCCGCAAACAGCACATGATGCACAGCTTAATTCATTATGACAATGGATCACATAAAATCAAAATGAAAATAAGATATTGCAGAACTTACATAAGTCATTCGAATTAGATACATATGACATTTTTTTCATCTTCTGATTGGGTTGCAGCATTTGATTGCATCACTTCTCAGCATCTCTTTGTTTACAGGCACAAAAGCAGAGGAATGGCAGACGTTAGCTTTAACACAGTTAACATTGTCTATTGTGTGTACATGCTGTTGGACCCAATATGTAGTCACCACCACGGCAGTTACTGTACACACTGTACATGTATGACATTGATAATGAAAGAAATTGATAAGTAAGAGGTGTGTTGTATTTTGAGGTTTACAAATCTGAATCAGATTTATTGAATTAAGTTTGTTAACACACACAAGGAATTCGGTTTCAGCTGTTGATGACTCTCAGGCAATACATACAATAAACAAACAATGTACATATTATTTACAGACAATATACAACATACATGAAATATATGTCATGGCTGCAACCAGCTGAAGATCTGCATAATTTTGTGTGCTCGATAGGTCTGTCCCCATTGTTTTATATGCATTCAGTGTTTTCCATAGTCTGGTGACCTAGGATGGCAGTAGCTTAAGTATCTGTTTTAAACTAGAGTGTGTTAGCAAGAGAAACAGATGCGTTTTAGTAAGTACATAAAAATGGCTTTGGATTTCATGATATATTGAAGCGTCACTTTCAAAAGCGGCTTCCTCACATGCAAAATAGCTAACAAACTGCGAGAGGGTTCCAGAACTCCAGATTTTATGTCATAATTGAAATTCGCCCAGGCAGGAGAGAGGGAACACTACAAGACAAGACTGGTTTAATGTGTCTGGCATTCGAGCCGTGGTTCGTGATGGCTCCATCACAGGCTCGTAAAGCCCCCTCAACAGTTAGACACAGCAATTGGTTCCATCACCAGAGTGTCATAGTGTTGTGGGCATGACACAGTAGTAGTTATACTAGCCTTTAGAGATGGTTTCGTAATGTTTCCAAACTGGGCAGCATTTCATTTAACAGATGCCCCTGCTGCAGTCAGCGCATGCATGTTCTTTGTGAACAATTAACTTGATAAAAGCTTTATACTCATGTATTCAGAATTGATCCAGATTGCATTGTATTGTATTGCATAGCAAATATATATTTGATGACATAGCTCTCACTATATACCAACCTCTTTTTGTGGGTTCAGGCTGTGGTTGTTTTTAAAGAGCTCTCTCAAGTGTGAAACCTAGAGCTTTAAATGCATGAGCATTGATGAGCCCTTGTATTTCTTAATCACTCCAACGGGTTAAAAATGGAAGAGAAGTTCGCCTGACAAGGCTTCGCATCCAGGAGCTGTAAATTCTTGATCTCACTCTGAAAACTGGCGGGTGTGATCAATGTAAAAAGAAAAAAACATCTTTGTACACCAGGAAACTTGGAAGAAAGTATTCTCATTTCACTTAGCCAAGGTATACAAAATGTATTAAGAATTAAGGTGCCAGTGTCAATGTTTTAGTCCATCACAGACTATGCATCTCAATAGAACTTCTTGTGTGACCTGTGAACACAACCATGCGTGAGAAGGAGGATCTGAATAGGAAGGTAGAACGTGTTTGTAGTGGACACTACTGGACCACAAACATACGTGCTCCAAGCTACTTGCTGGAAGAGGACAGTCTTTTGCATTCAGTTCCATAGCCCATAATTATGCTATCTTTGTGCAGTCCTTTTCACATCTCTTTTCACAGCTCTTTAGAAGAGGCCCGTTAGTGGGGGTGTCACAGTACCTGTACTCGTACCGAACCATTTGGTATGAGACGTTCGGTTTGGTATGCGACTTTCTCGGTTGTACTCTTAATCTTTTTTATCTTATTGTATTGTTGTGTTGTTATAAGTTGCCCCTCGTGGCACCAACAGGAGCAGCGCTCCAAATTTCATTGTATGCAAATACAATGACAATAAAGGCTTTCTATTCAAATTACTGTCAGAATAGTCTGTTTATGTCTAACGTCATTAAACATTACGGATCAGAAATTCTGGAGCGTGCGTTTTATCTAGAGTATTTATCGCTGCAGATATGCCACCATACTCGGTCGTCGTAAATATTACGAATTAAATTAAATTAAAGCAGAATTAAAGCATATGGTCAGTGTTTGTGCTTGAGCCCCTCTACAATGTGCCTTTACGTGTGCAGTTTGGTCTGTCCGTTGTGCCTGTCCTGTATAAATAAGCGTTTAGGAATAATGGACAGGTCCGACAGGACTTATGATCAAGCATCACTGACATTTTTTATATGTATTTTTGTTATGTATATGCTCCTATTGACAATATGCTCGTATTTAAGTGCAAAAACTGTTACAGTAAGAATTATGGTCAATGGGCCACTGTTCAAAATCCCCTACTGTACCGAAAACGTACCGAATCGTGACCCCAAAACTGAGGTATGTACCGAACCATGAATTTTGCGTACCGTTACACCCCTATCTGCGAGGCCTCCCTACAGCCTTCAGACACGCAAGGCCGCGGTCAGCTGGTTAGAATAACACTGAGGAAGCAGCGTTTCATCAAAGGGGTGCTCCCTCCCTGTCACTAGAGCTCTGCAGTTCCGTGCGAGGAGTTGACACCAGGAGGCGAGCATCTATATCATCCTGTCCTCGGAGAGAGAGAGAATGAGAGTGAGAGAGGTGAGGGGTGGAGAGAGGGTTACAAACAGAATGAATTCTGCTGCACCTCCTTTCTCTCTCGCTCTCCCTCTCTTTCTCTCAATACATTCATTTTCTCCTTCATTTATCTTTCTCCCCTTCCTCTGTCATGAGGTCATCCAGCCAATTCACTTTGTAATTTAATTTCATGCCAAAAGCGATATCAGCTGTGAGTGTCATTCTCGGGCACTTTAGAGAAAAACTGAAGCCTAAACATGAACCGCCCATACCACAACCTACAGTGAGAGCGGCAAAGTGAGACTTTCCCTCAGGAAGAAACCTCAAGCTGAACCCAGCTCTGAGGGCGGTGGGGTGGGGGATCTGGCCCAGGGGAACGGTAGAAGGAAGAAGAGAAGAACAAACAGGGGCAGCAGAAGAAGAGGAGGGGACGGGGAAAATTCCTCCTCCGTATGGCTTGTGTGTTTTTGCCTTTTTGCCTTTGCCGCGTGTTGCAGCAGTTCTTGCACTGACATTATATCCCGAATAATCATGGCTACTGAGCATGTGACTCCAGTTACACAAATATGGCCGTAGGTCTGCTACTCTGCTACTCCTCAGCTGTACCGTAGCTCAGTGAAGAATTTGCTTTTCCTGCCCCCTCCAGAGCGGCCCGTGTGAAGTGTTTGTTTGTTTGTTTGTTTGTTTGTTTGTTTGTTTTGTCAGTGTCTGTTGCTGGAGCACAAGGGCAGGACGGTGTACCCGCTGACTGCACTGGAGCTGCTGGGCTGTGGGCCGGACCACTGGGCTCTGGCTAGGCTGGGCCGAGCTGTGGCCCTCAGCTCCATCACCACCCTCAGCCTGGACTACACACCGTGAGTGTGTTTGTGCGTGTGTGTGTGTGTGGGTGGGTGGGTGAATGTGTCTGCCTTTATAATGCCTATGTGTGTTTGTGTGTGTGTGTGTGTGTGTGTGTGTGTGTGCATGCATTCTCATGTTTTTGTGCGTGTGTGTACGTCTGTTGCCAGTTTTTTTCTTTATATACTCGTGTGAGAATGAATGTGGATCTCTGTGTGTGCGTGTGTTTGTCTGCGTATGAACGCACAACGCATTTAAAAACCCTTCCAGCTCCTGCGGTGTTTAGTTTCTCCTGTGGTGTTCCCCTGGTTTGTCTTCAGAGCCGCATCAACCTGTCAGCGCAGGCACTCAGTGTGGTGTCAGAACCACTCCACACAGACGCCGGCCACCGGTCCAATCACTCGGCTCATCTCAGCCAACACATGTGGAGTTGGACCGAGGTCTGGAGGAAACCTTTCTTCTGCGTTCTGAGCTTCAAGGGATAGGGTGTTTTACTGCCTGGGAAAAGAAAAAACAAAACGTTAGCAGGTACTGTCCATGGATCATAAAAAAACTCCATCTGGTTGGCTATGACATTTAGGACCTTTGTGGCGCTGGCTGAAATGTAACTTCACTCTTAATGAGGGGCCCAATGGATTGCCACGGAAACCGGTGTGTGTGTGTGCGTGTTTGTGCGTGTGCGTGTTTGTGTGTGTGTGTGTGCGTGTTTGAGTGTGTGTGTGTGCGTGTTTGAGTGTGTGTGTGTTTGTGTTTGTGTGTGTGTGTGCGTGTTTGAGTGTGTGTGTGTGCGTGTTTGTGTGTGTGTGTGCGTGTTTGTGTGTGTGTGTGTGTTTGTGTGTGTGTGGGCATCTGAAATGTAACTTCACTCTCAACGAAGGGCCCAATGGATTGCCACGGAAACAGCCCTCAACGTCCCACCACAACATGATGGATGTGTCAAATAATCTGATGTGTCTTCCCCACATGACAGATCAGGAATACATACTAATAAGAACCCTAGGGAAATGTGTCCTTAGTCCTGTATCGAGTTACTTGTTTTTTTGTCGCTGGAGGATACTGAACTTTGTGCCATTGACGGCTGTCCCACCCTATTTGTGTCGTGGTGCAATGAGCCGAAAATGTCCCATGTGGCCCATGTGTTTCCTGGGCCGGGGTTTGGAACAGTTTGTGCGTGGCGTGTCGGAGAGCTGTTGATCTGATTTATAGTTTTCGACGGCATCTTTGCTCCTCTTTCATCCATCTCGTGTGTTGACTAGCAGTCTGCCGTTGTCTGGGAGGGTTTTGGATGGTGTGCCATTCCAAGAACACAGCTGAGCTTTGAAAAATGAGCAGCATTGCAGTTTCTAATGCGCTCAGACGGTGCATATGCTCTCAATGCCCAAAACAGCTAACTAAATCAATTTATACATGCTCAATCCATGTCTCATCCATTTTATTAAACCACTCATCCAGCGTCTCCTGCTCTGAATTCACTTTGAAAGATTGTTCCGATCTGGCTGGTGTCACACAACACATGTGCGTGTATATGTGTGTTAATATGTATGTGTATTTGTGCGTGTGTGTGTGTGTGTGTGTGTGTATGTCTGTGTATATGTCTATGTGTGTGTGTGTGTGTGTGTGTGTGTGTGTGTGTGCTGTGTTCTGCTGGACAGTGGCCACTGGCGTTCCTCCTGTTCTCTGGAGCTCTTTAGTAAAAGTAGAACTCAGTAGAGACAGAGTTGTTTGTGTGTGTGTGTGCGTGCGTGTGTGTGTGTGTGTGTGTGTGTGTGTGTGTGTGTGTGTGTGTGTGTGTTGTGTTCTGCTGGACAGTGGCCACTGGCGTTCCTCCTGTTCTCAGGAGCTCTTTAGTAAAAGTGCTGAGAACTCTGAAAACTCAGTAGAGACAGAATTGTGTGTGTGTGTGTGTGTGTGTGTACGTGTGTGTGTGCGTGCGTGTGTGTACGCGTGTGGTGTGTGTACGTGTGTGTGTGTGTGCGTGTGCGTGTGCGCGCGCGCTCGTGTGTGTGTGTGTGTATCTCACTCTTGCACTTTCCCTCTCTATCTCTTTCGTTCCTACTCTTCTTTTTTCCTTCTCTCCTACTCCTCTCTATTTTCCTCTCCTTCTCTCATCTCTCTGTTTTTTTATTCCTCTCTCTCTCCTTCCCTCTACTCCTCATGTCTCCCTCTTTCTCTTCCTATCTATCTTCGTCTCTTTGTCTCTTTCTCCCTTTCTCTCTTTCTCTTCCTGTCTGTCTCCCTCTTTCTCTCTTTCTCTTCCTGTCTGTCTCCGTCTCTCCGTCTCTTTATCTCTTTCTCTCTTTCTCTCTCCGTCTTCTCTATTTCACGTCTGACTGTCTCTGGGAACTCCTCTGAGGGACCTTAATGAAGATGAATGAGCCTCTGCAGCTTTGGTCTTGCATCATGTGAATGTCCATCCCATGCCAACCCCACGCACAAATATATACACACAGACACATACAATTCAGTTAAAAAAAATGTAACACGTTTTCTTTGGAATCACAATAATCACACAGCTTGATTGCTTCAAAACATTCATCCGTTTGCAGTAATTACAGTAATTACAAGAATTATCAAGGGAGAGGTTGATAAATTGCAAACTCTCTCTGCAACAGTGTCTTTCCACCTCATTCTCTCTTGGCTACTGTGCCCTCCCCTCCCCCTGCTTGTTCTCTTTACCAGCATTGGACTGGAGGGGTTGGAAGGCCTGCTCCGTGCTATGGAGGGGAACAACCATGTGCTTTCCCTGAGTTTGTGTTACTGTGGACTGGGAGCTTGGAGCGGATCTCCCCTCGCCTCCTTCGTCACCAACAGTGTGGTCCGGTAGGAGGGTTTTTTCTTGACTTCTTCTCTGAGATTGTCTCTGAATTGAGCTCACTCAGTTTATCTGTGTGTACCTTAGTTATGAAATGTGCTGTCAGGTTGTAAGCTTGTAACTATCTGTTGGAATTTCTAACCATTGGTTAAGCTTCTATGTGTGAGAGATTGCAGGAGAGAGAGAGGGAGAGATGAAGGTCTGTAACTTTAAGTCATTTCTGTTCGCTGTTGTGTCCAGGCACCTCTACATCAATGGCAACGAGCTGCAGAGAGGGGGCGCCACTGAGCTGCTGCAGCCTCTGGCAGAACATGCAGCGCAGACCGCTATGACTCAACAGCAGACCACAAATCCCACAGGCACGTAGTGTAGTGTGTGTTCATGTGTGTGTGAAGTAGAGAGAGAGAGATGTACATGAGATGTAGATGTACAAGAACATACATTTGGCCTCTCAATAGCAGGCCGCATTCAGGTATGATGGTGTGGAGCTATGAAGAATGATAGAATCTGCTTGGTTATTTATGGTGGGCTCATACATTAGAATATGTATGAAGCAATCCATATGACCATAAAGATTAAGCATGTTTTTCTTGACATTTTTATACATGTTGCTACCTTGATTTTAATCATGACTATGACTATTTTTAAATGTGGTCCTTAGTTTTTCCATACTTTTGGGGTGTATCCTTTCGTTGACTTTAAATGTATTTTCCATGAACTGAAGGGCACATACATTTCCTTGTGTAACAAAATGACAGTCCATGTGACACTGTTATACAACTACACACTTACACATACACATATGCTACCGTTCAAAAGTTTGGAATCTTCCAGAAGAAGATGCATTTTCCAGGAAAACTCCATTTTTGTATCTTTCAAATAAGGTGCTAAATGAATACAAAATATAGGCAAGACATTGACAAAGTTAGCAATTAGGATTTCATCTTGAAATGACAATTTTGTTCTTTAATATTTGTCTTCATCAAAAGGTCCTCCTTTTGCAGCAATTATAAACTTCGCACCATTACAGCCTGACTGATTAAGTCCATAAGTGCATAAGTTTGAGCAATGCCTTGGGTCATTGTCAAGTTGTAGGTTGTAGGAGGAAATTGGTTCTAGTCAAGTGCCATCCACAGGGTATGTCATAGCGATGGAGTTATAGTAAAATGGAGTTATACCTCCCAGAATCAAAGTACCCTTAGAGGATCACATTTTCTCTGCCAAGCTCCAGCATCTTTTCATTTGTTTTATGCCTCAAATATTTTTACTCTGTGATCCAAATACCTTTGTTTAGGTTTGTCTGTCAATAACATTTTTAACTTTTTAGTCTTTTTCTTTCATTGGGTGTGACTTTTTCTTTGAAACTATGATTGGTGTTTTCTGGGTACTATTTAATAAATCCTCCAGCTGAGGACCTGTTAGGCAGCTGTTTCTCAAATGCGAGATTCTGATGCTTTTATTCACTTGCATATGTGTGCACTGGAGCCTCCAGCTTGTTTTTCTATCCAGAATAAAGCCAGTTTGCACTGTTTTGTGAAGGACATGGTGCATATCTTCTGAGAACAACAATAGACTGGCGAGTTTCTGAAGAAAACCCGCTCTTACCAACCATTATAACACCATAATCTAATCCAGAAGTGCTGAGGCTCCAGATACTCAAGAAGCCCAAAGAAAGCCGTTTTAACAGTTTTCAGCCACACACACAATTTCAAAGTTTTTTTTTTTAACCCTAAATTAGCCAATTAAACATCATGTAGGATCATGCAGGATTACCTAACATAAAGTGCCATTTAAACATCATGTAGGATCATGTAGGATTACCTAACATAAAGTGCCATTGAAACATAGGAGTGGCTATGGGAGATGGGTCATTTTACGGCCATGTAGATTTTCCATTTAAAAAAACTGTCTACACATGTCTACACATTATTTTTGGTTGATTTTAGGTTATTTGGATTGAAACTTTTTTTCTTTTTCTTTTAAAAACATGAAAATGTATTTTCCAAACTTTTGAACAGTAGTGTACATAGTCACACGCACATGTACCCAGACACGCACATTCACCTGCACACACATACGTCTGACACAGGCACATGTACCCAGACACACACATTCACCTGCCCACACATACGTCTGACACACGGACATGTGCACATCCACACATCAGTATGACTGTGACAGACGGAGGGTTGATTCACAGATGCCAGATGGCCTGATAAGCTATAGTGAATCAGAGATTAGTTGTTGGATGTTGATGGAATAGGTTAGAATAGGTAATCACAGGTACATTTGAATGTTTGCATGTTTGAAGGATATTACTGGTCTTTATATATTTTACAGGTACTCCAGCTATAGACTGTAGGCTCAGTGTACATACATAGTTTTTCTTTACCCCTGTAGCTAATCACAGCGCCCTCTGGATTTAAAGCAGTGGAGTGACTCAACCACCCACTGACTCAGGTTGATTAAGTGTGTTTGAGGGGAGACTTCAGAGACCATACAAAATGGCACAGATCAGTTTCCTCAATGTTGTTTTATTGGGGCAGTGCCCCAAAATCACACCATGAACTGAACTGCTGCTGGTGGATATAACGCTTACCAGAAAAAATAGCTGGTTAGCATGTTATCTCTCACTAGCAGCATTCATTTTAGGGTCTTTGAAGTGCTACCGAGTGTGACCTCATTTTAACAGTCTGAATATTGGGGATCCTGTGACCAATGTCACCAACCTCACCTAGTACATGTTGTTGTCACCAAGGGCTTATGACATATGAGAGCATTGCATTGAGGGTCGGTTGCCGACAGGTTGAAAGCTATACAATGTCATGGAAAGAGTTTTTTTGTCACTGACTTTCACCCCAAGGTCTTTCATCCATGGACAAGCAATGTTCATGTTTGGTGTGTGACCTTAGTAATACTAAAGTTGGGTTAAGACCACAGGAATGTCTCAAGTATAAGTATTGGTCTTAAGTGCTGTGTAAGGAAAGGTAAGACAAGGAAAGGTTGCGAAAGTTAAGGCTTGTTTGTGTTTTTTCCTCAATTGTCTGTGTGTGTGCGTGCATGCGTCTGTGTCTGGCTGTGTTGTTATGAATGACACGATTCACATTTAAGTGGTTATCTACACACTCACTCCTTAACTGATTTAAAAGTGTGGTCACGCAGATTTACTGAGTTTATGTATGTTTGACTGAGTTTAAGTCTGTCTGTGTTTGCCTTACCTCACAGATCCCGCCAATGAAAACTCCCGTAGCGGTTTATCTCAGGACAGCGGGGCAGAGAGAGCAAAGGGCAAAGGTACCAAAGGGGTGTTTTGACCTCAGATAACAGCCAAAATACACTCACACACACTCATAAATACAAAGCCATACTGTGCATACTGTGACCACCTACCACAGATGGAATCACTGGCTCCAGAACACACACACACATGCTGACACACACACACACACACACAGGCTGACACACACATAGTTACCTTTATACTTATGTACTCCCACATTCTTTGAGCATCCTTGGAAACACATGTGCATGTAGACATACACACACACACACAGTTGCGTGTGAACATGTGACAAACTAATGAAAACTAAACTGCATGACTGTGTTTTTTCTCAGACACATCCACATTTTCGCACACACTCACACTCACGCACACACTCACGCACACACACACACGCACGCACGCACACACACACAGAGAATCTTCTTGACATCTTTCGCCTACTCCTTCTACTCCCTTGAGAGGAGATGAAACAGAAATGCACCCCTCCTCTTTCTCCACCACACTGCACTCTGTGTGTATGTGTGTATATGCACACACACGTGTGTTTGCGTATGTGTGTCTATGTGTGTGTGTACGTGTACATTTGTTTGTGTTCAGCTACCAACCATTTGCTTCAAGTCGTTGCAATGGGCTTGACCTTGTACTCTATCATCATAAATAGGTCTTGTTGACAGATACCCCAAATTGTTCAGTCTGGCTTCACTCAGTTACATGGAATCAATTTAGTCAGTGCTATCTTTCAAAAGGGGTCACATGGCAGTGATTTTAGAGTCACTTATTACATTTCAACAGTTCTCGTGTTCTCTTGTAAAGATGGTTACAGGGAATACTTGTCGAGTAGATAGATTAAAATGTGGATTTACTATAATTGAGTTTAAAAGGCATCACGAGTGGTCCCTGAAAACATCACTTTTTAAAAGAACTATAAAATGTTGAATTAGTTTCAGTCACTCTCACTATTCTATTCACTCAAAGAAGCATATAAATTTAAATGAATTCAGTGAGTTAATTTTTTTTACTTGTTGTGACTACCGTATTTTAATATAGTGAAAACATTTAAAATGGCAGTTACTTCCATTTGTTTGTCAGTCTTTATTTAGACAGTGGCAATAAGGAGTAGAATTGAGAAATGAGGGGTACCAAACTGGAAGCCAGGTTTTCATGGGCACTCAAACTCAAACACTGTGCAGGACGCAGACCCTGTCGCTTGCACCATGGCGCCACTTCTTCCTATGACACGTTTTGAAGAAAGTAGGGCACATACATTTTATATATGTCATATAAGTAAATAAAAATTGCTACAACTGATGTTGATGGACTTGATGGACATGACTGCTGTGATGTTGACTATCCCATAGAATAATGCCCTGCTTTGGTGATAAATCATTCCCTCTTGTTAGGGTTAGAAATGACATTGAAATTACATTATGTTTTTCTTTTTAATTTGCCAACCTCTGTAGATGACGTATCTCATGTCAGTACGTGTTTAAAGCGAGACACATAATTTCATAAAAAGTCCTATAGTATAGCTGGGCTTGGGTCCATGGACCCAATAAACTCTGCCTTACTGTATTTCATTGTCAGGATTGCTGCTACGAAAAGTGAAATGTGAGACCATTTTTTTTCATTTTTATGAAAAATCAACGCACAGTAATATACATAAAAAAAATTTATGAGAATTTCAGTGTAGAGTGATCCGGTGAGTGCCTGACTCCTGCGTCACCTCCTGGTAAAGACCTGAGGTGAAAGTTGATCCAGAGCTGAACGGTGTTCACCAACCACAGAGAGGACTCATGGAGGGGTGGAATGGTTTTTTTTCCATTAGCAATGTTTGGCCATGCTAAGCCAGGCTGTGCCAAGCTAATTTACATTTTCAGCACAATGGCGCCAAACTGTATGGCGCCAAACTGCACTCATTCCTGAACAGGGCCAAACCGCACGTCGTCCACCTCCAAATGTACTGAATGATGTCAAAGAGATGTCTCTTTTGTGATTGGCTCAGTCATCATTCAGCACTTGTATTTCTGTAAGTGTATGTATGAAGCAGATCCGGTTAAAACGTTTTAATAGTAACTAACAACGATGGTAAAGAGTAAAGTCCCAAACAACTGTGAGTGTGTTTAGGCAGATATTGAATTAACAAAATGAACGTATTCTCTTATTTTGACAAGTGGTATAAACTCGATAAATTCCATGGTTACATTGTAATCTGTACAGCTAGCAAACTCGCAAACTAGCCCACATGAAATTAGAAACAGCTAACATTAATGTGGGAGCCATTGGGGTTCATCTTGTTTGGGACACTAGATGGCGCTCTATCTTAATTGGGCTCACACAATATACATGGGAACATTCATGCAGGTGTCAGGTGTTGCTTGACGGAGGGAGAGCACACATAGCTTTTTGACCGCTTCATTGTGTCATCAAAGGTCTGTTACATCATGTAAATAAAGATGCTTGTTTGGATGTATGGACACCTTTATTGATGGAATTTTACTGTGAGAAATAAAGTATCATAACCAAGAACTTGAACGCAAAGTTGGAACGTTATTTTACATCTAACAAGTAAGTGCTCAGTCAGCAATCCGTCTGGGCTTTAAGTGTAGACTTAGCCCATACAATTAATGTAAGCAAGATTTCAGGCTTATGAATAATGGAATCAGTTTTAACAAAGCAACCTCAGTTATCTTTGACTGAAGAAAGAAGTACTAGCCTGGAAACTAAACAGGTTTGTTTCTTATTAGACTAAACCTAATCTTTCCTTTGTGGGCTAATGTTATACATACCTAAATACATGTATGGCAACTTTGTCTCCACTTTGTTGACTATTTTTGTATGTCGGGACACCTTGACGGACATACTTTAAGACACACCCTCAAACAAGTAGACCCTGATGAACGCATTGGACAAGGAGCTAAACTGAGCGAAGCCGCGCCGAACAATGCCTGCAGTATGGAAAAATGTCAAAAGAAAGAGTTTGATTGTTTCCCCACCCCATCCCTGGCCTCTGACCACTGTGAAATTCACTGAAGCACACACACACACACACACACACACTGCTGTAATTAAGGCCAATAAAAGCCCGATTGCCTCCCATGTTTCATCATCAGTCATTGCGGAGAAATCATTATCCATCTCTCACTGCTCCCCTGAAAGCTCAAGACACAAGGAACAATTGGGGATTTAAACACACACACACACACACACACACACACACACACACACATACACACACACACACACACACACACACACACACACACACACACACACACACACACACACACACACACACACAGTCTCTCCCTCGTAGAGCAAATTGTGGACAGAGAGCAGAGCCCTTATGCGCTCGCTTTCTGGATCAGGTTTGACTGGTTCGCATAACCTGACCCTGATGTGTGGCTGGAAGAGATATGATCCAGCCACCACAGAGCCCCACAGGCTTTGAGGAGGGTGAGAGACTGGTTACCTCTCTGACTGTGGGTGTAGAGGAGGCCACGACCTCCGAGAGCTTTGACCAGTTAGCATGACAGTCCATCACATTTGACTTTGTATATTCCGTCTCTCACTGAGAGACGTACACAGATAGGGACAGGCAAGTTAACACACACACACACACACACATGAACACACACACACATGAACACACAGACACAGACATCCTCTACAGTCAGCCCAGAGCCCACAGCTTTCTCTCTGCAATGCCCCTTTGACCCTTTGCTTTTCAAAATAATGAAAGAGCCGTTCTATGTGTGAGAGTAAAGGGATAAAAAGGAAAGGAGAGGTAAAGTAGGATGTCTGCGTGTGTGTGTGTGTGTGTGTGTGTGTGTGTGTGTATGTGTGTGTGTGAGACAATATATGCACGACAAAGCAGAAACATAAGTGAGAGAGGATAAGAGGGAGCGTGGGCCTCCTGGTGTTGAGAAAGACGGCCTGCTTCCTGGAAACGCTGGAACGACAGAACCTGATCACTTGATCACCCAATGAGCCGCATACTCTCGCTGCTGTTACCTATTCATCCTCTCTCTCTCTCTCTCTATCCTTCCGTTTTTTTTCTCTCTCTCTTTCCACCTCTTCCTTCCTCGGGAACGAGGCCTGCGGTGCTCTGGTTGTTGTGTCTCCGCGACCATTCGCCCCTTGGAACATCTTTAATCGTTTAGGAGAAGGTGGTCTTTATGGGGCTCACCCCAAAAGACTTTTTAGATTTACGTTGAACCGCCGGATTTATTTACCAGCAATCCGATGCCTGAGACACGAGACAAAGGACTCACACAGGCATGGCTCTATACATGCTGTGCAGCCATACGTGCGTGTGTTTGTTCATCTTCCGCTCACTGCTCCTTTGATGATTGTCAGAGGCAGTTTCAGAATTTGAGCATGTTTATGTTTGTGTGTGTGTCTGTGTGTGCACATATACTATATGTCGCACGTGTGTGTGTGTGTGTGTGTGTGTGTGTGTGTGTGTGTGTGTGTGTGTGTGTGTGTGTGTGTGTGCGCAGAGGGGTTTTGGAGCAGCAAGCCCTTTGCATACTGTTCACATGCCCGTGAAAAAGCCAGGGATCATTTTTTAAATCTCCCATAATCTTGCTGTCCACAGAGTTCCACCTGGGATCTAGGTCTGCTTCTCAACTGGGACTCTGCACACATACATGCATGCAAAGCACAGACACTGAAAGCCTGACACACATACAGAGAGAGAGAGAGAGAGAGAGAGAGAGAGAAAGAAATTCAAACAAACTCATTTGATTCATGTTTCATCTGCTCTCTCTCAGATGCACAGGTACCCTCAACTCTTCTCAGTCACAACTGTAGGCCTACTGTATCTTGTTCTGAACTCATGATCTAGAAGGTCTTAATTCACTGAGAGCTGAATGCCCAGGGTCATTATCCGGTCTCTCCTTTTTTTTCCAAGGGCGGAAGAAGCGAAAGAAGAGGGTGAGAGGGAAGGAGGGTAAGAGTGCAGGTGCTGTGGAGAGAGGGCCCTGGCTGGAGAAATTGCACATGCTGGACAACGCCATAGATGAGGCAGGGTCAGAGGACACTGCTGCAGGGATGGACTTCATCAACATAATTTGTGTGTGAGTTCTGTCACGACCTATTGCTCCCTGTGTGTGTGTGTGTGTGTGAGCATGTGCGTGTGAGTGTGCGTGTGAGTGTGCGTGTGCGTGTGCGAGTGTGCGTGCACGAGCATGTCTGAGTGTGTGTTTACAATTTAAGTACAATTGTTTGTATGTGGGCAAAGATTTGTTTACCAACCTTTTAAACAAACACTTAAACCCTGGTTGGCTCCCACATTTGCTTTATAAACACTTGCAGGCACAGACCTCATAATCCAGACCCTGACATTCATTCCTGAACTCCCTAACTTTATAAGGATTCAGACCTCCCCTGACAAGGGCAACACTGTAGGCACCCCACCTCGGTTGTCAGGGTGATGTGTTTTTGACATCTTGTACTGTATGTCTAAAATAACCCCAGTATTGATGGTGTGTTGATGTGGTGTGATAGATCAGTGTGTGTTGGGTTTTATTACATTTGGGAGTTAGGTTGGATAAAGTCTATTAGGTAGATGAATGGTAATGTTAAAATGATAGAGTGCTCGCATCTTAAAGCGCAACACTTCTTAAGCCTTAACCGCATAGCATTCTCTGTAGAGGACATGTTTCCTGTTACAAATGTGATGTTAGCGTTTTTTAATTGTTTTAGCGTTTTGAAGCGAAGATGTCATATTGCAACGACTTCATTCCATCCCTGCTAAGCCCACCCCATCTGCTCATGGTTCACAGGATGTCACTGATGATCCTGCACACAAGGAGATGGTTAGCACATAATAGAAGGCATGATACGCAGTTCCAAAATACAAAAATTGTGAAGGAAAAAAAAACACACGCACACACAAGTGTCTACCCCATGTTCAATTTGTGAGCCCTGTGTAGATGGGACTCATTACACTTGTTTACGTATTGGGATCTAGTGCTCCGTCTGGCTATAAACATTAACTTGGCATTAACATTAAACGTTAACATTAAAATGTTGGCTCACTCGGGATACAGTTACAACGCACCTCCCAGCAGTGCCCTTTGGGCCACCTCGTGGCTACTTGTCATGTTGTGCTTATATTCACTTGAACATATCAGATCATTCTCGCCCTGTAAATGTTCAGCTTCACTCTGAGTATTACATGCATACATATGCATTAGACAGAGAGCAGTGCAGTATTTCCAGTATGTGCAGTGTTTGTGGTTACTGAAAACCCCTGTGCAACAATGATCTCTGTCTTGCCATATGCAAAACAACATAGTCGCACAAACTGTAAAGTTGTATAAAGTGCATCTGTGATTCAACCTTATGTTAGCGGTGACTTGATGTGCCATTAGTGGAATGAGTCTAACCCTCTCCGCAACCTCTCACCCAAGTCCAGGTTCTCACTCCCCTCTGCCAATGGCCCTCCCCGCTGTGTCTCCATAGTTTTGTCAAGCACTCACCTCAACTGCTGGAGCTAGACCTTGGAGAGAACCATGTTGGAGAGGCAGGAGGCCAACTGCTACTGAAGGCACTCACTGAACGGCGCAAAGGTGAGGTTTGTGTGTGTGTGTGTGTGTGTGTGTTTGTGTTTGAGAGAGAGAGAGAGAGAGAGAGAGAGAGAGAGAGAGAGAGAGAGAGAGAGAGTGTGTGTGTGTGTGTGTGTGTGTGTGTATGTATAAAAAAAAACAGAAAAAGCACAACACCCAGTCTCCTCAACAAACAATTAAATCCGTCTAAACAAAGAATAAACAAATCAATAAAACGCTAAGACAGTGGAAAAATGCTTTGTTGCGAGATTGAAGTACATGATAAGTGGAAGTCTTTCAGAGAACAGGAGTGACTCACAGCGTGTTAAGCTGTTCAAAGTGGCCTTAATTGGACCTTATTTGGGCCTTATATCCTCCTTTTTCAATGTAGAAGGACATAATAGGTGATTAGAGCAGTCTACATATTGTCAGCAGATGTGTTTCTGGGCTTGTTAAAGCAGGCAAAACCCTGCTGACTCCTTGCGTCCATTTCGTGACACTAAAGTGTATGCAGTTCATCGGACGCCTTCAAAAAGAAGAATATCACGATATTACAACAGGAGTTTTTAAAGTACAATATTACAGTTCAAGCCTTGGTAGTTCTTGTTGATTGTATCTTCTCAAAGGTATGCGTCAGACATTTAGTAAGATGTTATTGCATTTCATAGGTATGGAATGTTACACTCTGGTTGTATATTTGATTGACAGAAAGGCACAGGCGCGGAGATTACCTTCCTTACTTAAAACCCCATGTGTCACAGAGAGCGAAGGGAGGATGGGAGAGGTCTTTATGTGTGACATGCACAGTGTGGTCCTGTGTTGAGCGTACACACTCCCTCATTTGAACACTGGGGCTCGTGTTCACTCTGCGGGAAATTGAATCTCCTTTCACTCCTGTTGTAAATACACTATAATGTCAGCGACATACACTGCTAATGCCTCCGTGGCGAAGAGCAGCCGTCTGGAAAAGCATTTAAGTCTCTCAACATCAGAGAGGAATTTCAACTGATGACACCAGATAAGATAGGCTGTAATATATATGTGGCCTGCCGCTGAAGCTACAGAGTTGAAAATCCGACTGCCTCCTTTTTCTTCCCCTACCTTATCAGCCAAGCTCCCCCCTGTTAAAATCCAAGTCTCTACAAGAATGAGCCCCTCTACCTTCTCGGCCATTTTGAAGAGCGCCAAGGAGTTGAAGTCGGTGAAGAGGAAGCGACCAACCAGAGGCAAGGTGAGGCCGAGTGCAGTACGGAGGTTACTCCCGTCATTACTTCCACCAGTGACCACACCATGAACATTCCCCATGTGCTATTCTCACATTCAAAGTTAAGTTTTTTGAACTTACTTAATTTAAGTATTTTTATATTTTTTTCTTTCAATACACATCTCGAGCATCATCTGGAAGTCTTCTCATCTTGTCTCTTTCAGACCAAGAAGAATTGAGTCATTCCAGTTGCAGTGGGGGTCCAGGTCGGCTTGACTATAGCACAGGACATACATCAAGGCACGAGGATGTACAGCAAGGTTCTTGAACCCTGTCAGGTGCCGACTGGGCATCTGGAACTCTTCTTCCAGCAGCCACTGAACTCTGGCTCATGGCATCACTCTGACCCTGTGACCTCCGACCCGGCTCTCAATGACAGGGTGGGATAGCACCTCGTTCTGTTCAAGAATTAGTAGCGTTCTCTGGAATTGGGCAAAAAAAAAAAAAAAAGTGTTCCCAGTTAAAAAAAAAAAAAAGATTATTTTTGCAAAATATTGGTCTCTAAGACTCTGAGTCTCTAAGACTCCTAGAGCTCTCTCCACTGTTCCTTGGTCACAGCTACACAGAACACAACCTCTCCTATCTGGGCAGCCAGGTCTGTCTATGCCGGCCTACTTCTACATCTACTGCCGGGATGTGCTCATGTTGACTCCTCTGTGTGTGCTATAGGTTCAGACCTCTTTCTCTTCCACTGTGTGTGCTATAGGTTCACCTCTTTCTCTTCCACTGTATATGCTATAGGTTCAGACCTCTTTCTCTTCCACTGTGTATGGTAAAGGTTCTCTTCCACTGTGTGCTATAGGTTCAGCAGCTGGCATGCTTCACCTCTTATGTTTGATTTAGGAGGGAGAGTTCCTGGAAACTTGCAAGCCTGCTGCCCCGTGCGGTGTGGTGCACATGCATACTTTTGAGCATTTGAGGTCTTGTGTTGTGTGATGCACTGTTTATGAAATTACTGTTTTCTCTAAATCTGCCTTTTTATGGTTTGAGCCAGCTGCAAAACATTTATATGGTATGCTTTTAAATTTCATTTGAACCTCTGAAATTCTAAACACCAGTATTTATAAATCAAACAATGAATACATCCACTCCAAAAACAAAGAGGCTTGCTAAATTGTGATGGCCTCCAGTGAACTTGCAGACACTTTTTAACAAATTGCAGCAATGTGATGGGGAGGGAACAAAAGGCTGAACCCCCCAACCCCCCATCAGAATATGAAGCTACTTATTTCCCCTCCAGCTTAAATTCTTTTTGGACAGGTTTACAGTCATCAGGTTCAAGCGGAGATCAAATTGAACTCCACCACCCTCTTCCATGCATCACAGTTTCATCCCCACTCCATCAACTTAGACTTTACACAGTTAATAGCAGCTCCGACGACCTACATACACCACTGAACAGGTGCAATAAGCAAACACATTCTTACAGTCACGTTACAGTAAATCCACCATCCACTGTCACAAAATATGTTGGTTTATATTATGTTTGGATGTAATGCATGTGTTTATATTGTGGCCACCAGGTGTTGTTCTGCTACATTCTACAAGTTTGCCCCTCCTTTGAACATGACAAACATCGGCATTTTAACTTTTGTTGTATTGCATAGATATTATGTCTGTCCTATTTGTTTCATGATGTTAGCATACTTGATCATACTAATCCGTCATGGAATTTTTAAACTGTGCCAATTTCATATTATTTTTCATTTTATATAAATAAATCTAATATATTTCCTGATGAAAGTCTAAACAGACTTTCAGCAGCTTACAACCGCAGAGCTTTGACCATTGCCCCATCGTGTGTACAAGAGGTGGTACTGCATAAAATTGGCCAATGACTTTTCAGCCATTTTGATGTGGCTTGGCTTGGCCCTTATGCTATGGCGGAGATGGATGACGGTGACGAGCCGGCTCTGGTTCACACGCACAGTGGTTCGTCTGGGTCAAAATCTGGTGGGGACAAGATGTTTACTCTGAAGAAATGGAATGCTGTAGCCATGTGGAGCTGGGATGTCGAATGTGATACGTGTGCCATTTGTAGGGTACAGGTTATGGGTAAGTTAACGCTTGCTAGCTAGCTAGCTAGCTGACCTAACCACGACCGAGCCCCCGACTAGGTTTGCAGTTAGGTCCATAGCTAAGAAATGACACTGTTGTCTAAGATAAGCTGGATGACCACCAAGCTATATTGCTAATGCTGGCGTCAGAGAATATCTCAACGGAGGAGCTATTCAATAACTTGTCACATGCCATGTAACATTGTACGTGCCCAGCACTGACACAGATAAAGGTTTGTTTAAATAACTATTCTATTCAGTTGCATTCCCTGCAAACAACATGGATTGTAAGGTAGCTTTCAGTAACGCTAGCACCAGACGAATAGCTAACCGGCAACACCATTCGTGGGCTTGCTAGGTTTCCTTTGTCAGCGAGCTAGGTAATTTAGCTGGATGTAATCCTATTTGGAATCGAGTGTGGACTCTTCAAACTAGTTATATAGGAGAAGACATTTACACCCGAGCCATTTAATAAATGCAGATCGTTATGTAGCCAGACAACCTAAACTCAGGTGCAAGCGTAAACAATGTGTTGCTTTGCTGTTTACTAAACATGAAGCAAATCAATAGGGAGGTTGTAAACTAGCTGGTTGGGTTAGATTGAGACAGACCGGTTTTTCAGTGTGTCACCATAGCGTTCTGTCATGTTATAACTGCAGATTATGGTCTCGTTGTCGATATCAGTAAACGTATACACACCCGTCACCACCTGGTTTCTTCCACCCCCCCCCACTAATTGTAATCATTTCCCTCATCCAACCCTATGTCAACTTCTTAATTCGCTCTCCTGATCACAGCCCAAAACTGATCTCCCTTCCTATAAATCGAGTTTCATCTTGGCTCTCTGTTGCCCCGGTACAAAAGTCGTTTAAATACTGGTAGTTGTTTAAAAATGAATAGCATCTCTTGACTGTTGACATTCACTGATATCTTTCTTGTCACTCTGTTGCAGATGCATGCCTGAGGTGTCAGGCGGAGAACAAGCAGGAGGACTGTGTTGGTAAGTTACTCTTTCTCTGCAGAACTACATCTCTTAATGAATGAATGAATGTATATTTTGTATGAACATTATAATACATATACATGTATGCTGAGCAAACGGAAATCACCCTAAAAAACCCTAATTCACATGGTAGTAATTGGAGGCCATTATATGCTAAACTATCCTGTACACAAGGTTAAGGTAGTGGAGATATTTAACTCTAACTTAAAAAGTGGAGAAAAGATTATGTGGTGAACTGTCAAACCTCTCCTTAATGAGACATCACAGAGATAGCATGCATGTTATCCTGTAGTGAATGGGTGAGAAATGTTGTCATATTGGCAGTAATGTCAAGTATTCAGTGCTGATTGAATCAGGGCCTGGATTGAATTCTGTATATGTATTGTAATTTTAGATCAGTTGATCTTGCATATTGGAATACTGGGCTGTTAGATTTGTGTTACTTTGTATTTAAGCTTGATGCACTTCTAACTCCAAGTCTCTCTCTCTCTCTCTCTCTCTCTGTCTGTCTGTCTGTCTCCAGTGGTCTGGGGCGAGTGCAACCACTCTTTCCACAACTGCTGCATGTCCCTGTGGGTGAAACAGAACAACCGCTGCCCGCTTTGCCAGCAGGACTGGGTGGTGCAGAGGATCGGCAAGTGAGGACGGGCGGTGCCAGCGCCAGTTGGCCTCCATCCTCACCTTGCCCACCCATGCCCAATCATCACCAGCCTCCGTCCCGATTGGCTTTCACCTCCGCCAGGGTGACAGAGTTCTTTAACACCCTTCGTTCCTCCCCCATCCTGTGTGTGTGTGTCTATTTGTGTGTTGGTGTGTGAATGCACCAACCAGTGTGTGTGTCAAGGGTCGGCGTGGCAGTTCTGGAAGGTTCTCAGTGAACGCCCTGTAGCACTTAAGCTTGCCTCACCTGGGTGATGGGGTTCGGGATGGAAATATCAGATAAAGACATGTTGCACATCAGTGGTATGTTTTTAATGGGGAAGTCTGTGTTTGTGTGTTTTTCTTTGTTGCACTGCTCATAGAGTAATAAACTGTGAGTGACTGGAGACGCTTTACATGTCATTCATTTATTGTTATCCAAGGACTTGAGAGTGTGTGTGTGTGTCTTTTCAGGATGTACTGATTTCACATCATAGCTGTTTATTTCGTAATCATGGATATAGTACATAATTTCAAGTACATAATGCATTGTTTCTTTTTAGTGTTATATGCCCATAGAAACCGTTGAGAAAAGTCGTGCTGCTCATAATGCATACTCAACTTGAGCCTGCTAGTGGAGTACTTTTTGCGCCCCACACGAAAAAAGTGAGCTTAGAGCTTAGAAACCTTCATAGTGCATACAAACATGCGTATTCCGGTCATTTTGAGACCAAATTGAAGTGTCTACGACCTTCAGAAGCTGAAATACAGATGCGCTGGACACGCGCTAAAAGGGCGTGGCAAAATCTCGATGTTCGCTCGGGTTACAGTAAACGACAGCACCCTAGTTTTGTTCCTCATGGTCAAATTACCCAGAAACCGTTGAGAAAAGTCATGCCGCTCATACTTCATACTCAACCTATGTCCTGCTACTGGAGTAATGTAGGTTGATGAGCACAAATATGTTGCACAAGAAGCACATAGCGGTTCCCTTACACAAAAGCCAATCTCGTCTATATCTCCGCTTTGCTGCAACAGGGGCTAGATGATCACTTGATCAGATGTTGCACAACCTGTGTATAGCAACAGAGGAAGGAAGAAATAAACCATACACAGGAAACAGAGTTTAGGGAAGGTTGTTGGGAGCTAAATAAGAGGTACGCAGTGTTCTGGAAACTTCCCTTGCATGACCCTGGTGAGGCTGAGCTTCAAAATGCAATTGTTCATTTATTTATCCATTGAATGATGAGTGTGGAGAGTCCCAAAGTACAAGAGCACCTGACCTGCAGAATAATCAGTGTCCTTAACCTGAACCAAGCCATCATATCCTACTCAACCTAAATTGACATAAATTCTAAACACTTTTCTATAGAAACTTAAGTTCTTTGGATACAAAAAAAATGTAAAAACATTTCACACTCTTCTTGGTTCATATCGCATCCCAATGTCTACACCCCACCGAAATCTTGGGGTGACCAGGACCCATATCTATCCTCGCTGAACAACAGTGTATACGGTAGTTACGTTTTAAAAATAGAAAAACTAAAGGACCATGCTAACCTGCCCTACATGAAGAGAGAGCCCATGAAATGGCACATGGGGTGAGAGAGTCAAAGGACAAGTTAAATCAGAATCAGAATTATTTTTACTGGCCAAGTATATTTTACACATACAAGGAAATGAACTTGGTGTGGTTGGTGCATAGCACATAAAACATATAAACATATTAACAAAATAGCAAAAATAAGAAAACAAATAAATGTAATGGTTATAGTCATAAGGAATTCACCCGCCTGGTGCACAGATGCAGTAACTGGAAAGTGAACTAACACGTTTCCTATTCAGAAATGTAAAAGTCACTAATATGGATTCATAGAAAAATCAATGTCTTCTTTAGTCTCCACTGGAATCATTGGTAGAAATCATCTAAGCTTCCTAAAAGGCATAACTGATACACACAAATCAAATACAAAAACATGAAAAAAAAAAATTGTGAACTACTAGCATGTATGACAAGTATGCCCCTCTTCCCATTTTGGTTAGAAATATGCAGTCCTCTAACTAAAGATCAACCTGCATAGTGATTATGTACATTCAGTATTGTGCACAGATACAGCACCCTCAGCTCTTAATGAATGTGGACAAAATCACATAAATATCAGACCTCTGCTGAGAGATACTTATAAGGAATATCTCTGTCGATTCATATCTGGAGGACTTCTTAGACCTATAGGACTTCTGGTGAAGGTTTGGTTTTTACTCCAGTTCACTCATGGCATCAGCTCCTCTGACACTCTTACCTGTATCCATGGTATCATAACCAGATGACGCGGCATAATTTAAATACGTCAATCTCCACTGGGCCACCTTTGCCGGTCCAAGGCTGACTGACATGCCGAATTCTGAAGGGGTTTCTCCACTCACTAAAACATAGTCAAATAATTCAAGTCAACAATAAATATTACAGCATCAGGTGTATACAGCAGTATAAACTAAACTATACTGCAGGACTTGTACTATGTGCAATGTAGTAATATACAATACAATACAAAACGTATAGTTTACTAGTGTCATGGCAGTGATAAATGCAGCCTTGCTCATGTTAAGAGGAAGATATGAGGTCATGAGTTATTGGTTCATAATGCTATGTGTGTTTTGTACGTGGCCAATTCTACATTTACACTGGACATCAAGCATGCCCAGTTTTTACATTTGATCTCTGGCACTGTCAGAGTCGTTCTTATAGTTAAATTCTCACCCAATGACTTAACAAAATTGTCCCTCTGTGTCAGTATCATCATTCTCATCTATTTCCCACTAACTGGGACACATAGGTCTTTCAGGCAGGAAATGCACATTTTAGTCAGGTTGTTGTTTTTTAAAAACAAAAAAACAAACAGACTTTCAACATCTGAAATAAAGGAGTGTGTCTATTATAATAATAAAGACAAACAAAAACCAAGGCAGTTTGACAAGAATAGGTTCAACCTACTGTTTGGGACAATGTGGATGTCAAGGCTTCCATCTCTCATCTCTATTGGCTTTGTATCTGGTTCTGCAAACATACATTTCAGCATTCTCTCTATGAGATCATCCGCTCGCTTGATCCATTCATCCTCTGTGAGAGTCTTTCTCCTAGGAAACCACTTAGAGGCCGATGCCTGCTCTCCCTCACGACAGAACGGTTTTCCTCTGTTTATAATCATCATCTCATCTACCTTCTCCAACAACTCACTGACCTGAGAGCTTGATACATCACCATAGCAGCTCAGAACATGATACCTGTTTCCACATTTCTCTACCAGCCACCGGAGGTTGTCGCCTTCACTCTCAATGAACTCCTCCACTGATCTGTCTCCAAGCCAGTCTCCCCGGGTGAATACAACTATGGTGTGTCTCCACACACTCTCACCGATGATGTTCATGTACTTAGATGTGGCTTTTCTGTCTTTTTCTGTGAATGGCCTGTTTGCCGGAACAATAAAAAGGAAGCCGTGTGGACCTGGTGAGGTCATGGATGCACCACATTCAATCTACTGTTCCACCAAAACAGATTCATCATCGGGAGATGTACACCAGCCCGGTGTATCAACCACTGTGACATGCTTGTTAAAAACTTGCGCCCGATGCAGGATATATTTTGTGGTGCCATTACGTTTGTTTGAATGCCTGCAGGGAAATTATAATTTCACAGTCACAATATAAAAGTTAATACAAAGTTATAATATTTAAAAAGATAAAGACAAGAATCAAGCCATGAAGATTATGTTGACTTGTTTTGATTGCAAATCACCTTGGTGAGGCTAGGCCTGAATGCAGATCCCTTGAGAATGGCATTGCCAGCTGAGCTTTTACCTGCTGCTCTCCTACCAAGAAGAATAAGTGTTTGCTCAGAGAAACTGTAATTCTGACCTAAAAGAAAAAGCAGAAAAAATGCACAGTTGAGAGCAATTACTAGTTGGTAGCAGTTACTAATACTTAAAAAAAAAGATTCAGTCTCCGCCACAAGCTTTATTTCTTGTCACCACACTGTTGTGTTGAAGACTGTTACGGTCTTCTGATAGGGTATATTACGGTATGGTTATTGTTGTGTCTTCATGCTGCAACCACACCACTAGGTGTCGCTGTATTGCACTGTTATGTGTGGGATTACCATGTACTGGGAGAGAAGTAGTTAGTGTTCTAGGATGAAGCCTTACCCATGTACCATGCCGTATACATGCTCCTACTTTGGATAAAGTGTTTGGAAGTTAACCACCTGCCTCCTGTTCATTTATAGTTGCAATATAACAAATTGGCGACGAGGAACTTACTCACGTTGGAATTTACTGGAATTATCATTTTTTTTCGACGATGGTTACGAATACACCTTTCCCGGATTTTTTTCTGCCCGCGCCAGGGGAGCCTGCCATTCCATTCAAGTCCTGGGTGAAGATTTTCCAAAACTACTGCCTGGTAATCGATGTGGAAGGACAAGAATGGACTGGGGCAAGACAACGCGCTCTTCTACTTCACTGTTTAGGCACAGAGGGCCAAAGGATATTCTACACATTACCGAACACTGGTGATACGTTGGCAACTGCGCTAACTTCTCTGCATGGCTACTTCACGCCAAAGGTAAACGTCGTAGTGGAACGGCACACATTTCGGAAGCGAGTTCAGCTAGCAGATGAATCTATAATTCAGTATGTGACTGCTTTGCGCCAGCTAGCCGCTACCTGTGAGTTCGCTAACGGTGATGACATGATACGTGACCAATTAGTGGAACACGTTGCACATGCACGCATAAGGGAAAGACTGTTGTTAAAGCAGAAATTGACATTAGAGGATGCTGTTACTATCGCTAGTCAGATGGAGTCAGCTGGCGAGCAAGCAAAATGCATGACTAAAAGTGGGTTACCTGTGCAAGCAGTCCAAGTACACAGCACAGTGCAACGTCGACAGCCATGGAAAAATGCGCGAGTGGGGTCATCTACAGGTCAGTCCACCGCCAGTTTCACTCCTGCTACAAATTCCCGTGCCTGCTTTCGCTGTGGATCCGACAAGCATCTGGCAAATGCACCGGAATGCCCAGCTAGCACTGCCGTGTGTAAAACTTGCAATAAGAGAGGACATTTTAGCCGTGTGTGTAGGTCTGCTGCACAGACTCACAGCGTGCGCGAAGTGGATATACCCGAATACACACTCTTTATGCTGCAAAGAGAAGAGTTGCCGGCTAAACTGAATTGCACCGTGGATATATGCGCCGGGACCATGCAAAAGACTGTTACATTGACAGTGGATACTGGAGCATCAGTGTCGGTTCTGCCCCAAGGAATAGTGGAGAAATACTTCAAGGGAGTGACCCTACAACCACCTGCAGCTCGCCTTGTGACCTACTCCCAAACTCCAATCAAAGTGCTGGGGTGCATGCCTGCTACAGTGGTGAGAGACAATGATGCTTGTAAAGTGAACTTTTATGTTACAGACAATGGAACCCCATTAATGGGGATGGACTTGATAACTGCTCTTAAACTGCGTATTGAAGGATGTACATTGCTTTCTGCCTCACCTGCCTCCAGACCAGTAATGCAACTGGCCACAGCCAGCAAAGATTCGCCAGCTATGGGCTGCGCTAAAGGATTTATGCACAAAGTCAAGATCTCTGAGTCTGCATCACCTGTTCGACAGAAACTACGCCGTCTGCCCTTCGCTGTCAGATCAGCTGTGTCTGACGAATTGAACAAATTGCTCTCTTCTGGGGTGATTGAACGAATTGATGCCTCACCGTGGGTTTCACCCATCGTTGTGACACAAAAGAAAACAGGTGGCATAAGAATGTGCGTAGATCTACGAGAACCAAATAAAGCCATAGTGGTGGACAGCCACCCTCTACCACATATGGATGAACTGCTTGCCACTCTTGCTGGATCAATACTCTTTTCAACTATTGATCTTGAAAGTGCTTACCACCAGCTCCCACTTCATCCAGATAGTAGGGATTTGACTGCATTTATAACTCATGAGGGTCTTTTCAGATTCTGCCGTGTACCTTACGGGTTAGCGTCCGCGCCCGCGGCATTTCAGAAGATGATGTCTGTGGTCCTGCAGGGAGTACCTAATGTTCAGAATTATCTTGATGACATCATTTGTTTTGGAAGTACACAATTGCAGCATGATGCTGCGCTTCAGGAGGTGTTGCAGCGTCTCAAAAAGGCAGGTCTGCGTATCAATGAGAAAAAGTGCCAATACAGACAGCCCAGCCTGCGCTTTCTGGGACACATAGTGACCGCACAGGGAATTGAACCAGATACCGACCACGTCAAAGCCATCACACAAGCGCCACCACCAAAGGATGCTGCCACCTTACGGTCATTGCTGGGGATGCTTTCTTGGTACAACAAATTCTTACCCAATTACGCCACTGTGGTCGAGCCGCTGCGCGCGTGCCTTCGCAGCGACACAGAGTACAAATGGACTGCAGAGGCTGACAAGTGCTTCGGGGAGGTCAAACAGCTGCTGCTGGACAGTTCGGCACTAGCCTTATATGACCCTGCCTTACCAAGCATTGTTTCCTCAGATGCTTCTGATTACGGCATAGGCGCCGTCTTCACACAGATTCACCCAAACAACATTGAACGAACAGTTGCCTTTGCTTCAAGAACACTTACACAGACTGAAAGAAAATATGCAACCGTTGAGAAAGAGGCTTTAGCCTGTGTTTGGGCAGTCGAGAAATGGAGGACATACTTGTGGGGACACAGGTTTACTCTCCGCACCGACCACCAGGCCCTTACTACTCTTCTGAGCACAAAAGGTGCTGACAGAGCTGGAATGCGCATCGCCAGATGGTCAGCACGCTTGTTGTGTTTTAACTATGACGTAATCTACCGTGCTGGCACACAGAATCAAACTGCGGACTGTCTGTCTCGATTGCCACTGCCTACTGCTACTTCACATGAACCAGAGACTGAGCCCGAGTTGGTTGCACTGCTCACTACAGCACAAGCTGCTATTACGCCTGCTGAGTTCAAGTCTGCTTCTGCAGTATGCACCGAGCTCTCTGCATTGCGCACACAGATCCAAAAAGGATGGCCTGCTTCTCCAAAATCAGTGTGTATTGAGCTGCAACCATACTTCAAAATGCGAAATGAACTGAGTGTACATGAGAACTTAGTGCTCCGTGGATCTCGCTTAGTGGTGCCGGTTGCTTTAAGGAAAATATTAGTTGTGTTGGCACATGAGAACCACCAGGGCATTGTGCGAACTAAACAGCGCCTGCGTGAGCTGTACTGGTTCCCGGCAATGGACTCCCTGGCCCAGTCCTACATCTCAGCCTGCACACTCTGCCAAAGCATGGACCGTACTGCAAAGACCTTCGCTGCACCACTACAGCCTGTTCCCTTGCCTGCTGCCCCATGGACAAAGATAGGCCTTGACATAGTAGGACCTTTCGAGACAGCTCCATGGAACTGTAGGTATGCCATTGCTCTTACTGATTACTATTCCAAATGGCCAGAAGTGGCATTTACATCATCCATTACCAGTGAGGTCATAATAGGATTCCTCACTACTATCTTTAGTCGCTATGGCAACCCTGAATGCGTAGTGACTGACAATGGCCCACAACTGATTTCGACTGCGCTTTCCACATTCCTGAAAGAGCGTAACATCACGCAGATCAAAGTGTCTGTGTACCATCCAGCGTCTAATGGGGCTGTGGAAAGATTTAATCGGGTCCTGAAAAGCTGCGTACAAGCTGCCATTGTACAAGCTGCTCCATGGAAAGAGACAATGACCGCTTTCCTACAGACTTACCGTGCAACTCCACATGCCATGACAGGCGTGTCGCCTTTCGAACTGATGTTTGGTCGTAAAATGAGAACCAAACTGGCCATTCTGCCATTGCCACCCTGTGACCATCGTGATGCCGAAGTGCGCCTGCGTGTCTCCAACCGTCAGACCCAGATCAAGGCATATTGTGACAAAAAGAGGGGAGCGCGTGCGTCTGCTTTCAAAGTAGGGGACAAAGTAAGAGTGAGAAAACAGACTCATGTTCCCAAAGGACATCCCAGATTCACAGATCCAGTCGTTTGTCAGGAAAAGCCATGTCCACTGGAATGACAAGCAGAAAGGCATGCGGCCCAGGAGAACATAAAGCCGCTCCATGCAGAAATTCAATCTGATCATGTTTGGGGGTGTCATCAGGAGCATAATGCCACCACCATCCAGGTGTGTCAACTACACTGATGTGTCTCCCAAACCTTTGCCCCTCACTCTTCAGTGATTTGGAAGTTCTTTTGTGAAAATCCCGCCCTAGGATTGTGTTTCCTGAAGAAGTTTTCCCACTCGCCTCAATCCCCCCTAGCTCTCTGCCCCCTATCAGCACCATCTGCAGCGCTGGGAGATGGTGTCCTTCACCTGCATAAAAAGGACAGGTTATACGTGTGTGTGTGTGTGTGTGTGTGTGTGTGTGTGTGTATCCATACCAGACATATTCTACAATAGGGTAATGAAAGGGTGAAAGCGATGTTTAATAATAGGACAGCACTCACCCGAGGATATGGGAATGTGGACACTCATAGCTGAAGCTTCTCATTTGCATCCGCTCTGCAGTACGTTTTGGTGCTTCTCCTTGCACACTTGGGTTAGACATTTTACACAGAGAAAAATGAAGCCTTTCCCTATTTCAAAGTAATTCAAAGATATATTAATAGAATCAGGCCTACTTACCGTAAATCCTCAAATAAAGACCGGGATTCAATTAGAGGCCGGGCTTCAGATAGTAGCCGGGGGCGTGGTCGATATGGACAAATAAAGGCCGGGCCCCGAATACAAGCCGGGGGTAAAAAAAGGTACCGGTAGCCTATTTTACTGTAGCCTACTGGCATCAGTCCATCAGCACAAAGCAGACATCACAATTTAATTGAATGCATTTCATAAATACATGTTTTCCTCATGTTTAATGTTGTTGGCTAATTTCATGGCTGTTTGCAATAAAAAAAGAAATGTTTCAGCCTACAAGGCGAATTTGTTATTATACAGTTACTTGCCTAAACGATAGAAGACATTCCTCCAAAATACCTCTTTTTAATGATTTTGTTGCCGTTTCGTGATTTTCGCTAAGAATTTTTTTTTCTTCAGGCTAATAGAACTTTAACGTTTCAGGTGTTGCGTAGCAACCCATTACTTGCTGACTTCAAGTGACTTTCCGCTACGTTAAATGACCGGACTTCTTGCGGAATGATATGAAAGATGTGAATTAGAAGCACAAAACCCGTTGCCAATTACAGCGGCCATTAACTTTTCGCAGTGGTGAATATCAAGAAATTACAGACCTGCTAATGTTGGGGTGCCCCATTCAAATCAACGGAACTTTTTGGAACATTCTGAAGAGCCGTATAATAAGTAAGAAATAAAGGCCTGCCCCTAATACACGCCTGCCCCAAATACAGGCCGGTGCGCTGTGCAGCCTAAGTAAATAAAAGCCCCGGCCACAATTTGAGGATTTACGGTAAATGAATATATGGTACAAGGATTCACTATAGCTGAAATGTAAAAACAATAACAGCATCTTTTCTTTTTTTTTTAAACATATATACAGTGTTACTCTAGTTTGACAAGTCAGGTGTGTCTTGTGTAAGCCTATCAACACCAGGTGCAGGTGTTCAGTTTTATGTTCATGTTCTGCGGGAGAGGCCTATATGCCGAAGACATTGGGCCTCATTCTCGAACGCAGTTGAGAAGAATTTAAGAAGAAATTTCTTCTGAACTGGATTCAGGAAAACATTTGGCATTCATGAAAGTTTTCTCATCTGGGATTTGTTCTGAACTTCAGAAGACTTTCCGAACGCGAAATAGCAGTCGTAAATCGTAAATTGAGTTTTCTCAAATGCGATTCCTTAAAAAACCATTGCCCTGTCATGGCAAAAGGTGTCCGGGCGCCAAAAGGGGTCCGGGTGATGTAATATTGGCTTTCGAACGACTCTTGAGTGACAGTTGCTATACCAACGCTAGCATTACGTCACCCAGACACTTTTTTGGAAGTGATAGACTTGCTCTGCATTAAATACCTCAATAACGCGATTTACCCCAGAGCATCTCGCATTATACTTCGCTACCTGAGACCAGCTTGCCTGTATTTTACCTGTAATAAACGAAGCAAAACAACCATGTGCTTGATGTTTGACTGTGTTAGGAAAGTTGTTGATTTGCTAGTTTGTTATAGTATCAAAGTAATCACATTTGAACAGGTGTAGCCGCTAGCATCTTGTTAGCGATTAGCAATTCCTCTGTTGTGTTGCTTTAATAAAGTCCTTAATCATCTCTCTCTCTCTCTCGCTTAACAGATAAGGCTGAATGTGTTGTGATTATTAGACATATCTGACGGCACCCACAATTACATTTTCACAAAACAGGGAATTGTTTGCACCAATTTTAACTATAGAGCTCATCAGAGGAATTGCTAATCACTAACGAGATGCTAGCGGCGAACAATTGCTAATCGCTAATGCGATAGCGGCGAAACCTGTTGCAATTTGCTTACTTACAGGATACCGGCAGGCAGGTGTAGCTAAAACGGAATACTTCATAATTAAGGCACAATATTAAGCGACTAAAAAGTAGCTGATGGCTTTCGAACGACTCTTGAGACTCTCTGACTGATACAGTCAGTTACGTATCCGAACACTTTTTTGGCTAACAGTCAGAGAGCCTCAAGAGTCGTTCAGAAGCCATCAGCTACTTTTTAGTCGCTTAATATTGTACCTAAACGGACACTACGTAACCCGGCGCCAGTATTTAGGAATAACTCACAACCGAGAGTACGTGTGTAGTTGGTACTTTACTGTGCACGGAGCCAAACCGGGCGACCGCACCGGAGACATGCAGGTACAATACAGAGATGAAAGACACACGGCGCATGCGCCAATACAGTTAACAATAACATGCCAGCAGACTGGCATGACCACCTTTCTTCTTCCCACCGCTTACCTGTGTGAGAGAGCATGTCAACAGATCACTACACTACAGCACACAATAACTCAAACTGTAACACACAATGATTGAAAATGACTACCCATATAGGCAAACTAGCTAAATGTTATATGGGCAGGACTCAAAACGAGCTGTGTTAAACCTACACCAGCTATACACATGAGAATGAGAACAGTAAGGCATTACACATACAAGGAGCAGTGAAGTAAGGTACATGAAAAGGGATACGCAAAGAGTCCATCACAAGTCCATGACATAGTCACTCAGACGAGAGGGCTGGCGACACTGCCTGGTGGAACACCTTGGTGAGGGGGGCGCAACGTCAGGGTCAGCTTGTGTAGACTCAGGAGCCTCCTGCAACTCACAGGATAGGGCTGTGGAGTAGGGGTGTTGACCCATTGGAGTGGGCACTGATGCTATTTCGGGGGGGATGGCGGGAGGAGGGGGGATCTGGGGGAATACCACCTGGGGCATAGTTGGAGCCATCATGTCGTCGTCATCTGATGCGTCGTCGGAGCTGAAGACACGGCTGGCATCGGGGCAGGTGGCTGGGACTTTGTAGCAGTCACTTGTCTTGACACGATAGGTGACGTCTCTAAGCTGTGAACCTGCAAATTTGCGCAGACCACACCAGAGGCCCTCGACAGAAACAACAAGGTATCGGTCGCGGTTGCACGATTTGTTGCGATCCACGTGTAGGTAGACAAGATCACCAACCTCGATTAAAGTGGGGAGTAGGGTCTTCCCCCTAGGAGCTTTAGATTTCTCACTATAAGGGTGATTCTGTACCCGCTTGTCATGCTGCAGCCGTATAAGCTCCTCATCAGCCAGAGGCAACTGAGTGCAGGTGAACTGGTCTCTCTGTGTCCACATTGGGCGGACAGGCCGCGTGAACGGATTCTGGAGTTCAGGCAAGCAGTTGCTATGGCTAGGAGCCTCGCTGATACTGGACCACCAAGTGGCTGCTGCCTGAGCAGTTCCTCCTCCAACTCCTGCACGGCCTTTTCTGCGACAGGGTTTTTATTGGGGTTCTTGGCTCGCCCTAGTTCTAATGAAATCCTGTGTTGAGCAAGAAGCGAATCAGCTTAAAGGCAGGGGCCGGATCTGTCCGGATCACGGCAAAGGGACCATCTAGGGGGCGTAGTTCCACACATAATCTGATGAGTCCATCCCGCAAAGTCTGGTGACACTCATCTTCCACAAGCATGGCCACGGTAAAGGATGTCACACACTCTCGTACTACCAGTACTAATTGCCGTGCACGTTTCATGACATCAGCGGCAAAGGTGATGCCGACGGCAGCTGGGGGGTCGGATGAGGACTGCTCTACAATGGCCTGGGGTGTATGTCTGAGGGCCGCACACGAATGACAGCCATCAGTGACACGGCTGACGGCCTTGTCAAGTGCAAAAAAGTATCTCCCTACGATCTTTCTCAGCTGGTTCGCTGTGGGGTGGCTAAGCTGAAAGTGCAAAGCAGTCAACAGACCGTCCAAAACCTGCCTAGGAACGATAATGCACTCACGTGAAGGGGAGAGGGGCTCGTCACGTCTCACGATGAGCACACCGTCACTGGTTACGGATGCTATGTTGAGATATCTCTTGACGTCCTTGATTTTGGTAAGCTTCTTAGATGGCCGTGTTCCTTGAGTAAGATGTGCATGGGTTCAACGCAAATTCGGACACTCAGACTGCAGAGATCTCCATGCCGCTCTGCTCGTGAACGGAAGTCTTGCGCGACCAGCCAGGATGTCCTCACTAGACAGTAGGCGCACAACTGAAGCCTGTGTGTGTTGCACAAAAATGCACACCTGGCATGCCATGTCAGTACAGTCAGGGGGGTTGCGACTGGCAAAATCAGACGGGAGAATGGAAGCGCCCACTACATGTCGGATTGATACTTGAAATCTGCTTGCCGTAGAGAGGAATGTAGACACTCTGGGACTCGCAGAGAACTCACCCCTGTACAACTTCTTATAGGCTTGTACGCATGGCTTGCTGTCTGTCAGGACACATGCTCTGTGTGAAGACTGAATGATGTACGGGCCAAAGTGTTTGACAGCCGCTGCAATAGCGAGAGCCTCCACCTTGCAGGGCAGCCACGTCAACTGGTGGTTACGCAATTTGGCGCTGAAGAAGCCAGCAAGAGCAAGTTTGTTGTTGCGCATGACATACAGGGTAGCGGCTACGGCAGGTCTTCTCACAGCACCATCAGAGACAATCCATAACTAGTCATCTGGACGCGGCAGAGTGATGGAACGGCTCGAGGAGAGTGACTCTTTTACCTTATTGAAGGTGCAGTGTAGTTCGTCAGTCCATGTGATCTTCTCCTGTGATGCCTTCCCTGCTATGGCATCGTCCAGAGGGGCAAGGAGGGCAGAACAGTGTTGAATCACACGGGCCATTACTTTGACGGCACCGATGAAGGACTTCATGCCTCCCACCGTTTTCGGAGGCTCACAAGCAGCTAGTGTGGACACTCGATGGGGACTAGGCTGAAGTTTACCCTGGGACCACACCCACCCCAATACAGTCGTGGAGCGAGGGTTAATGACAGTCTTAGATGCTGAAAGGCGTAAATTGCAGCGGCTGAGCGCATGTAGAACCGAAGACCAGTTTTTCAACAGCTCTTCTGGGGAGTTGCCGCCACAGTATAAATCGTCAGCAAGCTTTGCCACGACACCTGCTTGAAGTAGATCTCCTAGCACGCGGCACATGAGTTCTTCAAGAGCCGTCTCTGATCCAGGCATGCCCATAGCTGAGCGTGTATAGACACGGACTCCACGAAAAGGGGTGACGACGCCACAGTATTTCATGGATTTGTGTGCTAGAGGTATCCGGTAGAAGGCATTGGTTAGGTCAGTTGCTATCAGGTGTCTCCATTGGGCTATTTGTCGTATGGTGCTGTCAACGTCAGGCATCAGAGAGGGCTGGGGTTTGGAATATCGGCCAACGTCCGTGAAGGCAGTCACCAGACGATACCCACCACTCTGTTTCCTCACTAAGAACGAAGGGTTGAGATGCTCCACCGACACATCCACATCCTCTGGACGATGGAAGACCCCGAGACTCTCCAGCTCATCAAACTTTTGTTGTAACTCAGTAAGTTTGTCCCTGCCATACAGAGGTAAGCGGCCTTTGCGTTGGGGCGGTTCAACAGGACCCATGTTAACTTTGGCTTCAAAAGGGCCTAGGGCACCATTGTAACCAGGGATAGAAGGGTTGAATACCTCATCGTGTTGGTCCAGTAATGTACGGAACCTATGTTTGATGGCAAGAGAGAGCAAGTTGTCCGGATCCAATTGGACGCTCTGGGAGTGCTTGGGTCCAGTAGCTGGTGACAAAAGGTGTCTGACTATTGGCATGCTGGTGTAAGGAGCAGGTACTGGGTGAGGAGTGGTAGGGGATGAGAGGGGATCCACTTGGCAAAAGTGTTGGTGGCGCTTCAGGATGTGAGGCTCATTAGAGAGGTTAGGGATACGGATCCTCCCTGCGACGCTGGATACGACCCCAGGGTGGGGCCAGGTCTGTGCCACATCGTTGTGCATCCAGACGGGGCTCCATGACATATGCACAGTCAGATGGGGCATCAGGTGGGAGACAAATCTCCACAAATTCACCCGGCCATACGTTGAAGTGGGAGGGGCACGCAATACAATGGTGCGACGGACGGTATTGATGTCATGATGGCTACCAGTGGAGCCATAGGGAAATGCTGTCCCATCGCCCAAGGTGACAAGTCTTTTAGCAGGTCGCACAGAAATGTCATTTGTGGTCATAAAGGGGGTGCCTGCCAGTACGTCAACATCCAAGTTCTCCACTACCAGGCCATCAAACTGAAATGACTTTGAGTCGCGAGAGGAACCATCAGCCTGGTGAGCTGACTGGGAGCTGGGGGTGATGTGGACATCAAGCCGGGGAGCAGCAGATAGTCTAATCATGTTGCACGTTGCACCGCTGTCAAGGATGATGCGTGCATGGTGGTGTTTGCAGAAAGTGTCAATGTATGGAGATTGACGGACTTGAACAGAGCGAGCAGTGTGAGGCTGTGCGGGCTCTGGGAATTCATGAGGAGGTGGCTCATCAGGGAATTCATGGCACACAAGTGCGTCATCATCAGGGTCTCCGTCGAGCACAGAAACAATTTGCCTAGCCTTAAGCATGAATTTTCGATCCTGCTCAGGTAAGTATTTGCATGTGCTGAGGAAGTGTGTGTTGCTCAGGCGTCCTGCTTGTTTGCAAAGGGGACATGACTTCTCGTGGGAGCCAGTTCTTATTGGCATTCTAGCAGAGGGACCGTATGAGGGCCTGCGTGGCAATGGGCTACTATATGCCCGGCTAGTGGCAGCAGCATGCATGATTTTAGCATTGTCGGCAGAGCGGATTTCGTTGAGGAGAGAGTCAAGGGCTTGAGAAATCTCTGATTTAATAGAGGCCAGTGTGCGTGTGCGTAACTCAGTGCCATAGCGCTGTTTGATGAGTTTGGGTAACTCAGGGTGTATTAGACGTAACCATGTCACAACTATGAAGTTCTCAAGGGAGGGGGATAGCTCCTCGTCCTCAGACACAACTTCGCTGTGGTGCGTCAATACATTGGCTTTGAGAAGGCTATCCTCTGTGAAGGCCATAAGGCGCTGATATAGATCTTCAGGTCGCTCATCAGTTTCTAGGTGCATATCCACAAAATCAATTAACTGAGTGCCAGTTGTCTGAAACCCATAATGCAGGCGAATGGCTTGCCAGATACTATCTATAGATATAGAATTTTTGACAATAGTGTTGCGTGAGATCACGGGACAATAGTTGGCAATTTGACCTAGCATCAGTTCCAAATGACTCACTTTCTGTTGAGCAGTCCGTCTACGAGCTGCAGGCAAGTTATCGCCGTCATCTCTGAATCCTCTGAGTACATTATTTTTACTCTTTTTAGTCCACGTCGCCCCCTCGACGAGAAACGGGGCAAACAATGGATCCAAAGACAGTGTGTAAAGTAAGTTCTGCTTCCAGTTTTCAAAAGAATTCAAAGTCTCTTGTTTGGACAAGCACCACTGTTTCGGTGCGCGGTTAACATTAGCTGCCATTATGCAGATGGATAGAGGTGTTAGCCTACTACCTTCTCAGTTGGTGACTCGTGCGTCCGAGTTTTGATGGGGATGGTTGACGTGAGGTTGAGTTCGGTGACCTTGCGTATGGAGGACCAAACCTGCCATATTTATAAATGAATGAATGAATAAATAAATGTCCACTTCCATGCATTTAGACAGAAATAAATGTATTAATTAACGCACAATTGTCAATCAATAGTTACTTATAATTTACATTTATGTATGTATTTATTTCTGTATTCATTTATTTATTTATTCATTCATTCATTCATTCGTGCATTTATTTATTCATTCATTCATTGTTCCCAATATGATAATGAGAGGAGGCCAGTAGGCGTGGAAACTGACGTTCAGACATTTTGCAATCAATCCAGAGCCTTAGATTCAATCTAGCTATCTAGTGCAAGCACTTCCGCATTTTTCCGTAAGATCTGCATATAATATTTCAAGCTAGCTAATAACCTATAAAGATTCTTTATTATTGTTATTTATTCAGTCTAGCTAGTCAGTTTAGCTAGCTAGGTTGGTGACAATCTAGAGAACAGTACAGTAACGTAGCAGTGTGGAGCAAGATAGCTGCTAGTGACGTTATTGTTCAAGGGATGTGTGTGCGTGTTGCTGAAAGTATTTCACTGTCACTATAGCGATAACTTGCTTGTAAAATGATGATCCTGATGTAATGCTATGGCTTTGTATCAGATCGCCAGGTTATTGCTCTCAGGTTGTGCCTTATGCATACCTTGGGATACTCAGGAGTAGGTTGCCCATTCACAAAATGCTACAAAGATTTAAATAAAAAAAGTTCATAATGGCCTTTTGGGACGTTTTGTTCAACATTGATACAGTATGTCAAGCTCCTGGCAACTAGCTGGCGTTTGCTATCGCTAGCTAGGATAGCTCAATGCGCAATTTTACAGACTGTAACATTAGCATTTTGACGGTAACATTAACATTTTGATTTTAACATTAACACATTTGTTGGAGAGACTAGTTATGTACTTCTGATGGTAATAATACTAGTTGCCATGAACCATAACTGTTTGGGGATGTTCTCTCAACTAGATAGTTAGTCATCATACCTAGCGATAGCGCAGTTCGCCAGATAGATAGCTAGCTAACTGCAAGCAGCTTAATTTATTTTGGAGCAGACATATGTGTATTTTGCGATATATTGAGTTGGGAGTGGGGTCTCCCACACTGTTTAATCCACAGCTGGCACCTTTCCTCCTGTGTTTTGGGCATTGGAAATGCGAGAAAAAAACGACGTGTCCCTCTAATCTCGCAGGGTACTTTGTGTCAGATCTACAAGTCCCGTAGGCACACTGTTTCACCATGCTGCTCAGACCTCAAAGTTGTCAGACCTTCTTCTATCAGTAGCGGTTGCTAAGGTATGATTGGATATACATTTTCATTTTCAACGAGATCGGCCAGCCTGGCCAAGTCTCTGGCAATTGCCCTTTTTCCATGACAGCAAGGTTAGGCTAACCTAATCGAATACAACGCGTTGAAAACGATTAGCCAATGGTGTGTCAAATACCGCCTACCTATTTTTGATTGACACATCTCATTAACATATTGAGATGAAGAAATACAGGAATGAAAAAAAATAAATGAATGAATGAATAAATAAATACATAAATAAATAAATGAATGAATACAGAAATAAATGAATGAATAAATACAGAAATAAATACATACATAAATGTAAATTATAAGTAACTATTGATTGACAATTGTGCATTAATTAATACATGTATTCATTTATTTCTGTCTAAATGCATTGATGTGGACATTTATTTATTCATTCATTCATTTGTAAATATGGCAGGTTTGGTCCTCCATACTTGCGCTGCCACCACGGCAGTAATTAGGAATAACTCACAACCGAGAGTACGTGTGTAGTTGGTACTTTACTGTGCACGGAGCCAAACCGGGCGACCGCACTGGAGACATGCAGGTACAATACAGAGATGAAAGACACACGGCGCATGCGCCAATACAGTTAACAATAACATGCCAGCAGACTGGCGCGGACACATTTTGGCTATCAGTCAGATAGTCTCAAGAGTTGTTCGAAAGCCACCAGCTACTTTTTAGCCACAACAGCATTTCATTCATCCACTTATCTGCCACCTAGTGCTTAAAGGAACAGTCACTCAACAGGTCGCTGTGAACAGGGCTGTTTTAGACGGGATGAGAAGGGTGCTATTTTGCTTGATCCTTGTGGTATTTTGTCCAAAGTAAGACTTTAATTAAGACGCCAAGGAAACATGTTGTGGATAAATAACTCCTTTAAAAGCATACACGTTTATTTGGCCTACAAGGTAATACTTTGGTTGCTTTGCAATGCAATATGGATGGGTAGATTATAGATTAAGCAATGTATTTACAGCAAAATTAGAAAGACGGTAATGGGGACATACTCTTTTAGACACACTCTTTTAGATCTTTAGGGTTGAAAGCAGCACTAAGGTGTAGATGAACCAGTATTGAAATGCATCCATAATCAGAGGCAATGAGTAAATTCAGAAATTTGACTACGGCCATTTCAGTGCTAAGATGAGCTCTAAAGCCAGGCGTATTCCTGACACTATCTGTTAATAGATAGACATGAGGTAGGGAAGTGCTAGTGCCACCTTCTGAGCCTGGAGTAAGAACTGAGACAAGTCTGGCTGGTAGATTTGACATAAACTCTGTAGTTTTGTCAGATAACGGCTGTACAAGTCGATTGAATCTGATGGGGTGCAGATAGTGATCTGATTGGACAGTAGGCTATTTTGAGGTAGAACTGTTACATGGTTGATTTCTCTACCATTAGTTAATACAAGACTGCATTGTATTTGTCATTGCAGACCCCTCACACCCTGTACATAACTGTTCCAACTTCTCCCCTCTGGTAGGCGCTACAGAACACTGTACACCAAAACCACCAGACACAGGAATAGTTTCTTCCCCCTTGCCATCACACTAATGAACAGTTGACTAAACATTTTGATATTGTATTAAAATTGATTTATTGTATTCTAAACTGTTGTGTTTATTTTTTTTGTATTTCTGTGTAAGTACATTGAGAGCCACTTAACCCGGAGCCAAATTCCTTCTATGTGTAAACCTACTTGGCCAATAAACATGATGCTGCTTCTGAATATCAATGATGTGTTACAATAATGAGTGTTGTGTTTATTCTAGATTTGCTTATTTGTTATCAACTCATTAACTCATTAATGACTCTATTGGGACAGCAGAGATTTGTATAGGGCAGTAGGTCTGCCTCTGTGCTAAATATGGATTGTTAATCAATCTGATGGTGCTGGGAAATGAAGAGACCAGACACACTCAATACGGATTCATGCAATTCCCCTGATGCTAACCTGCTGACACTAAAAACTAGTGTTTTTCTAAACAGTCAGATATTTTGGTCAATACAAAATACTAGTCACACCATCAGACTTGAATGAAAGTGGCGTGAATGAAATGCTTCCATTGACATTATTTGTCGCCACCATGAGGAAAGGAAAGTTCAGCCTTACAGACGTAATATCACTGCATAGCATAACAGAATTGTGTTACATACTTGGTGTCACTGTCAAGTGAGCTCATTAAATGATGTCCTACCTTAAAAACCATACAGGCTACTTTTATCAATCGCTGCACATTCTTATTACCTTCCTTGAGGGTTATATTTTCCTTTTACATTTGTCTGTGGTTTTCAAACATACTCGCTGTGATTTGACTCTTGAACATTAAGCAGAACACTTATTCGCTAGAAGCTTCTGACAAATGAATGGGTAATAGCTGGTAGGCCCAGGCAGGGACCTGACCTTGATTATAAAAAGAAAATGAATGCTAAGTACAAATATGCTCTGCGCTATATAAACAAACAAGAGCAGGTGCTGAGTGCTCACTCTATAGCTGATCATTTGCTTAAAAATGACATCACTAGCTTCTGGAAAGAGGTAAAAACCCTTAATAGGGCTAAAGCAGCTCTTCCATGCAGTATAGAGGGGTTAACTGATGTAGTGGCAATAGCTGACCTATGGAGGCAGCATTATGCAGAGCTGTTCAATTGTATTAAATATGAGCCTTATCATGTTGGCAAAATAGAGGAGGAAAGTATTTGTTTTCACCCCAATGATGTTCTCAGTGCCATATGGCAACTTGCAGACAAGAAAGTTAGTGGCCTGGACAACATCACAGCAGAGCACCTAAAGTTTGCTGGCCCCAGATTGGCAGTGCTACTGTCTATCTGCTTTACTGGGATGGTGACTCATGGTATATTGCCAGACTCCATGCTGTCAGTAGTTCTTGTCCAAGTTATCAAAGACAAGGCTGTATTGATAACTATAGACCCATAGCACTTGCCAGTATTCTCTCCAAAGTGCTAGAAAGATTAACCCTTGACAGGATAAGTGAATACATAACCACTACTGACAATCAGTTTGGCTTTAAGCCCAAGCATAGTACCAACCTATGTATTTATGCTCTGAAAGAGGCAATAGACACATATAGAAGGCAGGGCTCTACTATGCTTATAGGGTTTATTGACGCATCCAAAGCATTTGACCGCGTCCACCACTTTAAGCTGTTTAATAAGCTCAAGCTTAGGGGTGTCCCCAGTAGCTTAGTGCGCATCCTAGCTTACTGGTATGCGAACCAGTCAGAGTATGAGAGTAAGATGGGGGAGCATCTTATCTACCCCTTTTAAAGTTGGTAACGGGGTCCGACAGGGGGGTATATTATCCCCAGCCCTTTTCAATCTCTATATGGATGACCTTTCCAGGCAGCTGGGGGGATGCAGAACAGGTTGTATGATAGGTGATTCCCTGGTCGACCACTTTATGTTTGCAGACGACCTAGCTTTACTATCCCCTAGTAGCAGTGGGTTGCAACAGCTGCTTAACATCTGCTCTAATTATGGGGTCGATTTTGATGTTAAATATAATGCCAAGAAGAGCGTGGTAATGGTCTGTAGGACTAAGGATAACATGGATATTAAGTTCCCTACCTTTCATCTTTCTGGGCAATCTCTGGGGGTGTCCAATAGTACCAAATACTTAGGGCACATTATTACAGACACGTTGGAGGATGATGCCGACATCGGCAGACAGAGGGGATTGCAGACAGACTAACATGTTGGTTAGACAATTCCACCACTGTACAGATTAATTTGTTTAGAGCCTACTGCACCCCACTCTATACAGCTCCACTCTGGGTGAATTACAAGAAGGAGAGCTTGCGTAAGTTGAAAGTAGCCTATAATGACTGTCTTAGGACACTCCTGAAGAAACCCAGGAGTACTAGAGCCAGTGAGCTGTTCTGTCATATGGGTCTAAACCACCTTCATGGCCTTGCTGAGGAACCTTACTTTTAAGTTTATGAGTCGGCTGGACCGCTCTACAAATTTTATAATTGATCTGATGACAGACCCTAGCCGCAGCTCTGTCAACTACACATCTAAGACCTGGGAACAGCCCTTCTTTCCTTGTATATTTCTATGTAATGTATTGTATGTATGTATTGTTTTTTATCATGTGGGCCTTGAGCCTGTAATAAAGTTTATATAATGACTTTAATTATGTGTAATGTGAATGTCAATGTCATGTGAAAGACCTCACTAATTAAGACCAAAATGTGGAACGTCAATAAAATGTTACTAAGTTGCAGTTTTCCCTGCATTGGATCAGCAGGCTCTTGTTGCAGCTGTCCCTAATAAACTTGTTTTTGAGGTTGGCGACAAGGACAGTCAGAAATAAATGTTGGCTACCATGTTAAGACGTGTGTCAATGAAGAACTGGATCAGACACACCTAACAGCAGTATATTACCTTGTAAGGGACAGGGTCTTAGTGATATAGTTACAATCTGGCTAGCAGCTGCTGGCAGCCAACTTAGCAATGCATGAGATGGTACCAGAGGTACAATTTAAGAACATGGCTTTTTATAATTTCTTCAGTAATATACATACTTGCATGCACATTAGTGAAATATTTGGGATGAGTTTGTGGGACATTTTGATGGGTACATTTTTAGCTACAAGCTTCAAGTTGAAAATATGGCATTCAATTTATCTAACCCAGTAGTGGGTTTTCAGTCTTATAGTCTTTTAGGTCTTATATTAGATGAGGGTTAACCTTCAAACTTGGCAAACTTGGTGGCCAAATGTATTATAGATTATTAATGTGTTTCTTAATGTCTGTTTTATGTTTTAACAACAGTATTTTTATATTGTCAGGCCACCATTAAGATGCTGCTTTGTTGTTTTCCCCTAAAACATAAACAGTAAGAATGAACAATAATTTGGTTGGCTCAGGAACACGTAGGACTACAACAAAGATACAGCTCAATTTCTGTATTACTGATTCAGAGGGGAACTTTTTTTATTGATTTATAACTCATTTAGGAACAGGATACAGGCAGTAATATTATTATTTAGTGGCAGACTCCTGTCACTGTCGTGCTCATCGGACAGGCTGAGGAAGTCCTTTGTCCCCAGGGCCATTCAGTTATATAACGCCACGCAGAAGGGGAGGGGGAGGAAGATGGACTTCTCTGCATGAGTCTACCTCAGTCTGCCCTCCCCTTCACTTCTCATCTCATTATATTCCATCCCACTGTCCTTCCCTTTACTGGCTATACTAGCCCCTTGCACAGACTTTACTATTTATATCTCTTTGCACACACAACAAGCACAAGAACTGTATCTCTATGCTCTATGCTCCACACAAGCACATGAACACTATCTATTTGCACTATCCACACTTGCAGCACAAGAACACTTTCCTTGTGGACATCAACACTGTCACAATCAATGCACACTGTACTATAGGGTCAGATCCATTCCTGTATCTGTAAACAACCCACTCCTCGTGTACCTGTTCTCCCTTTGTGTATGTGATTTATGTATGTATGTCTGTGAGTTGCACAAGTATATGTATAAGCTACTGGATGACCTAAATTTCCCTCTGGATTAATAAAGTATCCATTTATCCATCTATCTAATAAATGCTTAGGGGAAGAGTTAAGAAGTAGCTGTATCACTAGTAGTTCACTTGGGGAAGTCTTGACAAGCTGCTGGCTCCAATGCATCTACAGTTCTCAAGCTATCCACAAGCATGATGGTAACTATGGTCATCAGATGTACATGCACTCATCTCTAGGTTGATGTTTTAGTGCCAGGGTTTCAATAGTACACACACTTACTGTGTGAATTAATCAGTGTTATTTATAGGGGTCATGTTTTGTCATAATCATGTGTCAAATGATTTTTATAGCTGTAACTGGTTTACTTTTTCTAATTCCTTAATAATTTCAACATCAAACCACTGTGAGAACATTAAAAAGACAGGAGATGCTGTTTTGAAATGTGTCTGATGTCTGAAAAATCTACTTTTTATTAAAAAGGCTATATTTATATTTGCATTATTGTTCTATTTACAACAGCGTTACAAGAGAGATGTGTAAAACTCTTTTTTTCCAGTTTTGCTTTTGCATTTCGGCTGGCTTTTGTTTAATCTTTCAAATTTTCACATTGCATTGCATGAAGTGGAAACTCATCAAGATGAATATTTCTAAGATTGTTTTACCTTCGTGGTAATCTATCAATCTAATATATCAATCTATCATACAATGTGAACAAATAATTGATAGTAATTATACTGCAATGTAAACAAACATAATGAAGCTTTAAACATGATGTTACATATAATGTAGACTTTGAATTTGAATCCAAACAATTGTTTACTGACTCTTTTTTCAATGTTTAGATTTTAGAAAAAAACAATTTCCATGAATGAAAAGAAATGGCATATTTACAAATGAATACTAATGGCAATATCACAAATAAAAAAATAAAAAACTGTACAAGGCTATATTAGTATATATCACCACAAATCTGAGGGAGAGAGCTGTGTGTAGCAGACAACAAACAGGAACTGTCCAATGCTGACCTTCATTGCCAAACAACAGAGGGTCAAATGTTTATGTGCCAACAGTCTAGAAATAGACTCTCACTATTCAAACAATCCATCACCAGCTATTTTATTTGTGACTGCTATTTCACACGCTGAATCTTGCAAACATAATACTCCTCCACAGCCCAGTAACTCTTCATTGTTTTACATTCTGAGTTCTCCATGTGACTGATATTTGACCCCCTTGTTGATGGCTCCCTGGGCATTATAATATGTGTGAAACAGCAGCTGATGCACTCAGAGCTGCTTGTGTTCTTCTCAGTTAGTTGTGAGAGTCATGAGGTTGACATTCAATGCCTTTATTGAAAGAGGAAAAAATGAAACTGAAGGAACTGCTTCAGAACATTCATTAAATATCTGCACAGAGCCCAAACTGTTCAGATGAACTGGGTATATACAGATACAAGTACAGTGACATGCAGAGGTTCGGGCACCCCTGGTCAAAATGTATGTTACAGTAAATAGTTAAGTGAGTAGAATATGAATTGACCTCCAAAAGAGATAACGTCAGATAAGATCAGTGTATTATTTTTGTTATGTACAATTTCAGAGTGAAAAAGGAAAGGAGCATCATGCAAAGGTTTGGGCACTCTGTCCTCCACAAAATCCAGGCACACTCCTCCAGCTCTGCCATGTCAAAGATGACATCCTAGTATCCTCTGCTGAAAGGGCCTACACCAGTGGTTCCCAAACTTTTTACAGTGCCGTACCCCTTCAGACATTCAATCTCAAGCTCAACTCATAATCTCAAAGTAAGTAGATACTATGTAAACCCTCTGTAGGCAGACTATCCAAATGAAGTGTTACTGATAACTTGTACCAACGTCAAAGGTTACCTTAATTAGCTCGTTAGGGCTATGGCTTGTTCAGAGTCATCGTTAGGAAAGGCTAGACAAGGCAAATCGAGGTCAAGTTGAGGTCTGAAAAAAACCCAAAACTTTCAGAGAGACCGGCTTGTAGAATTGCTGCAAAGGCAAATCAAAGCCCCCGTTTGAATGCAAAAGACCTTCAAGGATATTTAGCAGTAGTGGTGCACTGTTCTATTGTAAAGCGACACCTGCATAAATATGACCTTCATGGAAGAGTCATCAAAGACTGCATCCTCACCACAAAATTAATTGTCAAAAGTTTGCAAAGGAACCTTTAAAGAAGAAGACAAAAGACATTTTGGAAACAAGTCCTATATGAAGTTAAAATAGATCTTTCTGACCACAATGAGCAAAGGTATTTTTGGAGATTTTCATAAAAAGAACACCTTTCCAACAGGGGTGGATCGATTGTGCTTTTGGCTTTTGATGCAGCCAGTGGCACAGGGATCATTTCACTGATAGAGGGTGGAATGGATCAATTAAATACCAGCAAATTCTGGAAGCAAACATCACACCATTGTTTGGATGTAATCACTCAGTCATAATATCTCTATCAATTTAATAATTTAAGCACATTCACTCTTGTCTGGACTGTTCATCTCATGTCATGTTAGCGTTCATCTCGGATGTCACAATAAATACAACTATGCAGAATCATATTTGTGTCAAATCTTGTGATATTACTCTACCTTGTCAGTCTACATGGTTCTTTAGACTTCTGCTGATGATGTCTTTACCGGCTCCATATCCTTCAGCTTGTCAACAAATACACTTCCATTAGGGGGTCTCGAAGCACAAATTGAATTTACAACAGTGGTGTAAAAGTGAGCTACACTCCACAACTTTAGGGGAAGCTCAGTAGAAACAAATACCAATTCTTCTGGGGCTTTAAGTCAATTAGCATGTTTCAAATCAATTAGCATGAAGGCCCTATGAAGTTTAAAAGACAGCTGTAACGTCAACTGATAGGTGACATTTCAGCACTCTTTAAATGGACAGAATATGTTTAGTACTTCTTAACCACAAGGCACGCGTGTTTGCATTACATGCTCGTTAGGGAAAACATGTAAAAATTAACAAAAGTTCATATAGAACACTCGTCACCACTAAGATTCATCGTTATTGATTATCAAGGTATTACTTTTCTGTATTCAGTATGTGCTTAAGAGACTTTACCTCACTACATCAGTGGATGACCAGTGCCACTGGTTTCCTGCTCCTCTTAATGGGCCGAGCACTAGCAGCCTTATAGGAGGTTAACCGCACCCAAAAGTAGAAATGTCTACTTTAAACTAGTACTGCTGTACAGGCCTCCCTAGTGACTAAGGTCATAACTAAGATTGTGTTTCTGTGTGTCAAATGGTAGAGCAAAGTGCAAGCGACATAAAGTTCATGGGATTGATTTCTAGAGGGCACAATACCTGTATTGTCATTCATTTTGAATAAAGGTGTCTGCTTTGACTGAGGACTTACATTGCATTTTTCCAGTAAGGAACAGATATGCCAGTACAGATCCTGGTCTCATCTGTGAGAGTTAACTGGCGGGTTCATTTAACTACATCTCTATGTTTCCATTCAGCAATGGTTATCAAATCAGAATATTCTGGAGTCTTTCAACTATAGTTTGATCTGGACTACTTCAGTTTGTTCAGGGCAGCTCTTCCTTGTCAATTATGCCATACTGTATATAAACACTCAATTTTACTGATTGTTTCTGCATTTACACCCACATATCACATATCATTGATGTTAATGGGTGCTATGAATGGCTGTATGATACCAGGTGTGAATGTGATTTGGCTGCATCAGTTCTAAAAGGAACTGTCACATTTTCCATTTGACAAATGCAACTCACCAGTAGGGTCTGTATACTATAATAAATATGAGCGCATGATTCACTGTTTCAACTATGGAGCTGGAACATATTTGAAAAGCCAAAATAAAACATCTCAAGAGATCAACGTGGTTGCTGTGGAGAAGGTCAGAAGGATATAAATAGAGTCTCAAGGCTAAGGAAGCATGCTGAAGGCAATATTGTTCTTATTTTTGATGAGGCTTGCCATTAAGCTTTTATTTCTTCACTCTGAGGTCATACTTTGATCTTTGCATAACTTAAGTGTCTGTCCCTAAGTCTTCTTGGCTAAAGAGAAACATTTGAAACTAAAGGTCTGCCACTGCCCAAAAAGGGCCTCTAAACCCTGCTGTGTGTGTGTGTGGGGCATAAATAGAAGTCAGCACATTAATGATGAGGATATTCATTTCATGCAATTTATTTCAAGGTTATGACCTCCGAATCAAAAGTGAACCATACGTTAGTTCACTGAAATGTGCAAACCACTGAAAACTCCCGTAGAACACTCATATTCACAAACAGACAAGCAAATATTCATCCATGGAAGCAAATGAATACACAAATAGATTTAGACTGACTAATTTGTATGTGTATAGGTGAATTCATATATTACATTTAGTTATTCATTTGTTAATATTTTACATGGACTGTAAAAAGAAACATATCTATTGAAAAATATACATCAATATGCCCCATGTAATCAATCTTTTCTGTTACTTATATTTTATTTCCAAAATAAGTCTTTTAAGATGCCCAATGATGCTTCCAGGGGTTCAAATGTTGAATATGCCTCAAATTGATCAGTTTAGGTATAATTAAATGTATCTGACAAATCAGACTGCATAAATGGAATTATATTACATAGTGACTGTTTCTTACTAAAAATGGGGTACCATTAAACCAACTATTTTATTGACATGTGGGACAAAAAGATTGAGGTAATTTTAAAAGTATCAAACTACATCTATCAAACATCTTACCTTATTAGGGATCTGCTTAGTTTGCAGAAGATGGCCAATATAAGGACCTGCAGGGAGCAGGGAGGACTGCAAGAGAGGCCAGGGGGTTCCAGTGCACAGTAAGTCATCACTTGCTTCAGTAGACTGAGAGGGAGCTGTTATCAAGCAGGAGCTGTATTTCAACTGTGAAGGATGAGAGAGTTGGATTTGAATGAGAAAGTCTTTCAGTTTTACTTTTTACATTACATTTACACATGCTGCATGTCATCTGACTTTGCAACTGACTTTGTTTTTCAGCGGCTTTGACAGCTTTTGAAAATTCATCTGGTTTTGGAAAGAAAAGGTAAGACTTTATTTGAATTTACTTGTTACTCTTATGAAGATAAATTATATCAATATGAGAGAAAATCAGAAAATTATTTTCAACAGACCTCTTTCCTCAGCCTGTTCATGACAAAACAGAATAGGGGAAGTGGTAAATTGAAAGGAGTGACCCATACTGCATTTATAACACACCTTCTAATAGGAGATGGGTCTTTGATAGCTCAGGAGACGTACATGTGACTCTCATTATTGTTTCATTTATGTGTTAATTTAATCACAAATATGTATCCTTAGGAGAAACAGTTTGAGACAGAAATAAGCTGAGGCACTTAATTGTAAAAATCTGCCATAATTGACCAAAAAAGTCTCTTAGCTATCCCTCCCCAGAACAGCTTTGAACAGCCTTCTTAGTTCTTTCAATGATAGTGAATGTCAGTAAAACAGAATCCAGCCACAGCAGTCGATCATCCCCCATCATTTGCCTCCTCAATCCCTTGGGTAGGCAAATGATGAATGAAAAACTACATGTGGACTTGGTATCTTAAATGAAAAAAAGTTCACAGGTTGCCTTTTGACTATTCAGGTCATCGGTTGTGGTTTCAATGCTGAATGTTTTCATTGAATCTTGATGAAAGGAAATCCCTGAAGAATATGAAGAAAAAGTTGAAAATGTACAGATATAGTCTATGTTTTATTTTGCAGACTGATGAACCATTATGAAATTGTGTACTGATATAATTGATGTCTGTGCATCTTATACAAATATATGTCACTGTAAATGTACAAAAGCAAGTGATAGGACCAGTTTTAGGGTTAGTAATGCAATAAATATATTGACTTCACTTTGCAGTGAAGTACTTTCTTTTCTGTGCTATTTAATGTAGTGTGCTGTTTGATTATTATTTTTCCACTTTCTGGGCAGTTTCTAGACAAATACTCATTTTATATGAACAGTTGCTTTCCCTGATTAGATGTTTTTCTGCTATATTACCGTTAGTCATTTCTGAGAGGCTACTCAAACAATACAAGGGAAACTGTTATGTGGTTCCTTGTTCCAAATGTGTTTGTTAGCATTTAACAACTGATTGGATTAAAATAATGACTCTTAGTCTTTTATGTTCACTATTCTTAGTTTTGTAAATGCTTCTGATCTATGCAGTAACCTGCAACCATGGGAGACGGGGAAATGGCCGTTTTTGGGGCGGCTGCGATTTACCTTCGTAAGCCTGAGAGGGAGAGAATTGAGGCCCAAAGCAAGCCCTTTGATGCAAAATCAGCTGTGTATGTAGTTGACAAGGAGGAGTTGTACCTCAAGGGTACAATCAAGAAGAGAGATGGTGGCAAAGTCACTGTGGAAGTCCATGATACAAAGGAGGTATGTTAGCAAGGCTCTTTGTATTTTGTTCAGATATTTAGTGATTACTTCAATTATACAGAACATTTCTTGAATTCATCTCTCTATTTTGTTAATTTGTTTTAGGAAAAGACCTTTAAGGAGGACGAAGTCTTCCCCATGAATCCTCCCAAGTATGACAAGATTGAGGACATGGCCATGATGACCCACCTCAATGAAGCATCTGTCCTGTATAACCTCAAAGAGCGTTATGCAGCATGGATGATTTACGTAAGCATTATGATTTCTCACAGATGAAAAACAATATAAAAAAAATAATCAAAAAGCTGGAAAACCAAGCCCCTTTACTTTCTCTGTCTAGACCTACTCTGGACTTTTCTGTGCCACTGTGAACCCCTACAAGTGGCTCCCAGTGTATGACCAATCAGTGGTGGAGGCCTACAGAGGCAAGAAGCGTGTGGAGGCCCCACCCCACATCTTCTCTGTCTCTGATAATGCCTATCAGTTCATGCAACAAGGTAAGCATTTTAGTTTAAAAGCCACTGAATAATATGATTCTAATTTTTCTAATTCTCATGTAAAGTAGTATTTATTGTTACACCATGCTTTTTATTGCTCTTAGCTTGACTGTTCTCTCCCTTGTACGTCGCTTTGGACAAAAGCGTCTGCTAAATGACTAAATGTAAATGTAAATGTAATGATTCAATTATGTATTTGTTCATGAACTAATTTTCATGGAAAAATAAATTCAACTCTATTTTGTCACACAGACAGGGAGAACCAGTCTGTCCTGATTACGTAAGTGTCAAGCATGCATTCAAACTTTTGACAGTTTAAAAAAGGGATACAATGTTGCATTATCTTCTGTGTACTCTTCTGGTACTCTTTTAATTGTGATCTGAACTGCAAAACTTCTTTTTAATCCAGTGGAGAATCCGGTGCTGGCAAGACTGTGAACACCAAGCGTGTCATCCAGTACTTTGCAACAATTGCAGTGTCTAGTGGCAAAAAAAAGGAAGAGGCGCCAGCAGCCGCTGGAAAGATAAAGGTAGGAACCCTTTACACATTCATAGGCTAATTATAAAGCAGCACACACCTTCACTTTCTAACAACATATTCATTGACTTGCAGGGCTCTCTTGAAGACCAGATTATTGCTGCCAACCCACTGTTGGAGGCTTATGGTAATGCTAAGACTGTGAGGAATGACAACTCTTCCCGTTTTGTAAGTTAACTTCTCATTTAAACTCCTGCCTCAGTTCTGTAGCCATTAATTGGAATACATTTCTTAGAATATAATTTGATCTCAAACAGGGTAAATTCATCAGAATTCACTTTAACACAACTGGAAAACTGGCTAGTGCTGATATTGAGACTTGTAAGTATACTTATCCTTCATGTTTATACAAATATTTAATCATTCCTGCCTTAATTTTGTCAAATGAAAATACGTACTTCCCCAACTTAATAGACCTGCTGGAGAAGTCTAGAGTGACATTCCAGCTTCCTGCTGAGAGAGGCTACCACATCTTCTACCAGATGATGACCAACCACAAGCCTGAGATTGTCGGTAGGGTTCATATTTTCAACCAAGAATCCAAAACATTACATTTAACTATTAATTTGCGACAACAAGTTTGTTTTACCTCTACAGAAATGTCACTCATCACAACCAACCCCTATGACTACCCCATGTGCAGTCAGGGTCAGATCACTGTGGCCAGCATTGATGACAAAGAGGAGTTGGACGCCACCGATGTAAGTCATCCAGCAATTACTTTATTTAAAAAAAAAAAACATTATAATAATAATTATATAATTCATCATTTCAGACTGCCATTGACATTCTGGGTTTCCATTCTTAAAAATATAATGATTATAAATGGTTATGCTCTTAAATTGCATTCATGCATGTAATTGCAGGATGCCATTGATATCCTGGGTTTCATTCAAGAAGAGAAATGCGCCATTTTCAAGCTGACTGGTGCTGTGCTCCATCATGGCAACATGAAATTCAAGCAGAAGCAGCGTGAGGAGCAGGCTGAGCCTGATGGCAATGAGGGTGGGTTTAAAAACTCTACTGAACCTTGGTCAGTTCTACTTATAACTACAAGGTAGTCTTCTTTATTGAAGTAATTTTGCTATATTAAATTGATGTATCAGTATATACAGTACAAGATATATAAAAAATATATAATACAAACTTTAACTTGTACTTTTTCCTCTTGTTATAGTTCATATTATATTCATTCATAATATTTATTAATCAAGATTACAGCTGCAAGTATGTCTACAACATACATTTTTAGAAAAAAATATTTATGGTGAACTCACAATTTAAGTTAAGGATTATTTGCCAGGGTAAAATACTGATATAAAAAACTCACTTACATGCTTTGTTGTTTCCAGATGCTGACAAAGTTGCCTACCTCCTGGGCCTGAACTCTGCTGATATGCTGAAGGCTTTGTGCAACCCAAGAGTGAAAGTCGGAAATGAGTATGTCACCAAGGCTCAGACAGTGCCACAGGTATTATTTCACCCACTACAAGGTTTTTGACATTATTTGAAAATAATTTGACAGCTGGTATTGTCCTTCTTTTATCATACATGTTCAAAAATAAACTGTATGGTTTGGTCTGTACCTACTGAGACAATTACTTTGACATCATGTTTCAGGTCAATAATTCAGTTATGGCCTTGGCCAAGTCTATCTATGAGAGGATGTTCTTGTGGATGGTCATCCGTATCAACCAGATGTTGGACACAAAGCAACCAAGGCAATTCTACATTGGTGTACTGGACATAGCTGGCTTTGAGATTTTTGATGTGAGGACAAAATTATGAGATTGTTTACCAACATTATTTATTTCTCGTAACTCAGGTGAGCCTCTCTCAAATAATGTTTAATATGTATCCAACACAGTACAACAGCATGGAGCAGCTGTGTATCAACTTCACCAATGAAAAACTGCAACAGTTTTTCAACCACCACATGTTTGTCCTGGAGCAAGAGGAGTACAAGAAGGAGGGCATTCTTTGGGAGTTCATCGACTTTGGCATGGATTTGGCCGCTTGCATTGAGCTTATTGAGAAGGTCCATTTCAATCAACCAAAAAAGCAAAATGTAGACATGTATTGTTTCATGATGTCCGATTTTAAAATAATGCAATCTTGTGTTTTAAACAGCCCATGGGTATCTTTGCAATCCTTGAAGAGGAGTGCATGTTCCCCAAGGCCTCTGATGTCACTTTCAAAAACAAGCTGTATGACCAGCATCTTGGCAAGACCAATGCCTTCCTGAAACCCAAGCCAGTCAAAGGCAAGGCTGAGGCTCACTTCTCCCTGGTGCACTATGCAGGCACTGTGGACTACAATGTTACTGGTTGGCTGGACAAGAACAAGGATCCACTGAATGACTCTGTTGTGCAGCTGTACCAGAAGTCAGCAGTGAAACTGCTGCCCGTCCTGTACCCAACTATTGTTGAGGGTAAAAACCTGTTAAAGTCACAAAGCTAACACACAAAAAGCAATTATATCATAATCTACATATACAGCTCAATAATCCAATTCATCATTTGTGTGTCAACAGAGACTGGTGGTGGTGGTAAGAAGAAGAAGGGTGGCTCCATGCAGACTGTGTCTTCACAGTTCAGGGTATACATTTTGAACCAATAACAAACACAAATAAATCAATCATTATAAAGAAAGGTAAGGTCATTGATTGACTGCATTCTTACTTTAACAGGAGAACTTGGGAAAACTGATGACCAACTTGAGGAGCACTCATCCTCACTTTGTGCGTTGTCTGATTCCAAATGAGATTAAGAAACCAGGTAAAGATTTTTGATTATGTCGTTAAAATTAAGGAAAACAAGTCCATTATTTTAGACCTTGTGTTTTATTTCCTATAACTGACACCTTTGTGTCTTGACAGGTTATATGCAGAACTTTCTGGTCATCCACCAGCTCAGGTGTAATGGTGTACTGGAGGGTATCAGAATCTGTAGAAAGGGTTTCCCAAGCAGAATCCAGTATGCTGACTTCAAGCAAAGGTGAATTGAGAGCAGATAAACTATCTTTTTATGTTTGATTTTGAAGAGGAAAAATAACACATGTATTTGATTAACTGCAGATACAAAGTCCTCAATGCCAGTGTTATCCCTGAAGGTCAATTCATTGACAACAAGAAGGCTGCTGAGAAACTCTTGGGATCAATTGACATTAATCACGAGGAGTACAAGTTTGGACACACTAAGGTAAAGATCTTAAAAGAACTGTATTCCAAGAAGAACCATCCATCTCTCTTCCAAATGCTCATATGGTTTTTGCTCCTCCCTCTCAGGTATTCTTCAAGGCTGGTCTGCTGGGTACACTTGAGGAGATGCGAGATGAGAAACTGGCTGCCCTGGTCACAATGACTCAGGCTCTCTGCCGTGCATACCTGAGTAGGAAGGAATTTGTCAAGATGATGGAAAGAAGGTCAATTTCATTCACAAAAGTATCAGTAATGTTAAACATGAATATTCAGTGGTCAACAGCAAATAGAACTGTATTAGTAAAAGGCACAATTGTATCAAATATCTATTAATGTATGAATTCATGCAATCAAAATTCTACACATGATTGTTAGGTTGTGAAATAATTTACAACCAAAACTGATTTTGTAGGGAGGCTGTCTTTACCATCCAGTACAACATCCGATCCTTCATGAATGTCAAGCATTGGCCCTGGATGAAGGTTTACTACAAGATCAAGCCTCTTCTGCAAAGTGCTGAGACAGAGAAAGAGCTGGCCAACATGAAAGAGGACTTTGCAAAATGCAAAGAGAGTCTGGCAAAGGCTGAGGCCAGGAAGAAGGAACTTGAGGAGAAGATGGTCTCTATTGTGCAAGAAAGGAATGACTTGCAGCTGCAAGTGTCATCTGTATGTTATCTCTCTCTAGTTGTAATACTGTTGGCGTAACACTTAATATCTGGTATATGTATGGAAGCAAATGTAAACAGACATTAATCCTCTTATCTCTTATCTCTAGGGATCTGAGGGTCTCAATGATGCTGAAGAGAGGTGTGAGGGACTTATCAAGAGTAAGATTCAGCTCGAGGCCAAACTCAAAGAGACATCCGAGAGACTGGAGGATGAAGAGGAAATCAATGCTGAGCTGACTGCCAAGAAGAGGAAGTTGGAGGATGAATGTTCTGAGCTCAAGAAAGACATTGACGATCTGGAGCTGACTTTGGCCAAAGTGGAGAAGGAGAAACATGCCACTGAGAACAAGGTTGGCATTTATTGAAGGAAGAACATCAATGTGGTATTTAGTAGGGTTTTATCACAGTGCAAAGCTAGCAAAAATATGTATAAAGTCAGTAATGTTTCTAAATTTTACTGGATACTGACATGAAACGTTCTATGCACAGGTTAAAAACCTAACTGAAGAGATGGCTTCTCAAGATGAGTCCATTGCTAAGCTGACAAAGGAAAAGAAGGCTCTCCAAGAGGCCCATCAGCAGACTCTTGATGATCTTCAGGCAGAGGAAGACAAAGTCAACACTCTGACCAAAGCCAAGGCTAAGCTTGAACAACAAGTAGATGACGTGAGTTAATCATCTATATGGATACAATTATTCACACTAAGCTTCAGTATATTTTTTCCCACTTGAATACCTCACACTTTGATTCAATAGCTTGAGGGTTCCCTGGAGCAAGAAAAGAAGCTCCGCATGGACCTTGAGAGAGCCAAGAGAAAGCTTGAGGGTGACCTTAAACTATCCCAGGAAAATGTCATGGATCTGGAAAATGAAAAGCAGCAGTCTGATGAGAAGATAAAAAAGTAAAGGCGACATCTATTATCTATTATCTATTATGAAACACTGACGTTCAGTTTCTATGTGTGCAGCCAACTTCAGGTTCATTTCTTTTTCCTTTTGTTAAACAGGAAGGAATTTGAAACAAGTCAACTTCTTAGTAAGATTGAAGATGAACAATCACTGGGTGCTCAGCTTCAGAAGAAGATCAAGGAGCTTCAGGTTTGTGTACTCTGATCAAAATGTTTAGCATTTTCTGAAAGACATGTATGACTATGTATGTTCTCACAATCTATAGGCTCGCATTGAGGAACTGGAGGAAGAGATTGAGGCTGAGCGTGCAGCTCGTGCCAAAGTTGAGAAGCAAAGATCTGATCTTTCCAGGGAACTTGAGGAGATCAGTGAGAGGCTTGAGGAGGCTGGTGGTGCCACTTCTGCTCAGATTGAGATGAACAAGAAGCGTGAGGCTGAGTTCCAGAAGCTGCGTCGTGACCTTGAAGAGTCCACCCTGCAGCATGAAGCCACTGCTGCAGCTCTCCGCAAGAAGCAGGCAGACAGCGTGGCTGAGCTCGGAGAGCAGATCGACAACCTCCAGCGTGTCAAGCAGAAGCTTGAGAAGGAGAAGAGTGAATATAAGATGGAGATTGATGATCTCTCCAGCAACATGGAGGCTGTTGCGAAAGCTAAGGTTAGTGAAATGTATGCCATCGCGTATTGCTTTGAACTAACCAAGTTACACAATTCACTTTCAACTTGTTTCTGAGGTGCTAAATGTAATCTTACTGCATTGTTTTCCCTACCTTCGTATGGTTCACATGCATTTTCATAAACAGGGAAATCTAGAGAAGATGTGCCGCACCCTTGAGGACCAACTAAGTGAAATCAAGGCTAAGAGTGATGAGGGAGTCCGCCAGCTGATTGACCTCAGTGCTCAGAGAGCAAGGCTTACTACTGAAAATGGTAATATTTATGGAATGCATATGTTTACCTCTTATTTGTCTGCAAACTTTGTGCTAAAAAACACAACTGTCAACCAGGTGAGCTTGGACGTCGGGTGGAGGAGAAAGATGCACTTCTTTCTCAGCTGAGCAGAAGCAAGCTGGCATACACTCAGCAAATTGAGGAACTGAAGAGGATTAATGAAGAGGAGGTCAAGGTAAAGAATCCTAATTAAGTAAAAGACTACTGGCTTACATTAATGAAATATTGTGCATCCATTTAAGACTATACATACTCATTCATAAACAGGCCAAGAATGCCCTGGCCCATGCTGTTCAGTCTGCACGCCATGACTGCGACCTTTTGAGGGAGCAGTTTGAGGAAGAGCAGGAGGCAAAGGCTGAGCTGCAGCGGGGCATGTCCAAGGCCAACAGTGAAGTGGCTCAGTGGAGGTCCAAATATGAAACTGATGCCATCCAGCGCACTGAGGAGCTTGAGGAGTCCAAGTATGTACAACTAAATAATCAAAGACATTATGCATCCTAATTTGAAAGGGCAAAGGGCTGTGTGTTACGCGTGTGACATTATGATAGTCCACTAATGGAGTAAAATCAAAGGGAGGAGTCGGATGCTAGAGTAGCAGGAAGCCTTGTGACTCCATTTAATCGTTTTCAGGAAAAACAAAGATGTCCACGAAACACAGGTAATATTCCATATTCAGAGCAAAGTAAATAATCCCAAACGGCAAATAAATCAATCAAAGATTGATATAATATCATGAGACTTGGGAAACTATCAGATTCAGCGTCTAAGTTCAAGAAACAGGTTAACCAGCAAGCCATATGACACAGGAGGTTTCAAATTTCCTTCCCTGTCATCTACCTCGGCTAATCCCTCTGAAGGCCTAATAATTAGGTTGCATTCTAAATTTGCAATTCATATAGAGAACGTACAGGCTAATAACACAAATGTAATTATTAGACGAGTGATTTGAATGAGTTTCTGGCCTTTTACCCCACGTAGACTGAACTGTAGATTGAATAATTATTACTATAGTCTACCTTTATGATGATTGCAATTCATGCAACGACATGACTTTTACAACCACTCTAGTTGTATTTGACATGAAACAGCTTTATGTGGTAGGTGCAACTTATTCAAGCAACATACTGAACTTACACAGACCCACTGTGAAGTGTCAACTGACATGATAGTTTCAGTAGCCCATGTTAGAAATAAATCATATTTAATGAACAGTGAAAATGACACAGATATGTAGAAAGAGAAATCGCGCTTCTTCTCACTGTCTTTACTGCCACTATGCTGAGAGACGTTAAACTATTTTAGAATGGTAAATGGAAGAACAACACGTTGATCAGGGAGTCCAAACGGAGTGAGTACTATGCTGTGAACTAAAACAATTTGAAATTACTTTTCTGTCTCACTGTGTCATTAAGGCCCCTTTGAGGCTACTGGATTGTTTTATTTACTGTTTGTGCAGCGTAGAGCGTAGTTGCATAGCCATTTGGGAACATATTTTGATCTGTAAATTTAGTAAGTAGTCAAACGCCTACCTTTTTGATCAGACACACCCAAATGAGGCGTTGGTCTACCCTCAAAGGCGCTACGGTCTGTGCACATGGAATGAAATCCTCAAATTAATATGCCCTTCTTTGTTTCGTGCAAGAACCCACGGTGTGCATCTATTAAATTAGGGCCAACTGTTTTATGATTTAATCAGGAAAAAGCTTGCCCAGCGTCTGCAGGATGCTGAGGAGCAAATTGAGGCCACCAACTCAAAGTGTGCTTCTCTTGAGAAGACCAAGCTTAGACTTCAGGGTGAGGTTGAAGACCTCATGATTGATGTGGAGAGAGCCAATGGTCTTGCTGCCAATCTTGACAAAAAGCAGAGGAACTTTGACAAGGTAATACCTCCAATATATCATTCAGATGTGGAATACAGGTAAGGGTTGCATACAAATCCATCTTACAACAAAAACTGTTCCAAAAAGGTCCTGGCAGATTGGAAGCAGAAGTATGAGGAGAGTCAAGCAGAGTTGGAGGGTGCCCAGAAAGAGGGTCGCTCTCTCAGCACTGAGATGTTCAAGATGAAGAACTCCTATGAGGAGGCTCTTGATCATCTGGAGACCCTGAAGAGGGAGAACAAGAACCTCCAACGTGAGTCCAAATAACTGGATACATACATTGTATTCCACTAAAATGGAATGAATGGTGTCTTAAAACAATATTTAAAAATCCTGAATATGTTTACTGTAATATTATAACTGCACACCTGCAGAGGAGATTTCTGACCTGACTGAGCAACTTGGTGAGACTGGAAAGAGCATCCATGAGCTGGAGAAGGCCAAGAAGACTGTAGAGACTGAGAAGTCAGAGATCCAGACTGCCCTGGAAGAGGCTGAGGTATATATATTCAGGCAGGCATTACTATACACAACAAAACTGTACAGAACTCAAGTTATTTACATTTGAAAATTCCTCGTTTCCTTCTTTAGGCAACTCTTGAGCACGAGGAGTCCAAGATTCTTCGCATTCAGCTTGAGCTCAACCAGGTCAAGGGTGAGGTTGATAGGAAGCTTGCAGAGAAGGATGAGGAGATGGAGCAGATCAAGAGGAATAGCCAGAGGGTGATTGACACCATGCAGAGCACTCTGGACTCTGAGATCAGGAGCAGGAATGATGCCCTGAGAATCAAGAAGAAGATGGAGGGAGACCTCAATGAGATGGAGGTTCAGCTGAGCCATGCAAACCGACAGGCTTCTGAGTCCCAGAAACAACTGAGAAATGTGCAGGGTCAACTGAAGGTCAGATTGTGTCAATAAAACAATACTTTTGTGTACTCTTATGTAATATAGCCTAAACTGTCTCTTGGTAGTACAATACATATCTCTTTTCTTTCCATGTTTTTTTGGTTAGGATGCCCAACTGCACCTTGATGATGCTCTCCGAGGACAGGAGGATATGAAGGAGCAGGTTGCCATGGTGGAGCGCAGGAACAACCTTATGTTGGCTGAGATTGAGGAGCTGAGAGCTGCCCTGGAGCAGACAGAGAGAGGCCGCAAAGTGGCTGAACAGGAACTGCTTGATGCCAGTGAGCGTGTTGGACTCCTTCACTCCCAGGTGAACATAATTTCTTAAAATCGTCAAAAAATAATTCAACTCCATTTTCATATTTTTTTATCACCGTTTCAATCATTCAATATATAACTCTTGCTTAACAACAGAACACAAGTCTTGTGAACACCAAGAAGAAGCTTGAGACCGAATTGGTTCAGATCCAAGGTGAAGTTGAAGACATTGTCCAAGGGGCTAGAAATGCTGAAGATAAGGCCAAGAAAGCTATTACTGATGTAAATGGAGTTTTATGTTATGAAATATTAAATAAATGAATTGAATAACATATTAAGACACATATATGTACGGTTATATGATGAAAAACCCACATTCTATCATCTAGGCTGCCATGATGGCAGAGGAGCTGAAGAAGGAGCAGGACACCAGTTCTCATCTGGAGAGGATGAAGAAGAATCTGGAGGCCACTGTGAAGGATCTGCAACACCGCCTGGATGAGGCAGAGAATCTGGCCATGAAGGGTGGCAAGAAACAACTCCAGAAACTGGAGTCCAGGGTAGGTAAACAATTTTGGGAAATATGTTCAAAATGTAATGAATAAACAAAGATCATTGTTTGAAATGTAAATATTCCTCATGTTAAGGTTCGTGAGCTGGAAGGTGAGGTTGACGCTGAAACGAGACGTGGTGCTGATGCTGTCAAGGGAGTCCGCAAATATGAGAGGAGAGTGAAGGAGCTCACCTACCAGGTACAAAAATCCCTTTTTACTCTTTAAAACGGCATCAGACTCCAAGAGGAGGGAGCATTGCTTGACAGACCCTGTTTTTTTCATCAGACTGAGGAGGACAAGAAGAACGTCAACAGACTGCAGGATCTGGTTGACAAGCTGCAGATGAAGGTCAAGGCCTACAAGAGGCAGGCTGAGGAAGCTGTGAGTAGTTCTTTTTTTAATCTCATCTGTAACGGAAAATGTCTTCTAAAGTTTTGCAAATTTTAATACAGGGATAACATGTTCACTCTAAAACCGGATCATTTCTATTCACTAAATACATTCCCTCATTATCAGGAGGAACAAGCCAACACCCACCTGTCCAAGGTCAGGAAGGTTCAGCATGAGCTGGAGGAGGCTGAGGAGCGTGCTGACATTGCTGAATCCCAGGTCAACAAGCTGAGGGCAAAGAGCCGTGACTCTGGAAAGGTAAAACTTATTATGTCAAAAAGTAATGTACTTATTATGTCAAAAAGTAATGTACTCAATTTCTGAATGTATTTAAGCTGCATTTGCTTTACTTCTAACCAATTTCATGTCGTATTTTTTTTCTCTTTCCAAGGGCAAGGAGGCAGAGTAAATCCTCATCAGTCTTGTCACTTTTAATTGGATTAATATCCTGATTAATGTGACCATTTTGTAACAATGCACCTAATAAATGCTTGCATTCTGAATATCCCTCTGAGTTGTTTTTTTATGGCTGAACTCTAAGACATAATCAGAGTTTGATGAAATTGTTGGTATGGTTTCGCGAGGATTCATAAGACCTGTGACACTCTTTTTCAAACCTTTTTAAAGCGCATTAAAATACCCACAATAGTTGTAAATAAGGAATGTGAAGAGTTTCAGTTTAATAGAGTTAAGATGACTTACAAAGTCTTTGACAAGGAACCATTTGCTTGTTCACGAGTAGGGAGGAGGATTATGATGGGCGAGGTTAAAGTGCAGCTAGACAAACATCAATAGTCTTCAAATAGTAAAAGATTGCAAGCAAACATGAAACACAACCAGTCCATTGAAACTATGATTTCAGTGACGCCTAAAATGATCTGACTATACATATTATAACTATTCTTTTATGCAGCATCACATACCTAGCTATAAGCCTACATATAGCCTAACTGTGCATGCAGTGTTCATAGGCTATTGTTACCCATTCTAATAGTGCCTAAAGTATAATTCCACCCAAACTATAATATATGTCACATACACAATATACATTTAAAATGGCAGCATAGGTTGAAAACTTATCAAAAATGACAAGCCTCCCAAGTAGTTATTTAGGGCATCAGCCCAGAGGATAAAATTAGAGAATGCTTTAGGACATTTGAGTCTCAGTGACCAACACCAATTATCTAGCGTTGACTTGCTGCATTATTATTCATGCAGTTGCATTTGTTAACCTGATGGTAATGAGCCATCTCACCCCACCCCCTTCTCCGCGGGGTGTGCCGACATACCATGAGAGAAATAGGGCTGCTGAAGACACAACGGTGCACTCATACCGTTATGAACCAGTCAGTCGCTAAACAAGAGGCTCCCGAACAAGTTCGAGAATGTAGGCTTCAACAGGACGTTTCTGAATGGTTAGTTAACTTCATGTCACTTCGACAATTCTTTTTGTATGTTTGTAGCTAAGGTCTTGCTGGCTGTGTCGAGGACAACCCGATGCTAGTGCTGGTGAGTATGTCAATACAGTGTGGTCAACAGGTTGTCAGGTGATGAGATGAGCACTAATGATGAACAGTACACTCCAACAAGGAAGAGGAGGCCTTTTGAACCCAATGACGAGGTAAAATAAATATGTTTCCTGTCATAGCATGCATGAGCTGTTGTTACCGCCTTGTGTGACGTTCCCTAATAGCCCATTATTATTATCAAGAGTTCAGAATGTTTAATCAAAAAGCTCCACAATGATATGTTATTTAAAAAAAAATGTTCAGTGTTTGATTGTGTTTCCTTCATCTAAGTCATGAATGACATTGTAATTATGCAGTCATCATCTGTTCCATATTCCATGTCACTCAACCTTTAAAATATTCAAGTATACAAGACTAGGCTACGCAGCTTCAGAACCAACCAGCATGCATGGTTGATCTTCCTTTCCTCGAACCTGTGTGCTTGAATGTGTTCTCACTACAGAATGTATTCAAAATCTATAAAGCAGATTATGGGCCTTTACGTCTAAGGGCAGTAATTTCTGTAATACAAAAATGACAAGGGAAGAAAATACCACACATTACTGTTCCCTCTGTCTTACTTTGTTTACTGCTCATCTTGCATGTGCCAGTTGTTAACATGTTACATACCACACTGAAAGCACACAAAACTTTATATGGACTTTTAATGTCAGAAAGTTTGTAATTTCGAATGCCACAAAGCTTTTTAAACATAGTTATTCAATATATTGGCTGGTACGGAAGATCTGATTATTTATAGGCAATAAATAAAAAAATTAAAATCAATAACCGTACCAGAACAAACTATGTGTCACGATGTATTGTTCTCTAATTACAATGTACTCTTTGCGCAACCATTACAGGTATTTGATCTACAGACGCTTTGTAAGCTGGACTTCTGGGCTGGAGAATATGAGTGGTACTGCCCTCTTGCGTGGTGCTATGGACACAGAGAGAGTTTCCTGACGCTAAAGGAAGGTACGTGGGGTTCAGACCTGCCCTTGATTACCTACCTACCTAAACACGTAGCTGGCTATTACTTACAGCTTGTGTGGTTTGTCAAACTGGACACAGAGATCTTCAGGGTTGGGGAACCTCAGCACCTTATCGACATATGGGGCTGGGTCCTGAAAAACCTTGTCAAAGAAAAAATTATAATTAATAATTCAATAACCCTGTTGTATTTATATTATTCATTATTATGAATGCTATTGTACAGTTTAACAGTTATTTTTTAACAGTTATTTTATATATATAGTTATTCATGGTTTGCTTGTTGTTGGCTGTCTGTACATTGTTTGACTGTCGAATTTTCAATAAAAGATATTCTCGTCTTCTTTTTACAATCCCCAAACCCACGTTCAGAGATGCGTTGCCCACTCGATCTACGCAAATAAAGTATTTCTTGTCCCTCCCATCAAACTCCTTCCCCGTAAGTTGACATTGAAAAGTACTGCCATCGAAAAAAAGACTTGCAGCGTGAAAAAAAAACTTGCACTCAAAAAAGGCTGACGTGAAGAAACAAAGATTGGAATAAACAAAAAATCATCAAAACATCTGTTCGGTGCAAATTTCAATGTTCAAGTGTTTCAATGTTCTATTTTTCAGTTGAGTTGTTTCAGTTAAACTTAAAGTCTCTTTTTTAGCTCCATATAGCAGATCTGACTCACTGTGGCCTGCACAAATTTAGATTCACTTTCTCTACCATTTCAAGATATGGCTTTTGTCCTTAGTGTAGGTATGCCATTGAAGTTTTGAAAAATTATTTATGCGTTGTCATTTATCTTTGTGCAAAGTCTCTTAGCAACTAAATGACAGGAAGTATCAGTTGCTATGCATTCATTTCAATTAACACATCACCAAGGTCACGGCTGATTTGAATTTCTGTTAATAAACATACCATGTAGGGCTAAGCATTACTATGCACGGTTTGTTAAATAATACAAACTTTGTCATATTATACCAGAGGTTGTTACAAGATAGTGACAAGTCAGGGACGGTTAAACATTTAGGGGTCTGAATATGTACAGTTTGTATTGGCATGGCATACAGTACCAAAGTTGATCAGCAGGGGACGACATTGAGTTTGCACTGAGCAGGGAGTTTGACAAAGCTGCTGAATTCTGGATTTGTGTCCAGATCAGATGGTGCTCCAGGGGTGCTGAAGTTCTGCACTATGGACACCAGGTAGAGCCGGAGCTCCATCCGCACCAGTGACTCACCCACACACGCCCGATTACCTGAAAGAAAAACAAACTATTACCTGTGTTGCAACACAAGAATTTTCAAGGCTTGGCAAGACACTGTGACACATGGGAGTATGAGGTTATACCCATACAAATTCCTAAATAGTTAATGCAAAGACATTCTCAGAAAGTCAATGTAAGGACATTAATGTCTAGACTAGAAGAACACTAAATCACTGACTATATGTGGCATTGAACCATTGCAACTACGATTGAAGAATATTACTGCATCTGGGTCTGGCTCTCTCACTAGGACAGGCTTTATTGTTGAACTCTTATCCAAAGTCACCGCATGTTTCACATTTACGGCAAACTTTCAAATGGGAGAGACAATGGGACACATTTCAGCAGATTTAGAAAATTGGCAGAGCAGTTTCTTTTTGCACTAAACTACACTGTATTCAGATTTGTTTGCTGCATGAGGTGTTGGATTAGGCCTTCTCAAGACGTCCAACATAAGCCTGCAGCCAGTGAGTGGCACGTTGCCCGAGCTAGAGCACTTTGGGAATTCTTGAAGAAGGAATGTGAGGATGAGGAAGAGGTCGAGGAAGATAGCGAGGAAATAAGTAAATAAATATAGGCCTGTGGCTGATTCTGTAGGTAGGCTATATGTTTGTTGGTTTGATATTTTCAAACTCTTATTCGTAATTATGGGTTTCACCATGGGACAGGCACATCAAGAATGTAGCATTTGAGGCTGAGGAGTTCTGGTAGGGGGTGAAGGGCGAACAGACAGCTCCTGGATAGCAGTTGCCATTTGGCCAATTTGTTCTTGCTGCTGACCAAGTACCTGACCTTGTAGCTGACCTTGCTGACTGAGGGCTTCACACAACTTCACTGTCTCGGCTGCATCTGTGTTCAGTGGTGTGGTATTCTGTCACAAGGACCAGGGACACGAGAATGTGGATGCAGGCACTCAAGGTTTTTCTTTAATACAAAATCAAAAGGTCACAGTGGGCAAACAAAGGCACTGGCGTTACAAAGTGTTTAGCTCAAACCTCATACAGCATGTTCAACTGAACAAACAATACCATGAACACAAAGGGGGAACTCAGGATTTAAATACAGACATAATGACATTGGGGTGAGTAGGTGAGTAACTGAACAGGGGTAGAAACTACTAATGGCACAGGGATGACTGAAATACTAATGAGATTATTGGACTGGATTGGAATACAAAGCTGGAGCAATAACCTCTGCATTACTGGATTCCATGGAAAAAGTGGTGGTTGATAACCCAAAGAGCACCTTCAGACCAGAAGATGAAGGTACAGGTGAGTTCTGGGCAAAATTGTAAAACTACACTTCAAGCTAATACAATATAATGCAATAATGCAGAGTGGAATTCCAACCGTAGCATAGCTTTTCATGGCCGAGAAGTTTGGGATGAGATGAACAGTCCAGACAAAAGTGAATATGATTACATTTTTAAATTGATTGAGGTATTATGAAATTATGAACCTAGATGTTCTATGTAAAACAAACAGGTCTTACATGCATCTAAAAATGGCATTAGGGGATGTGGATCAAATATGGCAAAAGCAATAAACTGATGTGCTCTATGAACAAGGTAGGAGGTTGCTGTATGTATCTTTTAAAAATGAAAGATATTTGACTGAATCTTGGTGAAGAATTAGAACTCGTCTACAAAACCATTTGCTGGGAAATACAAACCACGTTAGAATCGGGGGAGCAGTTCAGTTGGCTTAATGGGTGAAGAAATCTCTGGACTCAAAAATATTTACTACATTGAAAATGGAAAAGGCTTGACTCAAATTTACAACCTGTTATATATTATTACATACAGTGCTCTTCTCTGAACCTGTAGTCCTTGTTCCTGCTGCTTCACAGAGACATCCTGAGAGTTACTCTGAATGTACAGTCCTGTCTATAACAAGTGTTTCAGTATTTGGCATGTTTAAACATTAACTTTAAATTATGGTCTTATTTGACTGAAAATCTCATCACATATACCACCTGAGTCTGGCAGAGATCTGGCCCCAGGCATGTGCACAGATAGACCCCAGGTGGTGCTTAAGCATCAACAGTTTTTCTATGTCTAATTTTATATTTAAGTTTTAAAACAATTAACTATGACATCAAATTTCAATGAAATGTGTGCCATGACTGGGCCCAACCACAGCATTTGGGTTCTACTGCTGTGGGACCGCACAAGACCCTGCGCCTCCCCCTGGCGAGGACCGGGCCCTGATCTGGCAGAACAGCAACTAGACTGGTACTGATACTCTTTTACAGGGATGCTGGTACTGATACTCTTTTACAGGGATGCTGGGGAAAACATCCTTTGGTGCTCAACTATGATATAGAGCATATTATTCAAATAGCACATTAACATGATGTTTGAATTCTTTGAAATTAATTTAAAAAAAACTATAGACACACATACATTTACAAGGATAATATACAGTGACATGCAAAGGTTTTGGCACCCCTGATAAAAATGAACTATAAATATTACTGTGAATTTTACTGTAGATAGCTAAGGTAGTAAAAGACAACCTGATTTCCAAAAGGCATAAAGTTATAAGATTACTTTTTAATTTCCATCTTTCACAGTTTCAACATAACATAAAAGGAAAAGGCCCCAAAGCAAAGGTTTGGGCACCCTGCATGTTCAGACCCCCTTTGACAAGTATCACAGCTTGTAAACGCTTTTTGTATCTAGTCTTTCAATTTTTATTTGGGGGAATTTCACCCACTCTCCTATTCAACTAGAAGCAAAGACCTTCATCTTGCTCCTGTTGAGGTAATGTGTTGTGGTAGTCCACTGCTAAATCTCCATGAAGGTCTTTTGCTGTTAAACAGGATTTGATTTGCCTTTGTAGCAATTAGGAACTGAGATAACGGTTTGCCATCTTCTTACAGCCTCCTGCTGTTTGTTCATCAATTATTCTAATTTCCTTTGTGCTAGGCAGCTGCTTCGAGGAGCCCATGGCTACTGATTGCTGTGACAAGGTTTGAGGAGTATTTATAAAGGTTAGACATTGGCATCACCTGGCCTTTCTTAACGATGACTCGGATGACTCTCACTTTAGAACTTAGTAAAATCTGACAGCTCAAATCTCTTGAGGTACCCACACGTTTGCATGATGCTCCTTCCCTTTTTTCACTTTAATATTGTACACAACAAATGTAATACACTAATCTTGCTGAATATTATTGTTTCATCATTAAACATTATGTCTTTAGGAGGTCAATTAATCTTCTACTCACTTGACTTTTCACAGTAATATAGTATATATGACCAGCTTTTGCATGTCACTGTACTTGTATCTTGTGTTGTCCCACGGGGGGTGTCGTGAATGGAAAATACATTCCCCTGAAAGCAGGCTACAAAGGTCTCCAGAGGTCGGCCAAGTCAGAAACTACATTTCCCAGAATGCCAAGGGAAGCAGACAGTTGTTGGGGATTACCACTCAAGCCAGACAGGAGACAGACAGCTGGCAAACACATTTGGGAAGTGGAAGGAGGGACACATGTTTGAATGTTGAGAAAGTTTTAGTTAGCGAGTTTTGGAACCGTTTGTGTTGAAGTGGAGGCGTGTAAAGATATAATTTACTAACGATGGCCCTGATCAAGCCATAGCCCTAACAAGCTTAATCAGGTCAACTTAGACCTTAGTCAAATCTGACGGCTCAAATCTCTTGAGGTGCCCAAAATCTTTGCATGGTGCTCCTTTCTTTTTTCACTCTGAAATTGTACAAAACAAAAATAAAACACTAATCTTGCTTGTTTTATCGTTAACTTCACTGTACTTGTATCTGTATATACCCAGTTAATCTGAAGTTTGGGGTCTGTGCAGATATACTTGGACACCAATGTGATGTACACATTTAATGAATGTTCTGAAGCAGTTCCTTCAGTTTATTATATCCCCTTTCAATAAAGACATTGAATGTCAACCTCATGACCCTCACAACTAACTGAGAGGAACACAAGCAGCTCTGAGTGCATCAGCTGCTGTATCACACATGGGGTCAAATATCAGTCACACGGAGAACTCAGAATGTTAAAGTAAAACAAAGAAGTATTACTGGATTGTGAATGAGCATTATGATTGCTGTTATAATAGCAGTCACAAATGAAATAGCTGATGATGGATTGTTTGAATAGTGAGTCTATTTCTAGACTGTTGGCACATAAACCATTCACCCTCTGATATTTGACAATGAAGGTCCACGTGATATCTAAGATCGTGTTTAAAACTTTTTATTTTGTTTACTTTCAATCATTTGTTCATATTTTATGTGATTAACAGACACATTACCAAGATGGTTAAACCGCGTAAAAGGATGGATCAGGGTCCACTTCATGTAAGGCAATGTGAGCACTTTAAAGATTAACCAAAAGGTTGAAAATAAACTGAAATACATATATTTTACACCTCTTGAATTGTCACAGATAACTCTGTTGTAAATAGAACAAAAATGCAAACCAAAATATGAGCATAGTTTTGCCATTAGTATTAACTTGTTAATATGCCATTTCTTTCCATTCAAGGAAATTATTTTTTCTAAAAGCTAAACATTGGATCATTCAGCCATTCCATCAAGTCCAAGCTTCATTTTTGTTTACAGTGCAGTGTAATGCCTGGCAAGTTAGTTTTTCACTTCATGAAATGCAATGCAATGTGAACAATTGAACGTTTAACCAAATGCATGCCAAAATGTAAAAAAGAAACTGAAATATATGAACTATAATAATATGTTTTACACATCTTGAACACTTTGGTAACTGTAGTAAATAGAACAAAATGCAAACCAAAATGTGAGCCTTTTTGGCCACCAAGATTGCCTAGTTTGAAAGTTATCCCTCATTTAATATAAGACTTAGAAGACTGTAAGTCTGAAAGACCATTACTGGGTTAGATTAATTAAATGCCATATTTTCAAGTTGAAGCCTGTAGCTAAAAATGTACCCATCAAAATGTTCCACAGACTCATCCTAAATATAGTTCACTAATGTGCATGCAAGTATATATCTTATTGAAGATATTTCAAAAGCCATGTTCTTAAATCTTACCTCGTGGACCGTAAAGCTGTCTCATGCACTGCTGCTAGCCAGATTGTAGCTATATCACTATAAGACCCTGTCCCATACAAGGTAATGTACTGCTGTTAGGTGTGTCTGATCCAGTTCTTCAATGACACACGTCTGAACATGGCTGTCTTTACATAACTACCACTTTTTTGCTGCGGGTACTACATTTATTTCAGACTGTCCTTGCCGCCAATCTCAAAAAGAAATGTATTAGGGACAGCTGCAACAGCTGCAAAATGAGTAGGATATAATTTGATGAGCTCACTTGAAAGAAATCTTTGTGACAGTGACATCAAGTATGTGACAAAATTACATCTGAAAGGCTGAACCTGTTTTCCCTCATGGTGGCCATAAATTATGTCAATGGAAGCATTTCATTCAAGCAATTTTAATTTAAGTCTGACGGTTTCACCACTATCTTCTATTGACCCAAATATCTGACTGTTTAGAAAAAGATGAGGTTTTAATTTTAGACTCAGGTTTCAGCAGGTCGCCATCAGGAGAGTGTGTCTGGTCTCTTCATTTGCCATCACCATCATCAACAATGAATAATTAACACAGAGGTACAACTGCTGCCCTATACAAATGTCTGCTGTCCCAATAAAGTAATTGCCCATACTTAGTCACAAATGATATACATACCAAGAACATTTAAGCAAAACTGGCTGATGAGTTGATAACAAATAACCAAACTGAGAATAAACACACCACTCATTATTGCAACACACCATTGATCTTGTATTAACATATGGCTTAGAAATCAACCATGTTACAGGCGCAGAAGGTGGCACTAGCACTTCCCTACCTCATGTCTGCCTATTAACAGATAGTGTCACAAATACAGACGTGGAAAAAATTGTTGGTACCCTTCATTTAAAGAAGGAAAAACCCACAATTGTCACTGAAATAACTTGAAACTGACAAGCTCCAGTTTTGTCTCGTCTGTCCAAAGGACATTCTCCCAGAAGCCCTGTAGCTTGTCAATATGCATTTTGGAAAATTCCAGTTTCGCTTTTATATGATTTGCTTTCAACAGTGGTGTCCTCCTCGGTCGACTTTGGCTCAAACAGCGACTGATGGTGCGATCTGGCACTGATGTACCTTGACCTTGGAGTTCACCTCTAATCTCTTTGGAAGTTGTTCTGGGCACTTTGGTTACCATTTGTATTATCCGTCTCTTCAATTTGTCATCAATTTTCCTCTTGCAGCCACGTCCAGGGAGATTGGCTACAGTCCCCTGGACCTTCATAGAACTTCTGAATAATATGTGCAACTGTTGTCACAGGAATATCAAGCTGCTTGGAGATGGTCTTATAGCCTTTACCGTTAACATGCTTGTCTATAATTTTCTTTCTAATCTCCTGAGACAACTCTGTCCTTAGCTTTCTGTGGTCCATGTTCAGTGTGGTACACACCATGATACCAAACACCACAGTGACTACTTTTCACCCTTTTAATAGGCAGACTGACTGATTACAAGTTTGAAGAAGCCTGTAATGCTAATTAGAGGACACACCTTAGTTTAACATGTCTCTATGGTCAAATTATTTAAAATCTTTTCTAGGGTTGCCATCATTTTTGTCCAGGCCAGATGATTCGTTTTTTTTATTTTTATTATTCTGTTGAACCACAATTCAAAAGCAATGTCTGATTTTCATTAGTTCATTTTCAGTATTTTTTTTATTTATTATTACTTTTGTCAGTTTCAAGTTATTTCAGTGACCATTGTGGCTAATTCAGTTCATAGTTCACACATTTTAAAATGAACTAGTTCAGTTCATAATTCATAATTCAAAATTTTTAACCAAGTTCACAGCTCCAAAAAATTAACTAGTTCAGTTCTTTTTTTCAATATGTTGCTAGCTATAATTTTTTCTATCTGTCTGCAATACAGCTCTCGGCCTCTACGCAACTTCAGCGCTCTCACACTTGCCAGGCATAGACAGTAGAAGAAAGCACACGCAGCGATTGACTGGTTGGGCAACCCTGGATACAGGACTTTTAACGGTGTGTTTTTCGCCTGGAAGTCTCTAGAAATCTGGCACCTTATTGAACGAAATTAAAAAAGAGTGAACGTGCACAGACACCAGAATTCGCCTCCCCTCCCTGCGGAATTCATTACCACACCATATCATAAATGCCCGACACTGTCAGCATTTAAAAGGGCCCTCAAAACCCACCTCTTCAGACATGCCTTCCTCAACTGCCCCCCCCCCCCCCCACACACACACACACAGACACACACACACAAACACTATGTCTTTTTGTTTTTTTATTATTTTCTTTTCTTTTGTTATCTTTTTTTTATGTCTTTATTTTAAGCGTCTTTGAGAACTGTGAAAAGCGCTATGTAAATGTGGTGTATTATTATTACTATTATTATTTCTATACTGTTGGCACATAAACCTTTCACCATCTGATGTTTGGCAATGAAGGTCCACATTGGACAGTTCCTGTATGTTGTGTATTAAACACAGCTCTCTCCCTCATATTTGTAATCTTGTGATACACTGTTCCCTTCTAATGCAGCCTTGTGCAGACATTTTTAGGTGAGTGATTACTTCATTAGTATTAATTAGAAAATATGCTATTTCTTTTCATTCATGGAAAGTATTAGATAAAGAAAGGCGGAATCTATGAAGCAACACTAGGGTTCCAACTGAGCTAAAGATTTTAAATCCTTTTACTTTACAGACCAGGCAGAAGGTTTTTATTACTTTTATCATGATTTTGTAGAAAGAGATTAAAGTAAACCAAGAAGCCTATTGGAACATCAGGTTCTGATACGATGTTGACGAATGTCCTATATTTGCATTATTTCCTTCCATGCATTGCTCTTGCTGCTTGTTTTTATTGATTTTACGTAAAGCACTTTGAACTGCAACTCTTGTATGAAATGTGCTATATAAATGAAGTCTTACTTATTAACTTAATTAATCTAAAACCTTGGAACATTGGAAAAAAAGTCCATCAAGTCAGTAAAAAAAAAAATAATAATTCTACATCATATTTAACATCTTGTTTAAAGGTAATATAATATTGTAGAAATATTAAGCTGGATGCGTTTCCGTTTCATGCAATGCATTCCAAAATTGCATTCCAACATGTAATAAAGAAATTGAAATACATATGTTTTAAACATGTTGAACCCTGTGGTATCTATGTTGTAAATAAAACACAAATTCAAATCAAAATATGAGCCAGTCACTGTCAGAACATTTTTGAACAGCTTCTCCATTCTTTGGATCTTCTCCAAGTGCTTTGATTTGGAAATGATTAAGGAACTATTAATTTGACACCTGATTATGACAAATGATGACCACTATAAATATCACTGATTGACTCACACAGTAAGTGTGTGTACTATTCAAACCCTGGCAGTTAAACATCACTGAATGGAGTGCCATCAAGCTTGTGAACTCAAAGGTTGGTGTCAACAATGAGCTTCAAAGCTTCTCACCATGACAATAACTTGGTCCTAGATTTGGATTGCTTGCAAACTGTAGATGCTTTGGCGTCAGCAGCTTGTCAAGACTTCCCCAAGTGAATACTTTGTTGCTAGTGGTACAGCCGCTTCTCAACCCTTCCCCTAAGCCTTTATTACAGGCACTATCCTGTTTCTAAATAAGTTACAAATCAATCAGAAACTATCCCCTCTAGATTAATAATAAATAAATTGAGCTGTATCTTTGTAGTAGTCCTGTTTCCTGTGTGTTATTGACCAAACCAAATTATTCTTCATTCTTACTGTTTATGTTTTTAGGGCAAAACAACAAAACAGCATCTTAATGGTGGCCTGAAAATATAAAAATACTGTTGTTAAAACATAAAACAGACATTAACAAACACATTTGTAATCTGCAAACATTTTGCCACCAAGATTGCCAAGTTTGAAAGTTAACCCTCATTTTTTTATAAGAAAATGTACCGTGCTTCATGGCATCTGACAACCTTTGAAAATGTATCTGGTTTTGGAGAGAAATGTTTTTTTAAATTCAGCAAGAACTGTTTTCATTACTCTTATCAAGAGAAATGATCAATCACTATGAAAGGAAATGAGATGCTAATTTCCTCAGCCTGTTGATGAAAGAGCAGAATGGGGTATGTGGTAAAATGAAAGAAAAATATTGAATACGTTTTAAAGGTGACCCTTACTGTATTTACAGTAGTACGTCATTTCCTGTTTATTTATTTTTGGAAAATCTGTGTGTCTTTACAAGTGTTTGTACCCCCCCCCCCCCCCCCCCCCCCCCCCTACTGTGAAGGCAATTGTGTTACCTCTTGGTATGAAATGCGCTGTACAAATAAAGTTTGATTTGATGATTTACAAAAGGTCTTTCTCAAAATGTATCTTTGATAACTCAAGAGACGTACATGTGACTCATTATTGTTTAATTTATGTATCAATTGAATGACAGAGAAACAGTTTGAGACAAAAATGAGATGAGGCACTTAGGTTGCCGTTCTAAATGTATATTGTGTATGTGAGATGTATTCTAGTTTGGGTGGTTAACAATAAACTGATATGGTTAACAATAACCTAATCATTTTCAATTTTGTGTGTTTGTGAAAGATATTTTTTTTTACTTTCAGCAGTAAATTTGTAAGGCATCTTAGCCATAATACATTTAATTAAACTCATATCTACATTTTTTATTTCAAACCCTGAAAAAGGTTAAAAAACAGTGTTGAGTGTCTGTGTAAGATTGTTAAAGGTCTGATAAATCCTGGCGAAACCAAACCAACTATTTCATCTAACTCTGATTATGTCTTAGAATTCAACCACAAAAAAAAATAACTCAGAGGGATATTCAGAGTGCAAGTATTTATTAGGTAGTGTCACATTAATCAGGATACTAATCCAAATAAAAGTGACAAGACTGATGAGTATTTACTCAGCAGCCTCCTTACCCTTGGAAAGAGAAAACAAAATACAACATAAAATTGGTTAGAAGTAAAGCCAATACAGCTTAAATACCTTCAGAAATTGAGTACATTACTTTCTGAAAAGATATATTCACAGTTTTACCTTTCCAGAGTCACGGCTCTTTGCCCTCAGCTTGTTGACCTGGGATTCAGCAATGTCAGCACGCTCCTCAGCCTCCTCCAGCTCATTCTGAACCTTCCTGACCTTGGACAGGTGGGTGTTGGCTTGTTCCTCCTGATAATGAGGGAATGTGTTCAGTGAATACAAAGTGAACATGTTATCCCTGTTGTAAAATGTGCAAGACTTCAGAAAATATTTTCCTTTACAGATGAGATTAAAAAATAAATACTCACAGCTTCCTCTGCCTGCCTCTTGTAGGCCTTGACCTTCATCTGCAGTTTGTCAACCAGATCCTGCAGTCTGTTGACATTCTTCTTGTCCTCCTCAGTCTGAAGAGAAAAACAAAGTCTGTCAAGCAATGTCCTATCCTCTTGGAGTCTGATGCCGTTCTAAAGAGTGAAAAGAGATTTTTGTACCTGGTAGGTGAGCTCCTTCACTCTCCTCTCATATTTGCGGACTCCCTTGACAGCATCAGCACCACGTCTCGTTTCAGCATCAACCTCAGCTTCTAGCTCACGAACCTTAACAAGAGTAATATTTACATTTCAAACAATTCTTAATTTTTTTCTTTATTCTTTACATGTTGAACATACAGTATGTCCCCATACCAAAAAGTGTATACCTACCCTGGACTCCAGTTTCTGGAGTTGTTTCTTGCCACCCTTCATGGCCAGATTCTCTGCCTCATCCAGGCGGTGTTGCAGATCCTTCACAGTGACCTCCAGGTTCTTCTTCATCCTCTCCAGATGAGAACTGGTGTCCTGCTCCTTCTTCAGCTCTTCTGCCATCATGGCAGCCTAAAAGATAGCACGGTGGGTATTTAATCAAATAACTATACATATGTGTCTTAATATGTTATTCAATTTTATAACATAAAACTCCATTTACATCAGTAATAGCTTTCTTGGCCTTATCTTCAGCATTTCTAGCCTCTTGGACAATGTCATCAACTTCACCTTGGACCTGAGACAAGTCAACCTCAAGCTTCTTCTTGGTGTTCACAAGACTTGTGTTCTGGTGTTAAGGAAGAGAACCTCTCTTTTATATATTGAATGATTGAAACAGCGATAAAAGAAAAGGTACAAATGTAGTTTAATTCTTTTTTGATGATTTTAAGAAATGATGTCCACCTGGGAGTGTAGGAGTCCAACACGCTCACTGGCATCAAGCAGTTCCTGCTCAGCCACTTTGCGTCCTCTCTCTGTCTGCTCCAGGGCAGCTCTCAGCTCCTCAATCTCAGCCACCATAAGGCCGTTCCGGCGCTCCACCATGGCAACCTGCTCCTTCATATCCTCCTGTCCTCGGAGAGCATCATCAAGGTGCAGTTGGGCATCCTAACCAAACAAACATGGAAAGAGAAAAGATATGCATTGTACTTCTAAGAGACAGTTTAGACTATATTACATAGGAGTACACAAAATTATTGTTTTATTGACATAATCTGACCTTGAGTTGACCCTGCACATTTCTCAGTTGTTTCTGGGACTCAGAAGCCTGTCGGTTTGCATGGCTCAGCTGAACCTCCATCTCATTGAGGTCTCCCTCCATTTTCTTCTTGATTCTCAGGGCATCATTCCTGCTCCTGATCTCAGAGTCCAGAGTGCTCTGCATTGCATCAGTCACCCTCTGGCTATTCCTCTTGATCTGCTCTATCTCCTCATCCTTCTCTGCAAGCTTCCTGTCAACCTCACCCTTGACCTGGTTGAGCTCAAGCTGGACACGAAGAATCTTGGACTCTTCATGCTCAAGAGTTCCCTAAAGAAGAAAATGAGGAATTTTCAAATGTAAATTACTTGATTTCTGTATAGTTTCTTGTTGTGTAAAGTAATGCCTGCCTGAATATCTACCTCAGCCTCTTCCAGGGCAGTCTGGATCTCTGACTTCTCAGTCTCTACAGTCTTCTTGGCCTTCTCCAGCTCATGAATGCTCTTTCCAGTCTCACCAAGCTGCTCAGTCAGGTCAGAGATCTCCTCTGCAGATGTGCAGATACAGTATATTATTACAGTAAACATATTCAGGATTTTAAAATATTGTTATAATACACCATTCATTCCATTTCAATGGAAAACACTTTATCTATCCAGTTATTTTGACTCACGTTGGAGGTTCTTGTTCTCCCTCTTCAGGGTCTCCAGATGATCAAGAGCCTCCTCATAGGAGTTCTTCATCTTGAACAGCTCAGTGCTGAGCGAGCGAGCCTCTTTCTGGGCACCCTCCAACTCTGCCTGACCCTCCTCATACTTCTGCTTCCAATCTGCTAGGACCTTTTAGGAACAGTTTGTGTTTTAAGACAGATTCCTATGCAACCTTTACCTATATTCCACATCTGAATAGTGTTTGGAGGTATTACCTTGTCAAAGTTCCTCTGCTTCTTGTCAAGATTGGCAGCAAGACCATTGGCTCTCTCCACATCAATCATGAGGTCTTCAACCTCACCATGAAGTCTATGCTTCGTCTTCTCAAGAGAAGCACACTTTGAGTTGGTGGCCTCAATTTGCTCCTCAGCATCCTGCAGACGCTGGGCAAGCTTTTTCCTGATTAAATTATAGTATTTGTCAGCAATAGTTTTGAAGATAGTGGGCCCTAATTTAAGAGATGCGCATCACAGGCTCTTACGCGCAACAAAGGGCATTTTGATTACTAGAGCACATTCATTTAGTAATTTCATAATTAATGCACAGACAACATATGTTACTAAATGGGTACGGAAGCTACACAAACAGTGAACAAAATAATCTAATGCACAACACAAAAGTCAGAAAGAAAAGAATTTTCTTTATTTTTCAACATAGTACTCATTCAGTAGTACTCACTCAGTCACCACTGATCAATGTGTCGTGTCTTTCAGTATAGTGTCAATGAAGATGGACCTTAAGTGAGAAGGAGTACAATTTCTCTGTCTACAAATGCAAACTATTGTTATTATCATTACTACAAATTATTGCAGAGGGATGAGTCAAGGTAAATGTCCTTCCCTGTCATTCACTTTTCACTGTCACACAGCTTCTCTCTCTGTCCTATAGATAGTCACCCGTTTTGTTTTTAACTTGGATGAGCAAAAAGGTCATCTGATAGCTTCCAAAGTTTTCCTAATGTTATTTGAAAATGTGCTTGGTTTATTTGCCATTTTGGAATATTCTCCTTGCTCTGAGTATTGAATATTACCTGTGTTTCATGGACATTTTAGTTTTTCCTGAAAAGGAGTTACTCCATTTAAAGAATTGTTGTTGTGGGATCAATACTTTTCTCTCATTCTTCTGTTGCAGTGTGTCTGCGACTGTTTTAGCATTAAACTGTGAGCAGAGCTCTTTTCCCTTTCAAATTAGAGCCCATAATGTCTTTGATAATTTGGGTTGTACATACTTGGACTCCTCAAGCTCCTCAGTGCGCTGGATGGCATCAGTTTCATATTTGGACCTCCACTGAGCCACTTCACTGTTGGCCTTGGACATGCCCCGCTGCAGCTCAGCCTTTGCCTCCTGCTCTTCCTCAAACTGCTCCCTCAAAAGGTCGCAGTCATGGCGTGCAGACTGAACAGCATGGGCCAGGGCATTCTTGGCCTGTTTATGAATGAGTATGTATAGTCTTAAATGGATGCACAATATTTCATTAATGTAAGCCAGTAGTCTTTTACTTAATTAGGATTCTTTACCTTGACCTCCTCTTCATTAATCCTCTTCAGTTCCTCAATTTGCTGAGTGTATGCCAGCTTGCTTCTGGTCAGTTGAGAAACCAGGCCATCTTTCTCCTCCACCCGACGTCCAAGCTCACCTGGTTGACAGTTGTGTTTTTTAGCACAAAGTTTATGGACAAATACAAACTAAACATATACATTCTATGAATCTTACCACTTTCCGTAGTAAGCCTTGCTCTCTGAGCACTGAGGTCATTGATCTGGCGGACTCCCTCATCACTCTTAGCCTTGATTTCACTTAGTTGGTCCTCAAGGGTGCGGCACATCTTCTCCAGATTTCCCTTTTCATGAAAATGCATGTGAGCCATATGAAGGTAGGGAAAACAATGCAGTTCGAAACAAATTTAGAAAGTGGAAAGTGAAGTTAGTTCAAAGCAATAGATGAAGGCATACATTTCACTAACCTTAGCTTTTGCAATGGCCTCCATGTTGCTGGAGAGATCATCAATCTCCATCTTATATTCACTCTTCTCCTTCTCAAGCTTCTGCTTGACACGCTGGAGGTTGTCGATCTGCTCTCCCAGCTCGGCCACGCTGTCAGCCTGCTTCTTGCGGAGAGCTGCAGCAGTGGCTTCATGCTGCAGGGTGGACTCTTCAAGGTCACGACGCAGCTTCTGGAACTCAGCCTCACGCTTCTTGTTCATCTCAATTTGAGCAGAAGTGGCACCACCAGCCTCCTCAAGCCTCTCACTGATCTCCTCAAGTTCCCTGGAAAGATCAGATCTCTGCTTCTCAACTTTGGCACGAGCTGCACGTTCAGCCTCAATCTCTTCCTCCAGTTCCTCAATGCGAGCCTATTGATTGTGAGAACACACATAGTCATACATAACTTAGAGAAAATGCTCAACATTTTGATCAGAGTAAACAAACCTGAAGCTCCTTGATCTTCTTCTGAAGCTGAGCACCCAGTGATTGTTCATCTTCAATCTTACTAAGAAGTTGACTTGTTTCAAATTCCTTCCTGTTTAACAAAAAGAAAAAGAAATTAACATTAACCTGAAGCTGGCTGCACACATGGAAATTGAACCTCAGTGTTTCATAATAGATAATAGATGTCGCCTGTACTTCTTTATCTTCTCATCAGACTGCTGCTTTTCATTTTCCAGATCCATGACATTTTCCTGGGATAGTTTAAGGTCACCCTCAAGCTTCCTCTTGGCTCTCTCTAGGTCCATGCGGAGCTTCTTTTCTTGCTCCAGGGAACCCTCAAGCTGCCGAATCAAAGTGTGAGGTATTCAATTCGGAAAAGAGATACTAAAGCTTGAGTATGAAATATTGCATTCATATACTGTAAATGATTAACTCACATCATCTACTTGTTGTTCAAGCTTAGACTTGGCTTTGGTCAGAGTGTTGACTTTGTCTTCCTCTGCCTGGAGATCATCAAGAGTCTGCTGGTGGGCCTCTTGGAGAGCTTTCTTCTCCTTTGTCAGCTTAGCAATGGAGTCATCTTGAGAAGCCATCTCTTCAGTTAGATTTTTAACCTGTGCATAGAAAGTTTCATGTCAGTATCCAGTGAAATTCAGAAACATTACTGACTGTTTCCATATTTTTGCCCAGTGTTGCTGTGTGTTCAAACCCTACTAAATAACACACTGATGTTCTTCCTTCAATAAATGCCAACCTTGTTCTCAGTGGCATGTTTCTCCTTCTCCACTTTGGCCAAGGTCAGCTCCAGGTCATCAATGTCTTTCTTGAGCTCAGAGCACTCATCCTCCAACTTCCTCTTCTTGGCAGTCAGCTCAGCATTGATTTCCTCTTCATCCTCCAGTCTCTCGGTTGTCTCCTTGAGTTTGGCCTCGAGCTGAATCTTACTCTTGATAAGACCCTCACACCTCTCTTCAGCATCATTGAGACCCTCTGAACCCTAGAGATAAGAGGATAAACATCTGTTTACATTTACTTCCATACATGTACTAGATATGAATAATTATGCCTACAGTATTACAACTAGAGATAGATAACATACAGATGCCACTTGCAGCTGCAAGTCATTCCTTTCTTGCACAATAGCGACCATCTTCTCCTCAAGTTCCTTCTTCCTGGCCTCAGCCTTTGCCAGACTCTCTTTGCATTTTGCAAAGTCCTCCTTCATGTTGGCCAGCTCTTTCTCTGTCTCAGCACTTTGCAGAAGAGGCTTGATCTTGTAGTAAACCTTCATCCAGGGCCAATGCTTGACATTCATGAAGGATCGGATGTTGTACTGAATGGAAAAGACAGCCTCCCTACAAAATCAGTTTTGGTTGTAAATTATTTTACAACCTAACAATCATGTGTAGAATTTTGATTGAATGAATTCATACATTAATACATTTTTGATACAATTGTACCTTTTACAAATACACTTCTATTTGCTGTTGACCACTGAATATTCATGTTTAACATTACTGATACTTTTTGTGAATGAAATTGACCTTCTTTCCATCATCTTGACAAACTCCTTCCTACTCAGGTATGCACGGCAGAGAGCCTGAGTCATTGTGACCAAGGCAGCCAGTTTCTCATCTCGCATCTCCTCAAGTGTACCCAGCAGACCAGCCTTGAAGAATACCTGAGAGGGAGGAGCAAAAACCATATGAGCATTTGGAAGAGAGATGGATGGTTCTTCTTGGAATACAGTTCTTTTAAGATCTTTACCTTAGTGTATCCAAACTTGTACTCCTCGTGATCAATGTCAATTGATCCCAAGAGTTTCTCAGCAGCCTTCTTGTTGTCAATGAATTGACCTTCAGGGATAACACTGGCATTGAGGACTTTGTATCTGCAGTTAATCAAATAAATGTGTTAATTTTCCTCTTCAAAATCAAACATAAAAAAGATGTAGTAGTTTATCTGCTCTCAATGCACCTTTGCTTGAAGTCAGCATACATGATTCTGCTTGGGAAACCCTTTCTACAGATTCTGATACCCTCTAGTACACCATTACACCTGAGCTGGTGGATGACCAGAAAGTTCTGCATATAACCTGTCAGGACATATAGGTGTCAGTTAGAGGAAATAAAACAAAAGGTCTAAAATAATGTACTTGTTTTCCTCAATTTTAATGACATAATCAAAAACCTTTACCTGGTTTCTTAATCTCATTTGGAATCAGACAACGCACAAAGTGAGGATGAGTGCTCCTCAAGTTGGTCATCAGTTTGCCCAAGTTCTCCTGTTGAAGTAAGAATGCAGTCAATTTACGCCCTGACCTTAATTTCTAATGATTGATTTATTTGTTTTTGTTATTGGTTCAAAATATATACCCTGAACTGTGAAGACACAGTCTGCATGGAGCCACCCTTCTTTTTCTTACCACCACCACCAGTCTCTGTTGACACACAAATGATGAATTTGATTATTGAGTTGTATATGCAGATTATGATATAATTACTATTTGTGTGTTAGCTTTTTGACTTTAACAGGTTTTTACCCTCAACAACAGGTGGGTACAGGAGGGGCAGCAGTTTCACTGCTGACTTTTGGTACAGCTGCACAACAGAGTCATTCAGTGGATCCTTGTTCTTGTCCAGCCAACCAGTAACATTGTAGTCCACAGTGCCTGCATAGTGCACCAGGGAGAAGTGAGCCTCAGCCTTGCCTTTGGCAGGCTTTGGCTTCTGGAAGGCATTGGTCTTTCCAAGATGCTGGTCATACAGCTTGTTCTTGAAAGTAGTGTCAGAGGCCTTGGGGAACATGCACTCCTCTTCAAGGATTGCAAAGATACCCATGGGCTGTTTGAAAAATAAGATTGCATTATTTTGAAATCGGACATCATGAAACAATACATGTCTACATTTTGCTTTTTTGGTTGATTGAAATGGACCTTCTCAATCAGCTCAATGCAAGCGGCCAAATCCATGCCAAAGTCGATGAACGCCCAAACAATGCCCTCCTTCTTGTACTCCTCTTGCTCCAGGACAAACATGTGGTGGTTGAAAAACTGTTGCAGTTTTTCATTGGTGAAGTTGATACACAGCTGCTCCATGCTGTTGTACTGTGTTGGATACATATTAAACATTATTTGAGAGTGGCTCACCTGAGTTACGAGAAATAAATAATGTTGGTGAACAATCTCATAATTTTGTCCTCACATCAAAAATCTCAAAGCCAGCTATGTCCAGCACACCAATGTAGAATTGCCTTGCTTGCTTTGTGTCCAACATCTGGTTGATACGGATGACCATCCACAAGAACATCCTCTCATAGATAGACTTGGCCAAGGCCATAACTGAAGCATAGACCTGAAAAAATATATCAAATTAATGGTCTCAGTATGCATAGACCAAACTATTAATTGTATAGTTATTTTGGAACACTTGATAAAAGAAAGACAATACCAGCGGTAAAATCCCTTCACAAACAATATAAAAAATGTTGTGTTCTTTAGTAACATTGTAGTGGGTGAAATAATACCTGTGGCACAGTCTGACCCTTGGTGACATACTCATTTCCGACTTTCACTCTTGGGTAGCACAAAGCCTTCAGCATATCAGCAGAGTTCAGGCCCAGGAGGTAGGCAACTTTGTCAGCATCTGGAAACAACAAAGCATGTAAGTAAGTTATTTATATCAGTATTTTACCCTGGCAAATAATCCTTAACTTAAATTGTGAGTTCACCATAAATATATTTTCTAAAAATGTATGTTGTCATACTTGCAGCTGTAATCTTGATTAATACATATTATGAATGAATATAATATGAACTATAGCTAACAAGAGGAAAAGTACAAGTTGATGTTTTTATTATATTTTATATATATACTGTATATATTTTATATACTGATACATCAATTTAACATAGCAAAATTACTTCAATAAAGAAGACTACCTTGTATTTATTAGGAGAACTGACCAAAGTTCAGTAGAGTTTTTAAACCCACCCTCAGTGCCATCAGGCTCAGCCTGCTCCTCACGCTGCTTCTGCTTGAATTTCATGTTGCCATGATGGAGCACACAGCCAGTCATCTTGAAAATGGTGACTTTCTCCTCTTGATTGAAACCCAGGATGTCAATGGCATCCTGCAATTACATGCATAAATGCAAATTAAGAGCATATATATTTTTAATCATTAGTGTTTTTACGAATGGAAACCCAGGATGTCAATGGCAGTCTGAAATAATTAATTATATTATTATTATTAATATTATAATGCTTTACATTTTTTTTTAAATACAGTAATATTCTGGATGACTTACATCTGTGGCGTCCAACTCCTCTTTGTCATCAATGCTGGCCACAACGATATGACCCTGACTGCACATAGGGTAGTCATAGGGGTTGGTTGTGATGAGTGACATTTCTGTAGGGGTAAAACAAACTTGTTGTTGCAAATTAATAGTTAAATGTAATGTTTTGGATTGTTGGTTGAAAATATTAACCCTACCAACAATCTCAGGCTTGTGGTTGGTCATCATCTGGTAGAAGATGTGGTAGCCTCTTTCATCAGAAAGCTGGAATGTCACTCTAGACTTCTCCAGCAGGTCTATTAAGGTGGGGAAGTACGTATTTTCTTTTGATAAAATGAAGGCAGAAATGATTCAATATTTTACCAAACATGAAGGATAAGTATACTTACAAGTCTCAATATCAGCACTAGCCAGTTTCCCAGTGTTGCCAAAGTGAATTCTGATGAATTTACCCTGTTTGAGATCAAAATATATTCTTAGAAATGTATTCCGATTAATATCTACAGAACTGAGAACAGAGTTTAGATGAGAAATGAACTTACAAAACGGGAAGAGTTGTCATTCCTCACAGTCTTAGCATTACCATAAGCCTCCAACAGTGGGTTGGCAGCAATAATCTGGTCTTCAAGAGAGCCCTGCAAGTCAATGAATATGTTGTTAGGAAGTGAATGTTGCTTCATGATAATTAGCCTATGAATGTGTAAAGGGTTCCTACCTTTATCTTTCCGGCGCCTGCTACCTCGTCCTTTTTTTTGACACCAGACACTGCAATTGTTGCAAAATACTGGATGACACGCTTGGTGTTCACAGTCTTCCCAGCACCGGATTCTCCACTGGATTAAACAGAATATATTGCAGTCACAATTAAAAGAGTGACACAAGATTACATAGAATATAATGCAGACTTTTATCCCTGTTTAATTACTGTCATAAGTTTGAAGGCATGAATTGACACTTACGTAATCAGGACGGATTGGTTCTCCCTGTCTGTGGAACAAAACTGAGTTTTAGATAAATAAATCATTTATTTTCGATAAAATTAGTTTATGAAGAAATACATAATTTAATCACATCATTCAATGGCTTTTAAACTGAAATGCTTATCTCTTTGCATCAAATCAAATCAAATCAAATCAAATCAAACTTTATTTGTACGGTGCATTTCATACCAGGAGGTATGGGGGGGGGGTTACAAACACAGATTTTCCAGAGATACAAATAAGGAAATGACGTATTAACCACACTGGCCCCGTAAAGGCCTGCTAAGTACGGCTATCGTCAAACTAAGAGACAGCTTCTGGGGAGGGGGGTTACAAACACTGGTAAAGACACACAGATTTTCGAGAGATAAATAAACAGGAAATTACGTACTAACCAGCCTGCATGAACTGATAGGCATTGTCAGAGACAGAGAAGATGTGGGGTGGGGCCTCTATGCGCTTCTTGCCTCTGTAGGCCTCCACCACTGATTGGTCATACACTGGGAGCCACTTGTAGGGGTTCACAGTGGCACAGAAAAGTCCAGAGTAGGTCTAGATTAAGGAAATAAAGAGGATTGGTTTTCCAGATTTGTGATCTGTTAGAATCATTTGTGAGAAATCATAATGCTTACGTAGATCATCCATGCTGCATAACGCTCTTTGAGGTTATACAGGACAGATGCTTCATTGAGGTGGGTCATCATGGCCATGTCCTCAATCTTGTCATACTTGGGAGGATTCATGGGGAAGACCTCTTCCTCCTTAACGGTCTTTTCCTAAAACAAATGAACAAAATAGAAAGAGGAAATGTTCAAGAAATGTTCTGTATAATTGAAGTAATCACTAAATATCTGAACACAATGCAAAGAACCATATACCTCCTTGGTATCATGGACTTCAACGGTGACTTTGGCGCCATCTCTCTTCTTGATTGTAGCCTTGAGGTACAACTCTTCCTTGTCAACTACAAACACAGCTGACTTTGCATCGAAGGGCTTGCTTTGGGCCTCAAGTCTCTCCCTCTCAGGCTTACGAAGGTAAATCGCAGCCTCGCCATAAGCGGCCATTTCACCGTCTCCCATGGTTGCGGGTTACTAAGAATAGAGAACATAAAAGGCTAAGAGTAATTATTTTAATTCAATCAGTTGCTAAACACTGACAAATACTTTTGTAATAAGGAACCACATGACAGTTTCCCTAGTATTGTTTGAGTAGCCACTCAGAAATGACTAAGGGTAATAAAGCAGAAAAACATCTAATGAGGGAACATAACTAATTATGCCCAATAAAATGAGTGTCTCTGGATCCGTAGGAACATTCAAGAAAACATTTAGCATTGAAACAACAGCAAATGACATGGTCGAAAGGCAAACTTTTTTCATTTTACCCAACATATAAGGGGTGTAGCGATGCAGTGGCAACCAAGTAGGTTGCATTCCTGATTGCTGCAGGTTGTCTCTATGTCACTTTGGATGAAAGCGTCAGCTAAATAACTGACCTTTGCTTTTACATATTAGATAACCAGATGAGGTACACAGGTTTTCCATTCATCATTTGCCTACCCAAGGTAGCCAATGATGAAGCAAATGATGGACACCTGTGACTGGATTCTGTTGTACTGACATTCAATATCATTGGAAGATTTAAAAAGGCTGTTTAAAGCTGTTCTGGAGAGGGATAGGTAGGAGATTTTTGGTCAATTATGGCAGACAATTAACTGCCCACTTCTCATTTCTGTCTCCAACTGTTTCTCTCAGGGTGTTATCTAGCTTTAAAGTGATACATAAATTAAACTATAATAAGAGTCACATGCAAGTCTCCTGAGCTATCAAAAAACCATTTGGAGAAGGAAACTTTTCATTTGGAAGATGAAAGTGTTTTTGTTGAAAATAAGCATCTGACTTTCTTTCATGGTGGTTTAATTTGTAAGTAAAAAGTAAAAAGAACAATTCTTTCTAAACTAGTAAATGAAAATAAATTGTTACCTTTTCTTTCCAAAACCAGATGAATGGGGCAAACGTTGTCAACGCCGCTGAAAAACAAAGTCAGTAACAAAGTTTCTCATTAAAATCCAACTTTCTCATCGTTCACATCTGAAATACAGTGTTTGCCATGCAACAACTCCTGGTTGATAGCAGCTCCCTCTCAGTCTACTATAGCAAGTGATGACTTACTGTGAACTGGAACCCCCCAGCTACTCTTGCAGTCCTCCCTGCTCCCTGCAGGTCCTTATATTGCTCATCTTCTGCAAACTAAGCAGATCCCTAATAAGGTAAGATGTGTTTGATAGATATGTTATGATATATTTAAACATAACCTCAACCGTGCTGTCCCACAGCTTAATACAACTGTTGTAAAAAAGTACTACATGTTAGTTAAGCAATAGTTACAATGTGATATGATTTATTCAGTCTGATTTGTCAGATACATTAAAGTATAACCAAGCTGGTTTATTTGAGGCATATTTAGACATTTTAAACCTTGCAGCATCTTTTGACATCTTCAAACACTGATTCTGGAAGTAAAATATGAATAGCTATTTTTAAATGTAACCAGAAAAGATACTTATTACATGGGGCATATTGATGTATATTGTTAAATAGATTTTTTTGTTATAATATAAATGCAAATTACTTATTGCGCAAAAATTACTTACTGTCACAAACTTATTTGTGTATCCATTGGTGCTTATATGGATTGATGTCTGCCTGTCTGTTTGTGAACATGAGTGTAATACAGGAGTTTTCAGTGATTTGTAAATTTCAGTAAACTAACGTACTATTTCCTTGTGATTAATTGGCCATGTCCCTAGACCTTGAAACACATAACATGAAATTTACAGTATATCCCCCATTAATCTATTTATGCCCCACACACATACATAGCATTGTTCAAGGGCCATCTTATGGGAGTGTTAGAACTTGTGAATGTTAAGGCAAGATGTACAAGTTGAAAGAGCCTTTAAATGTTTTTCTCTTGCCAAGTAGACTTAGGGACACTCTACATCATGAGATCAAAAAGGAAAAATCTCGGAGTGAAGGAATAAAAGTTTGATTGTAGGTATCAGAAGGAACAAGAACAATACTATTTTAAGCATACCTCCTTAGCCTTGTGACACTATTTATATACTCATGACCTTTTTCAGAGTAACCATGTTTATCTGTTGGGTTGTTTTTATGTCGGCTTCTCAAATATGTTCCACCCGCTTCTAGCTCCATAGTTGATACAGTGAATCATGCGCTCATATTTATTAAGCATAGTATGTTCCATACAGACCCTACTTGTGAGTTGCATTTGTGAATCTAGGGCTAGACTAACCATGTGGATCTGTTCATCAGTGAATCATGCGCTCATGTATATTATGTTCCATTTAGTTGGTTTATTACTGGTGAGTTGTAGAACCTTTTAGAACTGATGCAGCTAAATCATATCCACATGATTTGAAGGCAATAAAACCAGCTGATAAAAATCAGTTAACTCTCACAAATGAGACTACCAGGATGAGACAGATAAGACTACGATCTGTTCTGAGATAATCTGTTCCTTACCGGAAACATTTAATCAAATCTGACGCCTTGACTGTCAACAATAGTAAGTTCAAGTCCATGAACTTTATGTTGCTTGCAGCTTGCTCTACAAGTTGAGACACAGAAACACAATCTTAGTTATGTCACACACTAATAATGATAAGTCTCAGCAGTTAGGAGTTTTCTCTACAAATGATTCTAAGAACGTTTGTTCATTTTTATATGCGTTTCCCAAACAAGCATGTAACACAAATACGCGTGCCCTGTTCTTAAGAAGTACTTAACATATGCTGTCCATGTAAACAGTGCTGAATCTATTTTGGTGACGTGTTGACGTAGGACTTTATAGGAGCTACATGCTAATTGACTTAACCCTCCTATTATGTTCAAATTTGACTCACATCTATTATGCTTGGGGTCAATTTGACCCCAGCAATTTAAATCTCCAAAAAATTATTATAATATTTTTTTTTACCCAAGTTTATGTGTCAGGTACTTTAGGTTTGTTTGTTGACTACCTAAATAGCCCTTAAAAATAAAACAACTACCCACCCACCCCCCTTTTACATCCAGAATACATGTTACGCTACTATGGAGAAATATGCAGATCACCATCGAATCTCACTGATTTACTTAAAATTGGAAAGAGATATCCTTCTGGTGTTTTATGGCTTCATATTATTTCTAAGTACATATTGTTGTTATCTATAACATATGGAATAGAAAACTATTTCTGTTATCAAGAATAGTAACAATGTGATGAAAAAAGTTTATATTTCTTATATATTTTATACAATTAAAACAGCCTGGGGTCAAATTGACCCCAAACAACACCTATGCGTAAAGCATGTGTACAGGACATTGAAAACATATCATCATGTTAATTTTGTGTTTACCCAGTTGTCCCCATTAGATTAGGAAAAGTCATTAAATATGAAGCAAAAAAACCGATGCCAATCATTTATTTAGAGACGTTAAACATTGAAAAGGGTCAAATTGACCCCAAACATAATAGGAGGGTTAAAGGCAACTAAACAGTCTATTGTATATCTAATTTAGGAATAAACCTTCTCCGAGTAGGTCTCTGACACATAAACACACACATACATACACACACACACGGTGGTGTTGGATTAGGCCTTCTCAAGACGTCCAACATAAGCCTGCAGCCAGTGAGTGGCACGTTGCCCGAGCTAGAGCACTTTGGGAATCCTTGAAGAAGGAATGTGAGGATGAGGAAGAGGTCGAGGAAGATAGTGGGGAAATAAGTAAAATAATATAGAACTTTGCCTGATTTTGTATGTTATATGTTCGTTGCTTTGCTCAGCTGTTTTTTATTTGTTTATGTATTCAATATTTCTTTGTCTTATTCGTAATGATGGGTTTCTCCATGGGACCACCATGTCGAGAATGTAGCATCTAGGGCTGAGGAGTCTGGGTAGGGGGTGAAGGACAAACAGACAGCTCCTGGAATGCAGTTCTTGCTGTTGTTTATTCTTGCTGCTGACCTTGTAGCTGACCTTGCTGACTGAGGGCTTCACACAACTTCACTGCCTCGGCTGCATCTATGTTCAGTGGTGTGGTATTCTGTCACAAGGACCAGGGACACGAGAATGTGGATGCAGACACTCAAGGCTTCTTTAATACAAAATCAAAAGGTCGCAATGGGCAACACAAAGTGTTTAGCTCATACCTCATACAGCATGTCTAACTGAACAAACAATACTGTAGCGTGTCTAAGTTCATGAATGTTATGTGTTGTGCAGGTTAATGTGTGTAATGTCCCAGGATATTTAAAATAGGCTCTATTACCTGGGACATGATGCCCCTTTAGGGGGGTGTGGTTTGGTGGTTGAAGGGAGAGCGAAGGGAGGAGAGAGCTGGCTGGGTTCCTGGCAGGAGATAAGGGAGAACGAATATGGTTGTTTTTCAAGAGAACTAGTGTATGGCTGACAACAGCCGCAAATAAACTACAAGTTCAGTGGAAACGGTCTGTGCATGATTTTTAATAGCGGAGAACGCTACAATACCATAAAGACAAAGGGAGAACTCAGGATTTAAATACATACATAATAACATTGAGCACAGGTGAGTAATTAAACAGGAGTAGCAACTACTAATAATGTGTTACCTGGGTTCCATGGAAAAAGTGGTGGTTGATAACCAGTGGCGGTGCGTTAATAGTGGGCGCTAGTGCGTCGCCCCCCTTACAATTTTGAGATGAAAATATTCTAAGACATGTCAAAAAACATTATATACCAAATCATTAAAATAAGATGTGTGTGGGAGACCGTAACCCTTGAGACCCCTGTCAACAACAACTTAAATGTGTCCGAACATAATATATTGCCATTCGTCATTACTGAAAAAAGGCCCTCTTTCAGGTCAAGGGCGCCGGTTACAGCAAAGTCTATGGAAGCTAGCTAACTTTTCGCTGTCATTTCAGCAGGGGCCGCTTTTCATTTGGTGGATTAAACGTTCCATTCTGGGGCGCACATTTTTGCGCCCAAACCAATGACATTGGGCCTCATTCTCGAACATTTTCTGAAGTTTCTTCTGAAATATTTCTTACGTATTCAGTGTGTTCAAATAACAAGATTAAATATAAACAAATCAGGATTTGGTGAAATTTCATTAAATAAATGCAACCATTTTTTGACTCCGTTACATATTTGATCCTGATTTGTACATACTTAATCTTGTTATTTGAACACACTGAGTACGTGGACACTCCTTTTAGTCTTCAGTCTGAAGTTGCTGATCTGAAGAGAGGTATGCTTGTTCCCATGTCAAAGAAACTAAACGTTTATTTATAAGTGATAAACCCTCACAGATATGGTATAATGATGACATAACGGTGTATATGCTAAAAGATTGTGAACATGCAACATGTGATACATACGATGTGATATTTAATGCATTTATCTTGTTTTGTATTATGCCATGAGGTTCCTAGCATACGTTTTCCCCTCTGCTAATAGGCTAATATCCAGTGTGTTTGATGACTGCATGTTACAGACTGTCTCGTTGTATGTTAATGTGTACAGTGTACGGAGCTCCACTTCGCTGGAACAAAGAATTACAACTCATTTATGAATGGTGATGTGTTTCACACTTTACAATAAGGCTCCCGCTTGCCAGTTATAAATGTTAGTAACTCATTAATATATGTTGATGTGTTTCACACTTTACAATAGGGCTCCCTTCTGCCAGTTATAAATGTTAGTAACTCATTAATATATGGTGATGTGTTTCACACTTTACAATAAGGCTCCCTTTTGCCAGTTATATACGTAAGTAACTCTGTAAGATGAATTAGTAGTAAGCAGTAACTTGATCTTGGATGGATGGATGGATGGATGGATGGATACTTTATTAATCCTGAGGGAAATTTTAGGACATCCAGTAGCATCCAGACACAACATGCACAAATCACATACACATAGGGAGAACATGTTCAAAAGGAGTGGGGTAGTAACCAGTACCGTAACGGAAACAGTGACCTTCTGACCTATGTCGTCACACCACTAACCTAGCTAACAAAGAAAGCACAATTAAATATATTTTTCTTTTTCTATATCAACTCTGAAAACACAGACAAGACAATAAGACCATCGTTTGCATCCCATGTAATTAAAAAAAAAAAAATTGGGGTGGGGGGGCTGCGTAATCTCTACGGGTCTGGTAGTAACAGATACAAGAATGGTAGGGAGTGTGCAATGGGCTAGTATAGCCAGTTAAGGGATAGACAGTGGGTTGCCTACGGGTCTGGTAGTAACAGATACAAGAATGGTAGGGAGTGTGCAATGGGCTAGTATAGCCAGTTAAGGGATAGACAGTGGGTTGCCAAGAGATTAGCCCGCATCTATGTATGAAAACTGTGTTATAACTTGTTTATAATGGCTTATTAATGACCTATAAAGTGTTTACAACCTAATTAATAACCATTTATAAACCTTTATAAGGTTTTCATTTAATATCTGCTGGTATTTGATGGAGTCCATGATACCATGTATCCCACCACAGCACTGAAAGTCCTGAATGACCTACTAATCGCATCCGATCATGGGTGCACCTCAATACTAGTTCTCTTAGACCTTAGTGGCGCTTTCAACACTATAGATCATCATATCCTATTACAGAGACTTGAACATCATGTTGGCATCAAAGGCTGTGCCCTATCTTGGTTTAAATCTTACCTCTCTGATCGCCATCAATTTGTTCATGTCCACGATAAGTCATCCAGTCACACCAGAGTAAGCTACAGTGTTCCCCAAGACTCTGTCCTTGGACCACTGCTATTTTCCCTTTACATGCTACCCTTAGGTGCTGTCATAAGGAAACATGGCATTAACTTCCATTGCTATGCTGATGACACCCAACTCTACCTATCCATGAAACCTGATGAAATTGTACATCTACCCAAGTTGGAAACCTGCCTGCAAGATGTAAAATCTTGGATGACTAACAGCTTCCTGCTCCTCAACTCTGATCAAACTGAGGTTATGCTTGTAGGCCCGGATTGAGAATGACATTATCTAGCCATCTACCCACACTCGATGGCATCCCAACACCCAATACTAGCATCAAAAACCTTGGTATAACTATCAACCAAGACCTTCTACTTGACTCACACACAAAACAGATCTCAAAGACATAATTTTTTCATTTATGCAATATTGCCAAAATTAGAAAAGTCCTATCCCTCCAAGATGCAGAAAAACGAATCCACGCATTTATTATATCCCGACTAGATTACTGCAATGCTCTCCTGTCCGAATAAAGAGCCTCCAACTTATGCAGAACGCTGCTGCCCGTACACTCACCAGAACAAAAAAATATGAACACATCTCTTGCCTTGCCTGTACTTGCCTCTCTGCATTGGCTCCCTGTCAAAAGTAGAATTGATTTCAAAGTACTCCTGCTAACATACAAAGCCCTAAACGACCTGGCTCCAAACTACCTTAAGGAATTAGTTGTCCCCTACTGCCCTCCAAGGCCACTCCGTTCCCAGAGTGCAGGCCTCCTCGTAATTCCAAGAATATCAAAAACCACAATAGGAGGCAGAGTCTTTAGCTACCGAGCCCCCCTCCTCTGGAACAATCTCCCTGCCTCCATCTGAGATGCAGACACCCTGCCTATATTCAAATCGAGACTAAAGAGATTCCTCTTTAGTGCATCCTATAGCCACAAGTAATTGCGTCAACAAACCCATCACCTGCTGGGCCAGCCAGCCAGCAAGCATAACTAGACATATCTGAACACATACAATTTTCTTTTTTAAATAATCTATAACACTGGGCTAATGACAGCGTATGTTGTACTATGAAGGAGTGCGACAGATCCCGGGTACAGCATATGGCGCGTGTTGCGACTGTCACCAGCCAATTGGGCACTGCTGTGCACCCTGCAACCCTTACAAAGCTTACGACTAAAATCTCCACATGTACTAAACCAAACTAAATTCTAAATGCCATTAAAACTAAACATATCTAAATACATGCAATACCCCCCTAATCAACAAAACTAGACTACAGACAACGTATGTTGTACCGTGAAGGAGTGCGACAGATCCCGGGTACAGCATACGGCGCGTCTTGCGACTGTCACCAGCCTGCTGTGCACCCTTGCAAAGCTTATGACTAAAATCTCTACATGTACCAACCCTAACTAAATACTAAATAATATTCCCATACACCTAGCCAGGCAGCCTCTCTCTCTCTCTCTCTCCCTCTCCTTTCATATCACATTGCTAATGCCTATAACATTACTGATAAAATGCCCATATTGCCTACTGTTAAATCTACCACCCAAAGGTATCTCCTTATCTGTTTCTGAAATTGATGTCTACTAACAAAAATTTTCTCTCTCCCTTATAGCATGTTCCATTTGCTGATGGATGTGGAAACATTGCTCCTCACTCCCACTACTCCTCATCTACGCATATGGACAGCCAAACTCTACCCACTCACTCTGTTCTTTTTCTTTCTCTTCTAATCTAGATCTTCGCTATGGGACGCTGCTGTAGTCCCTTCACCTGATCTACCTGTAAAAACCCTCGGCCAATTGCACTCACCGCCACCACACTGCCGTACACTTACTGTACCCCATACCCTATGCTAGCATTTATATACAATATATATTATTGCCACCACCGACATGTTTCTCTGTTGCTACTCCCCTTACCCCTGTAACAGTAACAGTAATAGCCACTAAACTGGCCTTGCTTGTATCATGTATTTACCACCGGATGTCTGTGTATATATTATGTACATCTACCAAATGTAGGCTGTGTACAACACTTGTTGTTTCCCTTCCCCTTCTGCCACACAACCCTCCCCCTTCCTATCTCCACCCGGCCGACCTCAAGCAGATGGGTCCCCCCTTATGTGCCGTGGTTCTGCTTAAGGTTCCTTCCTGACTAACAGGGAGTTTTTTCTTGCCCCTGTTGCCATTGTGCTTCCACTAAGGGGGTTCAGGCTCTGGGCTCTGTAAAGCGCCTTGAGACAATTGTATTGTTATGGCGCTATATAATCAAAATTGAAATGAATAGAATAGAATTGAATTGAATGTATCCTAACAAGATGTCCAAGGCCTTTGGAAGAAAAACAGCCCCACAACATCACAGATCCACCACCATACTTCACAGTGGGTATGAGGTGCTTTTCTGTATGCCTATCTTTCTGTCTACGCCAAACCCACCTTTGATGTTTGTTGCCAAAAAGCTTTTTTTTGTCTCATCTGACCATATAACTCGGTCCCATTGAAAGTCTAACTTACATTTGCCAAACTGTAGGCGCTTTAGTTTGTTGTTGATTGACAGCAGAGGCTTTTTTCTGGCAACCCTCAAAAACAACTTGTGGTGATGTAGGTGGCGTCTGATGGTAGTTTTGGAGACTTTCTGACCCCAAGACTCAACTAACCTCTGCAATTCTCCAGCTGTGATCCTTGGAGATTCTTTTGCCAGTCGAACCATCCTCCTCACGGTGCGTGGGGTCAATGTACACACACGTCCTCTTTTAGGCTGATTCTTAACATCTCCTGTCGCTTTAAACTTCTTAATTATGTCCATGATAGTGGAAATTGGTATTTTCAACTGTTTAGAGATTTTCTTGTGTCCATTTCTTGATTTGTGCAGCTCAACAACCTTTCGTTGCACATCGTCACTGTGTTCTTGGGTCTTTCCCAAAGTGATGAATGACTAATGGAATTTGGCCTGTGTCACCTCATATTTGTACGCCAGTGGAACAGGAAGTCATGGTTGACCTCTTAAGAGTTCCTAATCAAACAGGTGAACTTAAACATGTAAAACATGACTGGAAATATACTTCAGTTAGATTTTAATTATAAGATTTTTCTAGGAGTGCCAATAATTGTGGCACACATGTTTTGGGGAAAAATATTTGTTTAATGTCAACAGTTTTTTTTCTTTCAATAATTTTACTTCAATGAAAAGGTAAGATTTTTGTGAATATTTTGAGTGAAAGACCAAGAGGATGAACAGCAAAGACATATTTTTTCATAGCCTGTTTTGCTCATATTCACTAAGGGTGCCAATAATTGTGGAGGGCACTGTAGATGTGTCCATTCTATTCCACTATGCCTATATCAACGCAATTGAGTTCAGTGCTTATTTATTTATTCACTTACATTTGCAGTGTTCGTGTACATTTACATTTAGTAATTTAGCAGCCGCTTTTGTCCAAAGCGACGTACAAGGGAGAGAACAGTCAAGCTACGAGCAATAGAGACCTAGTGTAACAATAAATACTACTTTACATAAGAAATAGAAAAACGAAATAAAAAAGAAAAAGAAGTGCAGGAATTTAACAGCTGTAAGTGCAAGTTAAGCACTAGCTGAAGTGCCAGTTAGGAAGGGAGGTGCTCTCTGAAGAGCTGGGTCTTCAAAAGCTTCTTAAAAGGTAGAGAGGGACTCCCCTGCTCTCGTAGTGCTAGGCAGTTCGTTCCACCAACGTGGAACTACAAATGAGAATAGTCTGGATTGCCGTACTTGCACACACGGCAGTGCCAAACGACGCTCACTAGACGAGCGCAGCATCCTGGTGTAGTCCTTTTATTTATTTTATGACATCACGATGCCTCGTAGAATCATGACTATAAATGTGAAACGTAATTGTTAATGATACGTTCTCGTATTTATTATTATTATAATTATTTTAATCTGAGGATGTCTGTAGAGTTGATGTGAACACAATCACCAACGATTTCTCACAAATTCAGCCCTAAACACTTCTAACACGGAGCGGCCCAGAGGGGCATCTTGTGTTTTTTTGAGGAATCGCATTTGAGAAAACTCTGGCTAATTTACGACTGCTATTTCGCGTTCTGAAAGTCTTCTGAAGTTCAGAACAAATCCCAGATAAGAAAACTTTCATGAATCCCAAATGTTTTCCTAAATCCACCGGAAGTGGAGTTCAGAAGAAATTCCTTCTTAAATTCTTCTCAACTGCGTTGAGAATGAGGCCCAATGTTTCCTATCGTTTCTTATTTCAACGCGATTGGAGGAGGGGGGGATTCGGCGAATCAGCGACGTTTATCATTCCTTTACCACAACAGGCGTCTACGAGAGCAGCATAGCTAGCAGAAACTTAGATTTTGTGAATATGGTGACATCGCTGACTGAGAACTCTGTTGTATCTTTATGTGAAACACTGTTTGATCGACGATTACATGCAGACAAAAAGAGAGTGAAAGACTTGGGACCCGACCGTCCGGATTTAAACATTCAGCAGCAGACCACTGGTAGCACCCGGAGCTTCTCGTCAAACCTGTAGGCTATGCTAAGCGGAGTAGGTTAGTTTGTTGTTCAGTGAGTAATGCATTTTTTTGTTTCCCCTGCCTGTTGTTCCAAAGTCCTGGGACTGAAACACTATGGACTACAACAGGGATGAGGGATCTAAAGCACTTTACTGAAAAATGTAAGAAGCATGAATCTGGCCTTAGCCATCTAAATAAACTCTTTGGAAGACTGAGTATTGCAGAGCAGCTGGATGAAGGGTACCAAATTGGCATTCGAAAACATGTAGGATCATCCAGTGTTTCTGAATCTATTCTGCTCTAAACCTCTAGTATCATCCAGTCTTTCTCAATATATTCTGCTCTTAACTTCTACACCCAGTGTTTTTTGAATCTACTGTTTTAAACTTCTTGTACACAATGTTTCTGAATGTATTCTGCTCTTAACCTCTAGTATCCAATGTTTCTAAATCTAGTCTACTCTAAACCTCTAGTACTCAATGTTTGTAATCTTTTATTCTCTAAACCTCTGGAACCTAACCCAATGTTTCTTAAACCGTTCTGCTCTAAACCGTTCATGCCCAAGGTTGCAGTTTGTTGAGAGTTGGTAATGGACAGTGTTGAGCACTGAAATAATTCTGCTCAAAACCTCTTTTGTGTGTTATTTTCTCATTGTCGAGTGCTATTTAAACCGCACCGCCCAACTGCGCCCCAGCCCCCCCCCCCCAAAAAAGTAATTATATATACTGTATATATATATTCACCAGCCGCCACTGTTGATAACCCAAAAAGCACCGTCAGAATGGAGGATGAGGGTACAAGTGAGATCTGGGCAAAATTGTAAAACTGCACTTCAAGCTAATAAAATATAATACAGTAATGCTGTCACAGAACGTAACGGATCAGCCAGGAGTTCAGGTAAACAGAGTTTTAGCGAACCGGGCACACAGAAACAAAGGAGTCACACTCAGGAACAGTAAAACAAGACAACACACACTAAGATAACGAACAGGAAATACTAACCAAACACCTAGACAAACTAAGAACACAAACTAGACAACACAACATTAGTCCTGAAAGACGGGAGGCACGGAACTTGCGGGCTTGGAAGGCCGCGGACAGGGAGCTTGCTGGGCTAGATCCCAGCGGACAAAGACTGCGTGGTGGCAGGTGACCATCAGTGGGAATCGCAGAGGGAAGAATTGTGGAGCTGGCTGACGGGAACTTCGTCCATTGAGCGACGAGACCAGACACGGAGTGAGGGGAGTGAAGTGTATATGTGGGAAGTGAAACAGGTGTATGTGCTTGTGTGATTGGGGACCTGAATGCAGTGCAGCCGGGACTGTGAATGAGGCTGATTAGCGTGCAGCTGGGAGAGTGACGGCCCATTCACACGGTTGCGTCGGAATGCGTTGATCCGTTAAGGGCAACGGATCCCCATTCACTTTGAATGGGGTGTCGTCATCCTTTGCCGAACTGAATTGTGGCTCCGTTCAGTTCGGCAAAGGATGACGTCACCCCATTCAACGGATCAACGCATTCCGACGCAACTGTGTGAATGGGGTCTGAATGAGCTGAAGGGGTTGTGACCGGAGCGGAGCTCAACAGAGACGTGACAACTGCAGAGGGGAATTCCAACCGTAGCACAGCTTTTCATAGCCTAGAAGATTGAGATGAACAGTCCAGACAAGAGTGAATATAATTAAATAATTAAATAATTAAATAAAAGATATTATGAAATTATTAAACTAGATGTTATATGTAAAACTGTAAAAAAAAACAGCTTGACTCAACCCCAAGGATAACATACAGTGGAATGCAAAGGTTGTGGCACCCCTGGTCAAAATGTACTGTAAATATTACTGTAAATAGCTAAGCTAGCAAAAGACGACCTATAAGTTCCAACAGGCATAAAGTTATACATTTACTTTTTTTACTTTCACAGTTTCAAAATAACCTAAAAACGAAAAGGACCAAAGAAAAGGTTTGGGCACCCTGCATGTTCAGTACTTAATAAGACTCCCTTTGGCAACTATCACAGCTTTTAAACACATTTTGGAACCAGTCTTTCAATTCTTGTTTGAGGGATTTTCACCTATTCTCCTATTCAACTAAAAGGAAAAGGCTTCTAGTTTTGTGAGACTCTTTGGTCATCTTGTAGTGTAGTGCATGCACTGCTGTTTTGAGATCTATCTACAGATTTTCGATGATGTTTATGTCGGGAGACTGTGAGGTCCAAGGCAAGACCTTCATCTTGCTCCTGTTGAGGTAATGTGTTGTGGTAGTCAACTGCTAAATCTCCATTAAGGTCTTTTGCAGTCAAACAGGTTTTGATTTGCCTTTGTAGCAATTATGAACAGAGGAAACGGTTTGCCATCTTCTAACAGCCTCCTGCTGTTTGCTCATCAATTATTCTAATTTCCAGAGTGCTATGAAGCTGCTTACAGAAGCCCATGGCTGCTGATTGTTGGGACAAGGTTTGAGGAGTCAGAGTATTTATAAAGGTTAGACATTTGCATCACCTGGCCTTTCCTTACGATTATTCTAATCAAACCATAGCCCTAACAAGCTAAATAAGGTCAACTTAGACCTTAGTTAAATCTGACAGCTCAAATCTCTTGAGGTGCCCAAACTTTTGCATGATGCTCCTCTCCTTTTTTTTCACTCTAAAATTGTACAAAACAAAAATAAAACACTAATATTGCTTGCTTGTTTTATCGTTAACTTTACTGTACTTGTATCTGCATATACCCAGTTAATCTGAACAGTTTGGGGTCTGTGCAGATATACTTGGACACTGATAAGATTACACATTTAATGAATGTGCTGAAGCAGTTCCTTCAGTTTTATTATATCCCCTTTCAATAAAGACATTGAATGTCAACCTCATGACCCTCACAACTAACTGAGAGGAACACAAGCAGCTCTGAGTGCATCAGCTGCTGTTTCACACATATTAGAATTCCCAGGGAGCCTTCAACAAGGGGGTCAAATATCAGTCACATGGAGAACTCAGAATGTTAAAGTAAAACAATAAAGTGTTACTGGGCTGTGGAGGAGTATTATGTTAGCAAGATTCAGCGTGTGAAATAGCAGTCACAAATAAAATAGCTGATGAAGGGTTTTTGGAATAGTGAGAAACTATTTCTAGACTGTTGGCACATAATCCTTTCACCCTCTGATGTTTGGCAATGAAGGTCGGCATTGGACAGTTCCTGTATGTTGTCTGGTACACACAGCTCTCTCCCTTAGATGTGTGCTGTTGTGATGCACTGTTCTCTACTAATGTAGCCTTGTGCAAATCTTTTTTAATTTGTGATATTTCCATTAGTATTAATTTGATAATATGCCATTTCTTTTCATTCATGGAAATATTTTTTTTCTAAAAGCTAAACAGTCAGCCATTCAACCAACAGTTCTTTGGAATGAAATATTTAAAAGTCTACATAAAAGGAACATCATGTTTAAAGCTTTATTATTTGTGTTTACAGTGCAGTGTAATTACTGTCATTAATTTGTTCATATTGTATGTGATTAACAGATACTTGATATAGAATCTTTTAGAAATATTCAGCTGGATGAGTTTCCACTTCCATGCAATGCAATGTGAACAATTGAAAGTTTAACCAAATGCATGGCTGCCTGCAGCTGCTAGCCAGACTGTAACTATATCACTGTAAGACCCTGTCCCATACAAGGTAATGTACTGCTGTTAGGTGTGTCTGATCCAGTTCCTCATTGACGCACACGTCTGAACTTAGCATCACATCTTGGAACTTGTCTTTAACCACCACTTTTGTGCTGCGGGTGCTACATTTATTTCAGACTGTCCTTGCCGCCAATCTCAAAAGCAAGTTAATTAGGGACAGCTGCAAACAGTTGCAAAATGAGTAGCTGAGCCAATGCAGGGAAAACATGAAATCTTAGTGAGTTCAAATTTTATTGATGTTCCAAAATGTGGTGAGGTCTTTCACATGACATCAGCATTACATACATTTACATTCATTCATTTGGCAAAGTGTTCTGCTTAATGTTCATGTGTAAAATCACAGAAAGTATGTTTGAAAACCACAGACAAATGCTAAAGGAAAATATAACCCTCAAGGAAGGTAATACGAATGTGCAGCGATTGATAAAAGTAGCCTATATGGTTTTTAAAGTAGGACATCATTTTATGAGGTGACTTGAAAGTGAAATCAAGTATGTGACACAACTCTGTGTTCCTATGCAGTGATATTACATCTGTAAGGCTGAACCTGCCTTCCCTCATGGTGGCGATAAATAATGTAAATGGAAGCATTTCATTCAAGTCATTTTCAATTAAGTCTGATAGTTTAACTACTATTTTCTATTGACCAAAATATCAGTCTGTTTAGAAAATGATGAGTTTTTAGTTTTAGCCTCAGGATTCAGCAGGTCAGCATCAGAAGAATTGAGTAAATAATAATAAATAAATAATAATAATCTCTATTGAGTGCATCTGCTCTCATCATTTGCCAGCACCCTCATTGATTAACACTCCATAACATTAATAATTTAAGCAAAACTGGTTAATGAGTTTATAACACATAACCAAATTGAGAATAAACACAACATTCATTATTGCAACCACACGATTGATCTTGTATTAAAAATATTGCTTAGAAATCCACCATCTAATAGTTCTACCTCAAAATACTGTCCCATCAGATCACCATCTGCACCCCATCAGATTCAATCCACTTCTACAGCTGTCTCATACTCAGTGTGTTGAAGTAACAAGATTAACTATAAACAAGATTTTTGAATTTTTTTGACTCCAAAGGCAAATATGCTCATATTTCTGCAAAAGAAGTTTGAAGCTGTTTTTTGTATTTATTTATATTTATTTAAGTATACTATAAACTGTTGTTTACAGTTACGTTTAGGCACCGGTATCGTCTTAAAAGTATCGGTTTAGCACCGGTATCGGAAAAAACCCAAACGATACCCATCCCAGGTAGATGATTTTCGGCATCTGAAAAACTACAAATCTCTGTGAGGCAGGGATGACACCAATATGCTTACAGCCTATTTTGAATTATTTTGTAAATAACATTGGCTGGGATATTTATGATGAGAACTAGCGAGTCGACAACTTTCCTAACACAGCCAAACATAAAGCAAGCACAACACAAGACATAGCAACACATGGCAACACACACACAGCCGCACATACACACACACAAACAGACACACACAAACACAGAAACTGACAAGCGCAGACACACACACACACGCACACGCACACAGAGACTCACACGCACACACATACACACCTATACATACCAACACACACACTTATAGTTCTTGGTAGTAATGGACGCCCCCTCCCAACCAAAAGCCAAGTTTGAAGAGTTGACCCCACAGCCCATAAAATGTAAGTCACACACAGACACGGACACACTGTTTCTTTCAGTCTTTTCCAGTAGATTAGAAACCTCTCTTTCTCTGTCCTTTTTCTCCTGATTAAGCAACCTGCCTCTCTCTCTCTCTGTCTTTTTCTCTCTTTCTCCTGGTTTAGTAATCTGTCTCTTTGTAACTTGTTTTCTCCTATTTCTCTTGGTTTAGTACCGTTTCTCTTTCGCTCTCTCCCTCTTACAGTCGTGTTCCCTCTTTTTCTCCTGCTTTAGTAACTGTTGCGGCGAAAACCAGCCACTATCTTATAATTCCACAACAAGAGTCAAAAGACTGAATGGGTAGTTCTGCAGATTTTATTGCAGTCTCTAAGCCACAATAAGAAGATGGTCCATGGACGATCTCACCGTATAAATAGCGGGTTTGCCTTTTTAAAAGTAATTTGGTTCCTCCAACCTTTCTTTTGTTTGGTTGCTTCCCACGGCCAATCAGGTCTAACCACGCTATTTAACTTCACTCAATCTAAACTTGTTGCGTGTTTGGCACCACGCCCATTTTGTACGATGCTCGTGGCAAAGCCCAGTCCTCTTATTTTAAGATGTAAGGGCTTCTCTCGCAGCCAGTTTGAATAATGGCATTCATATCCAATGAGTTAATCATTGTCCATCACATACAGACATATGCCTACATAACCTTGCTCTGTCTCGGTCCTCTTTAGGCCCCTCCAACTCCTCTCTCCTTTTCTTCTCTCCTTCCTGTGTGTGCGAACTCCCACTTATGGCTGTACTGCCCATAATTAAAATTAAATCTCTGAAAACCTGCCAAACCTGTTCTGTTAAACCTAGTTGCTATATTTTGGATTGTGCCTTTGTTTATGCGTCTTTGTCTGGGTCGTCTCTTTGCTACACTGCATAACTCCTACTAAGACTTGAACTTCCAGCTTCACAGAGGTAGGTGACATGATATGTCTATAGACGGGAAATAGGCTGTTTTGTCAGAATGAAGCCAAAGACCTCCTGTGTATGGTTAAGCTAAGATGATTGTGTGTGCCTGTAGCTTGTCCTGTACTGGAAACATTTTGTAAGTGGTATGTCGCCATAAAGGAAGAGGTCTTTAAACAGGTCACTAAATGTTGCTTTTAAAGTAAACAGTTTGATTGTTAAGTCAGCCACCATCAATCTAAGAATGGCGTTAATCGACGTGAACTTTTCCTGAGCAGTGAACAGAATGACGGAGGATGTTCGTTCACACTCAACTTGGTGCTTGGCTACAAATGCCCTAAAGGCAACATGAGGACGTGCCCACTTTATTTTACATTATATTTGACATGTCATAAGATGTTTTGGGTAAATGTGAATGCCTTACTGGTAGTGTTCAAGAGAAAGGCTTCCTGAGCAGGAAAAGGGAGACTGGGCGGTGCCAGTCGAATGATCCGGATACTGGGAAGTTAGCCTACCCATTTCCATTTATAATATAGCTTAGGTCAGGAAAGTGTCTGCTTAAGTCGCGTTCTCACCAACTAGAAACAACACAGGTATTAGAGTGAGTTCAAAATTAATTGCCATTTATGGCACACATGGCTCCAAATCATTATTTGTTCATTATTAATATATTCCTCTGACGAAATTCTTTCAGTAAATGTAAAATACCTTCAGAATATTCATTGGCTTCAACCGGCGGGTTAGGCTATTACACTTTCATTACACATGTCCAGAACTCCTCAGTAACTGGCCAACTGGAGTAGGCTAAACCCATTCTTCTTCACCAGAGTATAGTCATAGTAGTAGTAGGAGTAGTAGTAAAGGTTTCCACTCTAGCAAAGGAGAGCCATCGAGTGGTTTCCTCATGCTATCTAGTCACTGCAATCCTGCCGATCTGATTAGTGTGTGTGATCACCGCACACTGAATATCTACATTTATACATGGATATATTCATGCCTGGCATTCAGATATTCCCTGGTGTCTACATTTATGCATGGAAAAATGCCTGCACCTGTAACCTGCATTCTGTGGACAAGAACACTCCCACACCGAACCCGAAGTCGCAATCTCAGACACAGGAGCCGGGCACCCACACCTACCCACCTGTCTAGTTCTCAGATGCCTATGTTAACACAGCAGCAAACTCAGACTTCAGCCCAGATCTTGCCCAGGTCTGGCCCAGGTTTAGGCCAGGTTTGATTAGGGGCCGGCTGGACCCTGGGGATGGTGGCCATGACGATAATGATGATGCTGTTTGTGTTCTTTTTATTGTGCAGCTAATGGCAGAAAACAAAGAGGACCCTTTACTGGACATCAGGGATGAGGACCAATGGGAGAGTGCATGGACCTCTAACCCTGTGAACTTTCTAGACCACAATTGGAACATTAAAAAAAAAAAAAAAGCCTTTTTTTGCTTATCTGGGGAAAATTACTAATAAAATCTGATTATACAGTGCCCTCCACAATATTTGGCACTCCTAGTGAATATGAGCAAACAGGCTATGAAAAAATATGTCTTTGCTGTTTATCCTCTGGGTCTTTCACTCAAAATATTCACAAAAATCTTACCTTTTCATTGAAGTAAAATTATTGAAAGAAAAAAAAAAACTGTTGACATTAGATAAATATTTTTCCCCAAAACATGTGTGCCACAATTATTGGCACCCCTAGAAAAATATTATAATTAAAATATAACTGAAGTATATTTTCAGTCATGTTTTACTTTTTTAAGTTCACCTGTTTGATTAGGAACTCTTAAGAGGTCAACCATGTCTTCCTGTTTCACTGGGCTATAAATACGAGGTGACACAAGCCAAATTCCCTTAGTCATTCATCACTATGGGAAAGACCCAAGAACACAGCGAAGATGTGCGACGAAAAGTTGTTGAGCTGCACAAATCAGGAAATGGACATAAGAAAATCTCTAAATAATTGAAAATACCCATTTCCACTATCATGGAAATAATTAAGACGTTCAAAGCGACAGGAGATGTTAAGAATCAGCCTGGAAGAGGACGTGTGTGTACATTGACCCCACTCACCGTGAGGAGGATGGTTAGTTGAGTCTTGGGGTCAGAAAGTCTGCAAAACTATCATCAGACGCCACCTACATCACCACAAGTTGTTTTGGAGGGTTGCCAGAAAAAAGCCTCTGCTGTCAATCAACAACAAACTTAAGTGCCTACAGTTTGCCCAATGTTACTGGGACTTTCAATGGGACCAGGTTATATGGTCAAATGAGACCAAAATAGATCTTTTTGGCAACAAACATCAGAGGTGGGTTAGGCTTAGACAGAAAGATAGGCAGCCATACAGAAAAGCACCTCATACCCACTGTGAAGTATGGTGGCGGATCGTTGACGTTGTGGGGCTGTTTTTCTTCCAAAAGCCCTGCACATCTTGTTAGGATACAAGGTATCATGGACTCCATCAAATACCAGCAGATATTAAATGAAAACCTAACAGCCCCTGCCAGGAAGCTAAACATGGTGGACCATCTACCAGGACAATGACCCGAAGCACACCTCAATATCTACACAAAAATGGTTCACCGACCGCAGAATAAAGGCTTTGTCATGGCCATCAAAGTCCCCCGACCTAAACCCTATAGAAAATCTGTGGGATGAGCTGAAGAGGAGAGTCTACAAGCGTCGACCTCGGAATTTGGAGGATCTGGAGAGATACTGTATGGAGGAATAGTCTCAGATCACGTGCCATGTGTTCACCAACCTCATTACCCATTATAGGAGAAGACTCAGAGCTGTTATCTTGGCAAAGGGAGTCTGTGTGACGGACCTAGCCTCGGGTTAATGTCTATCCGTGGGAATGGCCAAAGGCTCAGAGTCAGAGTAAAGTTTTTCAGCTTTTTTTTCGTTTATTATTTTTCAAAGTTTAAGAATCCATAAGTCATTCACAAACTCATCAATTCCATTCCATCAGGCATTCACAAACTTCACAAAGAACATAATTCTGCTAAGCCTCTAGAGGACTAGAGGACAACCATCAACAGATACACATACCTTACCAAGACTAAAAATCCAGACAGAACAAACCCCCATATATAGAAAGGTGGTCAGCTATGGGGCACCGTTTGTAAAATGTTGCACGTTCGAAAATCCTGCTCAATTTTGCTACATTTAGCATTTTCATATGGAACAAAAAGCACGACAATATTCGAATGTCACTTTTTCAAGCATTTAGAGAGAAATTCATGTAAATTCATGCAATAACTTTTCCAAGGATATTTTTTGGCAGTAACACAAAGTTGTTGAATAATATAAATGTTTCATCTAAATGTAAATGTTAAATATAAATGTAAATGTTAAATGTAAATGTAAATGTTAAATATAAACGTAAATGTTCAATGTTATATATAAATGTTAAATGTAAATGTTAAATGTAAATGCTAAATGTAAATGTAAATGTTAAATGTAAATGTTAAATGTAAATGTAAATGTTAAATGTAAATGTAAATGTTAAATGTTCAGTCTACATGTCAGATTTGAAGACTGAACCTTACGATATTTACGGTAATTGGCTTTCATAGTTTTCACGTCACGTCAGAATTACCAGCTTGCGGGCAAGAAAATACACTCCACAGCTGTCTACCACTGGAATTTATACTGGAACTGACCATCTTTCATTCAACATTATTTAATATATCCGCTTTAAAATTGTCTGACATAGGTAGTAAAATGCCAGACAGTTGTTGCTCGGTTGGCTGTTCAAATCGGCGAGGAGACAAGCCCGGCTGTTTCCAGCTGATTGTAGACGTCTTCTGGGTCAACTTTTCTCAGGCGGGCAGTAAACTAGCCTTCTATTTGGAGCTTGCTATAAAAGCATTAACCCTGTTTTGGTCGCCTCATTCATCAGAATAACTACCTAAAACGGGAATAGATCAAGAAATAAAGTCAAGAAACAAAGCATCAACACGATTCAAATTGGATTACCTGGTTTCTGCTCTGAGATTGCGACAAGTACCTAAGCAACTAGGCTAGGCTACTGTATTTTGTCATCCAACTGGTAATACTACAATGCCAGTAGAAAATACTTGGGAAGATAATTTCAGTTGTCATTCGCCAGACCAGGTGGTTGTACTTGTGTTAACCAGGAAATGGTGTAAAATGATAAAGAACAGTGTTGGGTAGGCTAAAGGTTGCTAGCTAACAGCATGTAGCTCGCTAGCTGGTAGCTAGCTATTAAATGGCAATCATCTTTGCTCTGATAATGAAGATGTTTATTAGTTTTCACCTTCCAGACGACATCGTTATTAACCCATCCCCTTCTGAAAATGAAATTACTATCTGTGCTTTTGGTAGGCTTTCAGTTTTTGAGGTGTGTAGGGGGACGGATTTTCTATTAGATATATGTAAATATCTCCAAACTGGAGCTCAGGCAGGGACTTCTACGACGTTACAGAAATACAAATATCAGCGGGTGCAGTAAAGGGATCACAGGTTCCCAAAATGTAATTTTTTTCTAGATATCTCTGTCTGGCTATTGTGGTATGATCTGTGTTTGATGGCGATCGTAATTGAGTAGGTTGCACTGCTCGACGATGTCCACTGTTGGTCGACACATTTTGCCCGCAAGGTATCCCTGGTAGTGTTACTGAAAGCTATGAATTACCGTAAATATTCTAATGTTCTGTCGTCAAGTCTGACATGTAGACTGAACATTTACATTTACATTTAACATTTACATTTAGCATTTGATATTTGTATTTACATTTACATTTAACATTTACATTTAACACTTATATTTAACATTTATATATAACATCGAACATTTACGTTTATATTTAACATTTACATTTAACATTTACATTTATATTTAACATTTACATTTAACATTTAACATTAACATTTAGATAAAATATTTATATTATTTAACAACTTTGTGTTACTGCCAAAAAATATCCTTGGAAAAGTTATCGCGTGAATTTACATGAATTTCTCTCTAAATGCTTGAAAAGGTGACATTCGAATATTGACGTGCTTTTTGTTCCATATGAAAATGCTAAATGTAGCAAAACTGAGCAGGATTTTCGAACGTGCAACATTTTACAAACGGCGCCCCATAGTCAGCACCATATCAAAAGGAGGGGTATACACAGTAATCAATTAGTGGTTCAGTTCATAATATAAACCCTGAAACACCAACACAGTATTCACAATGTGCTAAATATATATGTAAGGTAGTGTATGTGCCACGCCGCTAGGCAGCGCTGCAGCCGTGTTCTGTAAATTATAACTTGTTTGCTGTGATGTTGTTTGTACCTCGGGGTGACCCGTAAGTTTCATGAGTTCTGATGCCAGAGATGCCATGAGTGAGCTAGAGTGTGTGTGCTTGATGAATGAGATAGCTGCTGTGCTAAAGAAATAAATCTCGCCACCATTACGAAACCTCCTCCTCGTCTCCCGTGTCGAATCCTTTGGATGCCCAACCACCCGCCAACCGAAACCAACATATAACACAACGCAGAGTAGCAGCGGGCCGTTGGATAAGTGGAGAGAGAGGGTTACATATACTTAGAATAATATCTATCTAATACATCCTAATCGCTGGCCTGTAAAATAAGACATTGTACTCAAGTGGGTTGGCCAAACCATTTCTCTTGTCCCGACAGCCACAATGGGGAATCACCACTGTGATTAGGTGAAATATACAAAATTATCAGGCATGGCAGATTACCTAACAGAGTCAAAAAAAGGCCTTAGTGTTGGAAGTGTTAAGGTAGGAAACGTATATAAGTTCCCACTGGTTCCGGTGGCGCTTCTTAGCCGTTGCACCGACAATACAGATGAGGACACGAACACCCAAACAGCTGGTAATCCGTTCCACGAGTACTCAATAAATGTTGGAAACCACGATTGGTGTCCTAGCCTCCTTTCCGTATGTATCTCTATTTATGTGTCTGTGTGAGAGGAAGAGAGAGAATGGGAGAAATAGTTGAGTATGTAAATCTGTGTGTGTGAGAGAGAGTGTGCGCGATTTTATGCAAGTGCAATGAGGGTGTGTTAGCGGTCATGGATAATGGGAGAAATAGTTGCGTATGTATATCCATGTGTGTGTGTGTGCGTGACTGTATGCAAGTGCAATGTGTGTGCGTAAGCAGTCGTGGATCCGGGTAAAAGTGTCATTCATGTGCGGCCGCATTGGGACTGTCACAGTCTGCACAAAATATTGAATGAAGGGGTCATGGCAAATAGTGTCCGGTCGCCAAATACGTGGCGTCATAATGGCTTTCGAACAACTCTTGAGTGACAGTTGCTATACCAACAACCAGCATTACGTAACCCGGACATTTTTTGGGCTATCAGTCAGAGAGTCTCAAGAGTCGTTCGAAAGCCATCAGCTACTTTTTAGTCGCTTAATATTGTGCCTAAACTATGAAGTATTACGTTTTAGCTACACCTGCCGGTATCCTGTAAGTAAGCAAATTTCAACAGGTTTCGCTAGGTTTAGCCGCTAGCATCTCGTTAGTGATTAGCAATTCCTCCGTTAAGAAAGTCCTTAGCTACATCCTACCCTTTTTTGTCAGATCGACCCTCAATGTCTTTTCATTTGTTCTGGTGTCCTACCAGTTGTGCTCTCTAGTTAAAGGTGGTGCAAACAATTCCCTGTTTTGGGAAAATGTAATTGTGGGTGCCGTCAGATATGTCTAATAATCACAACACATTAAGGACTTTCTAAAAGCAGCAAACGGAGAAATTGCTAGTCGCTAACAAGATGCTATCGGCTAAACCTAGCGAAACCTGTTGAAATTTGCTTACTTTGACACTCGAACAAGTGAGTCAACAACTTTCCTTACGCAGTCAATCATCAAGCACATGGTTGTTTTGCTTGGTTTATTGCAGGTAAAATACAGGCAAGCTGGTCTCAGGTAGGGAAGTGTGATGCGAGATGCTTTGGGGTAAATCACGTTATCGAGGTATTTAATGCAGCACAAGTCTGTGACTTCCAAAAAGTGTCCGGGTGACGTACTGCTAGCGTTGGTATAGCAACTGTCACTCAAGAGTCGCCAATATTATGTCACCCGGACACTATTTGCCATGACAGTGCCAATAATTGTGGCACACATATTTTTGAGATTTTTTTTACTAAAGGGTGCCAATAATTCTGGAGGGCCCTGTAGTATCTCTAATAAGGGATGATACCAGTAGGGATTGGAATTGATACGATTTTAACGATTCCGATTCCATTCTCCATTCTGCTTATCGATCCGATTTCTTATTGATTCTCTTAACGATTCTCATTGGGCAAGGGGGGGAGGAGTGGAAACGGGTTTATTCATTTTAATTTTCTTTTATATAATATTCTCTGAATAGATGATATACAGCATATACAGTATGTATACATTTACTGGTCTGATTTGTGGCAGTTTAGGGGTCCTTGATATACAAGAGTTTGAAAACCGCAGTGCTAAATAATATTTGAACATGCCAATTACAGTGCTTTTTTTTTTAAGTGTATTCACCTTGAACTAAAAATAAAACAAATAGTGGAAGCTGGTTTACACAATGAACCAAATGGCACTAACACAATAGACAGGGTCTGGAGGAGTTTACCTTCGATATAAACAGATAAAGCGCTAACGCTAGCCGCGCTGCTGTTGCTTGGTTGAGATTCATTAACATTATCATCACTTAGTAGCGCATCAAAAACGTGACATTCAAAACTGCAAAGTTATTGCCTGCTGTGTGGACAAATGTTTCTGCATATTGGTAGTATTTCCCCCCTTTGACGAAATAGATGTGGCCATGCGGTCATCTTTTCGCGTGAACTATAACCACACTTTTGAACGCCTCTGCCTAGACACCATGTTGGCTGCGGTCTAAACAAAACAAGGCTGCGTTCGTGTGACGTCATTGCGCATGCGCAAACGACACTGGAATTGATAGTGGAACCGTTAAGGAGTTTGGCTAACAATTCCAAGGAACTGATCCACTGGGAACCGGTTCTCAACAAGAATCTTGATTCCCATCCCTAGATAGCAGTGAGTTTGCTGGAACTATGTCAATTTTAGTTGAGTTTGTTAGTCGCCATTCCAATAGTTACATGACTGGATACTGATCTCTAATTTCAGCTCCACTTGGATTTTATTTTAGAGAATAATCTGACTTTCCTAGGGGGTGTACATTTTTAAGTGAGATGACCAATTTCTTGGGCATGTGATGAATATATTTGCAAGCTAGTTTGAGACGGGATTGAGGTTGATGACTTTTGGCATCTACAAAAACTACATATCTCCATGAGACAGGGATGCCACGGATAAGGCTACAGCCTAAGTAGTCTTTAGAGGAGGGTATGTGTCATAATTGGAGTAATGAGGGGTCATAAAGGTCATAAAGGGTTATTAATATGACAAATCGGATGGATGGTTAGTTTTGATCTAGCTTTGGGTGACAGCTTGCTTGTCATATTGGATGGATGAGACCGGCCCTCTGCCCTTTCTCCCCCCTCCACACAGGCAGTTGACCCCCACAAATGGTGTGAATCATTTTGATAGTAAGGTGTTATCTGAGATGGTGAGATTTCCCGGCGTAGCAATGGTGTTTCTGCCGAGGGTCTATCCTGTTGGCATAGCAGGGGTCAGGATGGCTGGCTGCTCTAGGTGTGCGCATGGGGTTGATAACAGAAATTTTGTGGTGAATGACGTCGTAAACCGGTGTTACCCAAGTAAACCATATGGCTCATCAGGCGCTCAAGCACAGCAAGGTCTTGTCAGCCTGTGAGATGACATTCTTTCATTCTATTATAGCAAACTTTAACATGATATATACATAATACCTATGGGCTAATGGTAATGATACCGGCTTATTCAAGTTTAAAAGACTTAGTTTTGTAAGGTTTGATCCATAAGACATTTGTTCATGAGATGGTAGCTCAACAAAAACAGCTATAGTTCAACAACACACACGCACGCACCCACAGACACACAGACACACATACACACATACAAACACAGAGACACAGAGACAGATACACAGTATACTAATAGTTTTATTATAAACAATAAAACAGGGGTATTGTGTAATATGTGACTATATTTTAGTTTAATCCCAAAACAGCGTGATACATTGAAGACATACAAACACACACACACACACACACACACACACACACACACACACACACACACACACACACACACCCACACTCACAGTAAGAGATGAGAAAGGTGTTAAATCCACTTTGTTAAGCAACAGTGTATAGACAACACATTCGGGACCTACTGGAATGACTTCGATAGAACAAAAAAAAAGAAAAAAGTCACCCCATTAGTTGATGGTAGAAAATGGATAGAACATTTGAAAATTATACAAAAAGGTAACCTAAATTCTGAACAAAAAGCCTTAAATGCTCAGTTGAGAAAACAACTTGAGAAGTTGAGAAAACAAATTGAATACAAAATTGAAATACCTCAAGAACAAAACATGATGTGGGGTAGATGGAGGGTACAATCAAATGCTGAAACACAGCACACCTAAATTAAGAGAGACAATCTTGAAATTATTCAATTTAATCCTGTCGTCAGACCCCTTTTCCAGAACAATGGAAAGGTGAGCCACATCACACCAATTCATAAAAAAGGTGACAAACATAAACCTGACAACTATAGAGGCCTCACACAAGGCCGCAATTTGGGGAACTTATTTTGTGCCATCCTGAACAACAGAATAACACAATTTATCCATCATAATAATAGCATAAATTCATCCCAGATAAGTTTTTCGCAAAATAACAGACCAACTGTTCATATATACACATCCCATACACTCATAGAGGAACATGTACAAAATGTTAAAAAGGTCAAATATTTGGTTGTTTCATAGACGCTTTCCACTCAGTTTGGCATGATGGACTTATGTTGAAACTAATTCATAGTGGAATTGGAGGCTAAATGTATGACATCATTAAAGACAGGTATAAAACACAATAAATGCTGTCTAAAAATTAACAACAGAATAACGGGTATTTTGACCAACAAAAGGAGTTCGACAAGGCTGTTGAATAAGGCCAACCTTATTCAACATATAGATCAATTATTTGGCTACAGAGCTTGAAAGATCTGCGGCCCCAGGTCTTATATTTCTAAATGAAGAAATGAAAGGCCTGCTTTTTGCTGACAATCCTCTCCTACACTCCCCTAGTGTAGAGGCGCTTCAGGAAAGTCTAAATATTCTTAACTAATACAGTCCAAAATCATGATATTCCAGAAAAGACACACCATACTTAATAGTGTTTATAGGATCACAACTGGCGAACAAAAACTTGAACAGGTAAAAATATATTGTTATTTAGGATTAATGATTTCATCTACAGGACATTTTGATGGTGCAATAAGATATTTAACTGAAAAGGCAAGAACAACATACTACATGCTAAGGAACTCATCACTAAAATATAACCATCCTATAAAACACTGCTTACACTTTTTTGATTCACTACTGAAACCAATACTATGTTATGGTAGTGAAGTTTGAGTAGAGGGGGTGGACACCCCGAGAGAGAGCCTATCTATTAAAAAAAACGGGCTCAACTAAAAAAAAATTTAAAAAAAAGATTCAACCATTGCTTCAAAACTGAAACAGCTAAAAGAAAGGAATAAAGAAAATTACATTAACTACGGGTTTTCCCTTTTTCTAATTGTCCATTACGTGTATCTGCTATATGTATATCTTATGAAATTTAACTTTACTTAATTATATTTACTTAATTATTATTATTACATTTTTCCCTGTATTACTATTATTATTGTTGTTACTGCTTAAGTGCTTGGGTAATGTTGTATTGTACAGTCATGCCAATAAAGACAATGGCATTTAATTGAAATGCAGAGAGAGAGAGAGAGAGAGATGCAGAGAGAGAGATATACAGAAGAGCGAGAATCAAAGAAATGCACTCCACTCTGTATAAAAAACAACAACAAATTCAATAACTCATATTGCAGCATGAAACAATACGAATCCTTTGTAATTAGTCAAGGGAACGTCCAAGGGTTAAGATCATCAGCCTTTGGACTAAAAAGTAACGAGTTATTTAATGAGTTCAAGGGGAGGGGAGGGGGAGGGGGAGAGAGGGACACTTACACCAAATGGCTGCCCTGGAGTGACAGGGAACGACCTCAGGGATGGAATCCTTATCTGGTTTAAAGCTAAATATACAAATTATATTGAACTTGTTAGAGGAGGTGAAAATTATATATGGCTTAAGTTAAAAAATAAAAATAAAGACCTGAGCTCCAATACCCAAAACATATTCCTATGGACAATCTACATCCCTCCAATTGAATCACCCACTTCCAAACCCAGGGAAACATCCTAATTGTAGGTGATCTGTATGCACACACAGCTGAAGAAGCACACACTACTAGCACAAACAGAGACAAATACATGAATAACAAAACTCACACCAGTCTTACTCTTCCATTAAGGAATAACTATGATAAAATTAACAAATAGAAAGGGGAAAGAACTACTGCAGCTCTGTTGGTCCCACTGTCTGTACATAGTCAATAATTGCCTAAGAGGGGGCTCCTTCAGGGCAGTAGCACAGCAGATTACGCATTAACATATTTGGACCCTTTCTCGCTCAGAGCAGTCACAGTCAGGCAACAACCCCCTTTGTCAGACCATAACCAGCTCAGAATACACCTAAAAAGACTCCACTCTAACCAACCATGTTCTAACTCCAGTCATTTATATAACATAACAACTCAATAAAGATGGGCGCAAAGCAGAATACCTGAATATCAGGAAGCAATGAGTAGCCATGAAACTCAAGAACAGCAGTAAAGAAGGAGTAAACATAGCCACAAAGCACATCTTGTGGCACAACAATCAAACTTACCTTTCCAAAAACCAAACCTACCCCCTAAAAAAAAAGAAAATGCAAGAAAAATGGTTTGACTCAGAATGTAAAAAACATTAGGAAAAACTAAGACAATTATCCACCCAAAAACACAGGCCTCCAGACAAGAAAAGTCTGGGCCCCGGACGGCATTCTAAATGAGATGCTTAAACATGCAGACTATGAATTCAAATCAAATCAAATCAATTAAAACAAACTTTTCAATTTAGGGCTTAGAACCGGCTTCTTTCCTGAAGTATGGAATGAAGGACTGATAACACCCATATTTAAAAGTGGAGACAAGACAGATCCACAAAAGGGGGGTCTATATAAATTCAGGTGTAGGAAAAGTCTTATGTAGCATCCTAAATTCACGAATCATAGACTTCATCACAGAACATCACACAACACTAAATTTAGAACTACACATCATAGCTTCACATTAAACACAGTAATTGACAATTAAGGGCACACAAATAATGCAAAGATTTAGGCCTGTTTTGTGAATTGTCAAAAAGCCTTTGATTCAGGCTGGCACAGCGGCCTTTTCCTAAAATTAGTTGAAAGTGGTATCAGAGGGAAAACATACGATCTGATAAATTCAATGTACACTAATGGGTAGTGCTCAATTAAAGCTGGAACAAAGAAAACAGAAGCTTCCTTTCAGAGACGTGGAGTAAGACAGGGCTGTAAACTTGCACCTCACTAAATTAAATTTCTTCTCTTTGCAGACGACTTGGTTTTGCTGTCCCCATTAGCAGAGGGACTACAACAGAACCTGAAGCTCATACACATGTTTTGGCAGACTTGGGTCCTGACCATTAAATCCCAAAAAAGAAAAAATACTAACTTTTCAGAAAAATCCAGAGGTCAGGGAAAGAAATTCACTATGCAGGAACATTTTAGACAAGTGTTGTGCTCCTGAGCACCACTCAGGGAACTTGGAGGCCCGATTCCAGCCCAAATCATCTGGCAGAAAACTGCATTTTCTATCTGCAAGTTGAACTGTTAGTGAAGAATAGATCAGATGTACTAAATGTTTAGAGTTTCAAATGTTAACAACAGGAAGAAAGAACAACATAAACTCGAAAAACACAAATGAGAAGTTTGAATGTATGTCAGTGGCAGAATAGGAGGTTAACAGTGTGAAATGGAGCGCCAAATATTGAGACTTGTAGTAAGGAGGATGAGAGACATTTTGGTCACAGCACCATGAATAAGATTTCTAAGACTAGTCTTTTTTCCTTTGTGTATTCATTTTAGAAAACTCAATGCACTGATTTTTGCCCCCCCTATAATGCTGCAGGGGCCGGGAGCAAAATATTATTTTGTAGTATTTTAACTGGGCATTTGTTCATTCATGTAGATGGGGTCATCTAAAAGGAAAAGCTGTATGGTTTGTACAGTGTTCAGTAATTGTAAGGCTCAAAATATTCCAACCAGTCATAGAACCAATCGCAAGATATGGCAGCAAACTTTTAGGTCCTCTGATGTACAAAGGATTCGAAAATGGAGACAACAACCAGTTAAAACCTAGGTATGGAGGAGTAATTTTAAGGTATTACTCCCAGGTGTAGTACTAATCATGCTACCGTTAGTGTTTTTATGGTAAACAAGTTCAAAGCTTGTGGTTTTAAATATTTGTGATTGTGGTAACAAATAATAATATAGAATCAACGTATTGTGATTTGAATTCACTTAACTACATGGGGGTGGAATTTGTTGACATAACTAGCTTTAGTAAGTCCAACGTGAATTCACTAGCTTTACAACAATGAAAACTATTTAAGTACTGCTTATCCAAGTCAGTTAAGTTGGAACCAAACTAATGTGACTAACAACCAGCATTAGATCTATGCCATCCTTGCACCACCAAACCAAATTGTGAACAAAGAAAGAGAAAACTACATTACATATTGAACTGAACAACAAAAAGACAAAACACACTTCAATGCTACACTAAAAAGTTGATCAATGTACTTAAACTAGTTATGTCAACATTTTTCATATACATGAGTGGTGTTCAAACTAGCCTACATCACATTCTTTCGTAAATAATATTGGCAGGGATGTACATCCTCCTGTCGGATTGTCGTTGTTTTCCCCATAGGACAGATCACAAATGTGTGGAATGATGTGTTTGCCATTGATGTTGACCGGGAACCAGGATTGGAGCAGCGACAATACAGGCATGCGGCATACAGACAGTTTGTATGGTGTCAGCATGGGTGTTTGAAAAATTAGACATACATTTTCTGACCCAAGTGGTCAATACGTTGGAATCAGGGTGCGCGCCTGATGTAAATATGTGTATCAAATTGTAAATATGTAAATAGTTTTTTGATACCTTTGTTATTTATCCGCAATGTCAATACATGTAGTTTGATGTTCATTTATTTACATATAATCACAAACATTTATTTTTACAACTCTTGAATTATTTACAAATATATACACAGCTATGAAAAAATGGAGAGTTTAGCATTCACTTTGGGGACCATCCTCTCCCCGTCAAACGAGTCCTGACAAGTTCAGATGTAGGTGGTGGCTGTGTCGCAGCAAGCAAACCCAAGTGCCTGGGATCATCAGGCATTAGACTCTGTTTTCTGACTAGCGGATGGGTCTAGTTGTTATTGCCTGAGGTGGTGCCATAAAGCATTACGTAGTTCTCGCGATACCTCTCCCGCCCTGTACTGCAAAGTTCCAGTGTAGCTCACCTTTACACCACTGTGGTAAATACAAATCAACGGCAGAAGAAAAAGAAGCATGTAGACTGACACAAATATGACTCTGCATAGTTTTATTTATTGTGACATTAGAGATAAACGCTAACATAACCAAAGAATAAAAAAAATAAAAAGAATGATACATTTTAATTTAGCTGAAATACTGCTTGCATTTTCAGTCCTTATACATTGTTTTCTAAGCATTTGAATATGGAGTATGTGCAATCTACTTAAATTTGGTTGGCGACATGCTTAATATACATTGGTCAAGGTTGCAAACTTCCAAAGCTTATTGGCGTGAGATGGACGAAGACAAGTTTTTTGATGTGCAATGAATTTATTTGGATGCTAGCCTGAGACAGGACAGGTAGATGACTTTGATGAAAACTACAAATCTCTGTGAGACAGGGATGACACCAATAAGGTTACAACCTACGTTGAATTATTTAAAAAATAACATTGGCAGGGATGTTTACGATGAAAACTAGCCAGTCGACAACTTTCCTAACACAGCCAAACATCAAGCAAGCACTACACAAGACATAGCAAGACAGCTAAGAAGTACTCTTCTAGTCCAACAGAGAGAAGGCCAGCTCAGCATCTGGCTTGCTCTGTGACTTGTTCGGTCTCTTGCTCGGTTAGGCTGGATACACATGGTATCTGTTGGATGCTTCAACGGAGACACTTCCCAAATCACATTGAATGGGGTGACATCATGCGTTGCCGAACTGAATTGTGGTTCCATTGCGTCCCGTTGCTTGTGTTGAAAGTTGAGAAAAGTTAAACTTTTCAAGAGGCAGGGTATGAGTCAGCCATTTATGCAAATAATCCATGGCAGGCGCTAAGCAATCAAATCGCATTCATGCTAATATCCACAGAGAGCGAGACTGAAAAAAAGATGCCGGACCAAACTCCATAGATGGTCATATTTGTACATAAAAGTAGTTTGTTTAACTTTTTTGCTTAGAATTTTTAAAAGTTACAGAGAAACAGACACTGTACAATGTAAAAAAGCCGTTATTGTAACTGAAGAATACGTCTGAGGTGATTTGCGAGGTGTGTGAGCCAGCTATCTAATGATAGATTCATACCAGATCAACTGCTATGCCAGATCAACATCAGATCCAGGCAATTCCAGATCCAGATATGGCCAGATCTGGGCGAAATCCGTAAAATACCTGTCTCAGCTTTAGTAGCCTATACTGTTCTGTTCTGTAATGGGACACACAGCCACATGCACACACACAGACTCACACACACGCACACACACACACACACACACACACACACACACACACACACACACACTTGCTTGCTTGTAGTTGTCCATCGAGGCCGATGATGACGTCCACTTCTGACTCTCAACGGTGAGTTTTCTGGTGGCTGTATAGTCCTATCCTGGATCCACAGGTCTTGTCGCAGGTGGGACATGCGAATGTAGTAGTGGTGGTACTGGCAACCTTGGTTGTTTTTCTTGTATGCCTTCTTTCTTGCCTTTCCTGTCTCCTGGCTGTCCTGTCCTCCTCCAGTGCTTTGGTCCCGTCTTGGCACATCTGACGCCAGGTGTTACGGTCAGCAGCCAAGCCCTCCAGGTCCCCAGGCCTGATTTTGCACTTCTTTAGCGCTGTTTTGATCTGGTCTTTATAGCGCTTCTTCTGCCCTCCAGCAGAGCGTTGGCCTTGGGCGAGCTGGCCATACAGCACTTTGTGAGGCAGCCGATTGAGGGGCATCCTTATAACGTGCCCCAGCCATCGTAGCTGGTAGTGGGTGATGGTGGCCTCAATGCTCCTACAGCCTGCTCTCCTGAGGATCTCGGTGTGTGGCACTCGGTCACGCCAAGTGATTCCTAGCATTCGCTGGAGACAGCGGATGTGAAAATGCTCCAGGGACTTCACATGGCGGCTGTAAGTGACCCATGCTTCACAACTGTAGAGGAGGGTGGTGATGCAAACTGCTTGATACACAGAGATTTTTGTGTAGTGATATAAGTTCTTGTTTTGGAAGACCCGGCGCCTGAGTCTCCCAAAGGCAGCTGATGCTTGATTGATTCTGTTCTGGACCTCATTGTTGATGTTATTGTCCTCAGAGAGGATACTCCCCAGGTATTTGAATGATGGTACTACAGACAGATTCTTACCAGTGATGTTGAAGATGGGTGGTGTGGGTGGGATGTTGGTGCTCCACTGACAGACTACCTCTGTTTTGGTGATGTTGATGGTCAGCCCCATCCTGCTGTAAGCCTTCACAGCTGCATCCAGGACAGCCTGGAGGTCTTGTGGAGTGTGAGCCACACACACACACACACACACACACACACACACACACACACACACACACACACACACACACACACACACACACACGCACAAACACAGACTTATACAAGTTCTTGGCAGTAATGGCAGGTTTTGGACGCACCCTCCCAACCAAAAGCCATGTTTGAAGAGATGACCCCACAGCCCATAAAATGTAAGTCACACACAGACATGGACACACACTGTCTGTTTTGTTTAGTCTTTTCCAGTAGATTAGAAACCTCTCTTTCTCTGTCCGTTTTCTCCTGTTTAAACAACCTCTCTCTCTCTCTGTCTTTTTCTCTCTTTCTCGTGGTTTAGTAATCTGTTTCTCTGTCTTTCCCTCTTACAGTCATGTTCCCTCTTTTTCTCATGGTTAAGTATCTTCTCTCTCTCTCTCTCTCTGTTGTTTAGAACCCTCCAACTCCTCTCTCTTTGTCTTCTCAGTCTCCTTCCTGTGTGTGTGTGTGTGTGTGTGTGTGTGTGTGTGTGTGTGTGTGTGTGTGTGTGTGTGTGTGTGTGTGTGTGTGCATGTTTCGGGGCCATAGTGTGTATCTGACTGTGTGTGCATTTGACTGTCTGGTGAATAATGTGGGTAGTTTTGTACAAAGTTAAAACAAAGTTTTTGTTAGAAAGACCACTATCACACTATCATAATGCTCTTTACTCCTCCTCTCCACCTCTCTCTCTCTCTCTCTCTCTCTCTCTCAGCGAAAGCCACACATGGCTGTACTGCCCATATTTGGAATGAAATCTGAAACACCTACTTCCTGTATTTTCCGTGTATCTGTGTTTATGGGTCTTGGTGTGGGTCGTCTCCTTGCTACACCGCATGACTCCTACTAAGACTTGATTTTCCAACTTTACTAAGGTAGGTGACATGATATGTCTGTAGATGGGAAATAGGCTGTTTTGTCAGAATGAAGCCAAAGACCTCCTGTGAACGGTTAAGCTTAGATGATTGTGTGTGCTTGTCCTGTGCTGTTAACATTTTGTAAGTGGTATGCCGCTATAAAGGAAGAGGTCTTTTCTTTTTTTGAGAAAACAGGTCACTAAATGTTTCTTTTAAAGTAAACTGTTTGATTGTTAAGTCAGCCACCGTCAATCTATAAATGGAGATGTCGAGTGGACTTTTCTTTTTGAGTGAGTTCAAAATGAATCGCCATTTGTGGAACAACCGACAGGTTAGGCTGTTGCACTTTCACTTTCACTTCACTTTACACTCCTCAGTAACGGGACAACTGGAGTAGGCTAAACCCATTTTTCTTTGCCAGAGTATAGTCATAGTAGTAGATAGATAGATAGATGGATACTTTTATTAATCCTGATGGAAATTTTAGGACATCCAGTAGCTTGCATGTTCTCCCCGTGTTCACAAGGGGTTTCCTCCACTAAGAACCCCAACAGAAAAACATGCAAAATAACAGAACACTCTCCTGTCCGTCCCTGACCAAGATGGACGGTTCACTTCACTTGGTCCCCGGGCGCCTAAGGCTGCCCACTGCCCACAGGTCTAGGCCAGGTTTGATTGGAGTCAGCTGGAGCCTGGTGATGGTGGTCATGATGATAATGATGATGCTGTTTGTGTTCTTTTTATTGTGCATCTAATAGCAGAAAATATGGAGGACCTTTCATTCATGTTTCGACTTCTGGATGATCTGTCTAAATCAGAGCTAAAAAGGTTCAAGGCCCACCTGAGCGAAGACACCCTGAAGGGCTTTGCACGTGTCCCCTGGGGCCGGCTAGAGCAGGCAGACGTAACTGACACAGTGGGTCTGATGAAGGTTTACTATAGCGTCAGAGGCTGTAAGGAGATGACACAGCACATCTTGAAGACTATGGGGCGTCTGGATCTCATAGAACGGTTTGGGCAGAATTCTCAAGATTCCTCTACTGGATTCACCAATCAGACAGTGAGGTGAGATTGTCATAGCAAATCAGATTGTGAAGTAAGATCACAGCCAGTCAGATAGTGTACCTTATGGTTTGCACTGCAAATCTGACAGTGATGTATGATCACCCTAGCCCTCCTATTATGTTCAAATTTTACTCACATCTATTATGCTTGGGGTCAATTTGACCCCAGCAATTTAAACCTCCAAAAAATTATTATAATATTTTTTTTTACCCAAGTTTATGTGTCAGGTACCTTAGGTTTGTTTGTTGACTACCTAAATAGCCCTTAAAAATAAAACAATACCCCCACCCACCCCCCTTATACATCCAGAATACATGTTATGCTACTATGGAGAAATATGCAGATCACCATCAAATCTCACTGATTGACTTAAAATTGGAAAGAGATATCCTTCTGGTGTTTTATGGCTCCATATTATTTCTAAGTACATATTGTTGTTATCTATAACATATGGAATAGAAAACTATTTCTGTTATCAAGAATAGTAACAATGTGATGAAAAAAGTTTATATTTCTTATATATTTTATACAATTAAAACAGCCTGGGGTCAAATTGACCCCAAACAACACCTATGCGTAAAGCATGTGTACAGGACATTGAAAACATATCATCATGTTCATTTTGTGTTTACCCAGTTGTCCCCATTAGATTACGAAAAGTCATTAAATATGAAGCAAAAAAAACGATGCTAATCATTTATTTAGAGACGTTAAACATTGAAAAGGGTCAAATTGACCCCAAACATAATAGGCTAGACAAGGTCAAATTATATTCTGTCAATGTAGAGTATTGGTGGGAAAAAAATCCTCTTTTCTTTGTTTTGTCCAGTGGAGCAGGGACTGGCGTGACTGAGGACGTCCACACTCTGAGATTGGGAAGTTCTGAAGAAGGTGTGAACGACTTTCAGACATTTATACATATGTGTGTGTAAAAAACAGAAATACTTTTCATCTGATGTTTTATGTGCCATATCTGTCTTTTACATCTCATGTGTCTTTTACATCAGTCAACAGACTGTCCTCTGTTGCCACACCCTCTGCACCCATGGCTTCCACCACATCCACAAACAGGAGAAATTGGAATCCACATAGCGAAAGATGGCGGAAGAAACTGCACGAGCTTGCAAATCTGGAGGACAGTAAGGTGACAAGAGTCGGGGGTCTGATATTTGTCCCTGATGAGAGATTTCAGATCGCCCTGATAGGACAGACTGAAGTCCTCTTGGGACTCAGGGATGATGGCACAGAAGTAGCCATAAAGAAAATTAGCCATTCCTACTTCAAGAAGCTCCAACAGGAGCTGAAGGTTTTCCTGAAACTCAGGTTTAACAGTCTTCATGTTGTGCAGTACGTGGACTCCACATCTGACAAGAACTTTGGCTACATTGCCATGCAGCTGTGTGAGTTCAACCTGGATGAATACATAAAACAAAGGCAACCAGCAGTTTCAGAGAGGAAAAGAATAGCAAGGGAGGTCCTTGATGGTCTGAAAGACCTCCATGAGAATGATGTGATCCATCGGGACATCAAGCCTCATAACGTTTTCATTGGTAATTTTCATTTTTAGCTGCTTTTTTTGGGGTCTATTAAGGGGGCCAATCCGTAGCCTGGAAAAGGGGGTGGGGAGTTGTTGCATCATGATTTATGAAAAAATGTGTCCATGATTCATGTATAAAAAGAGATGCTGCCATGTTTGGTTAGTGGTAAGTGCTTAGCAAATGTATAAAAAAGTCAGCAGTTCAAATAAGACATTCAGAAGTGGGAGAGTTTACTCCAAAACTTCTTCTTAATGTGGCTCCATAAGAGAATGGTAACTTCAAACTCATTCATTTCAATTCAGCTCAAGTCAGTTCAATTCAATTTCATTTCATTTTTTTAATTTAAATATATAAGCTCCAGTTCTCCTATTTTAACAGAATGTGGTAAAAAAAGTAGGATTAATTCAGTATTAATAATGATCCTTTACAGATAATGACGGGTGGGTGAGGTTAGCTGATTTTGGGATAAGTCGTATCCTAGATCCGGACCAGACTACACAAGTGACAGACAGAGCTGGAACAAAGTGCTGGGAGGCTACAGAAATAATCAGCGGCCAACCAGAGGACCAGAAGCCTCGGTACAAGCGGAGCACTGATATACAGGTCTGTCATCAGCTTCACATATGTGCACAGACACTTATTTATTCTCTCTCTATCTCTCTCTCTCTCTCTCTCTCACTCACACACACACACACACACACACACACACACACACACACACACACAAACACACATAAACACACAAATGGTACATGCAGAGCACAGATGTTTATGGTTATGCTTATAGTATTTAGCAGACCCTTCTGTCAAAAGTGACTTAGAAAACAGATTCAATAAATAAAAAAAGGCAGTAATATATATATAAGCCTGAAAAATAATTCAAGAAACATTTGGTACCAAATAACAACATATACTATATATTTATATGTATTACTATAATGTATATTAATAACAACAATGCAAAATACCAATATTATGACTATAAAGTAAGCCTCACTCAAATTAATTATTAGACAGATGATAATTAAAAAGGTGAGTTTTTAAACACCAAGTACCAAGGCTGTCGCTGGAACGGACAGCACACACAAATTAAAATACAACAAACGCTCATCAGAGGAGCAAAGTGTAGAGAGGGTTGTTATTCAAAGTCTTTTTGCCCACAGGTGGCTGGTATGCTGGTCTACTACATCCTCTCTGGTGGAAAACATCCCTTTGGAGAAGGCGTCCGCTGTCCAACCAACATTGTGGATGGAATCTATACCCTTGAGCACCTAACAGATGAGGAAGCCAAGGATTTGGTTAAGCGCATGATCAACGTCAATCCAAAAGAGAGACCACGCATAACCGAAGTTCTCGAGCATCCCTACTTCTGGGAGGAGGACAGGTACAAGTGCAGGCACAAGTGCATCAACACACTTCCTACGGTGTGATGACACATATGACATAGCCCACCCTTCATTAGACTAACTAGTGAGCAAGCTTACTGTGGTGTCTCATAGTCCGCTCTTCATTGAGACTGAGGTCTGATTTTAATTGAGAATGACAGTATCATCTACATCTAGTACAATCAAGTTTTTGGTTCTAACATCCACAAGTTCTCTTTTGTCCTAGAAAAGAGATGTTCCTGGGAGCGGTGGGGAATGTCAAGGAGGTAGAAAAATACCTAGACTTCAGTAATGATGAGAACCTGGCCAGAGAAATACAAGGGAAAAGCTTTTCCACATGGAAAACTCAGGTGAGTCACAAACACACACACATACACAGACAGAGAGAGACAGACAGACAGACAGACAGACAGACAGACAGACAGACAGACAGACAGACAGACAGACAGACAGACAGACACACGACACACACACGCACACAAACAGACACACACAGACACACGTGTACACAGGTTTGCCTGTATCCAGCTGGTAGATGTTCTAAAATCACAAGGGACACAGGTTTGTACAAGTTAGTAGATAGTCTAATGTTAATATAGTCTAAGGCCATAGTTTTGGGTTCAGCTGGTAGATTTTCTAATGTTCTAACAGTTTTTCTCGATTGCTTACACACATTTTTTGAAAGCATGCCTCATTTTCTCAAAACTCTAAACACAAATCCCTAAAACACTCACACAAAATGCAAAAACCTTTATATCTCCTGCAAAATGCTACCTTGCTTTCAAAACAGTGTTATGTCACCTCAACAGGGTATTTGGTTTTCAAATGACAAACACAGACCATTATATGAGTAGACATTCTAAGCATCGAATGGCATGGAAAACACTACTATGAAATGGGAAAACACCAGTATGAAGGCCTTATCAGGAGCATTATGTCTTTTCATGTCCAGTGTTACTGTACGCTTTCTCCTGTTGTAACTGTATAATGTTTTTACTCAAATATAAAACAACACACAAATACACAGTAACAACAAAAATATTTCTTTATTTTTTCCATATATGTTGTAGTCTATACATCACAGCAAACACAACTGAATGTGTAAAGAGAAGAAACAAACAATAGGATATAGGCCAGTACAGTCAACAACAAAAAAAAGAAAAATGTAAAATAAAAAAGGACAAAAAACTACTGCATCCTAGCTCAAGACAATATTGACGATGTTGTATCAGAAATAGACCTACACAGTGTTGTGAAACACTTGAAAATAACATCGGATTGGATTACAATACAGTACAGTAATGTGTCAGTGCTGATAGGACGCAATCAGTTGTGGAAATTTATATGACTTACTTGCACATAGTCATAGCATAATTGTTTGACTGTCACAGTTTCTGACAAAAGGCACCCTGTACACCTGCTTCATTCTCAAAGTGTTCCGCCTTAGAACACAGTCCACTGTGGCTAGGCTCACTGTATTGATGTTTAGGAATATGTCTTGGTCATCAATGGTTGCACTTTGTATTTGTTTACAGAATTTTACAAATACAGTACAATGGAAAATACTCTAAATGCAAGAATACTATGCTCCTGATAAGGCATTCAAACTAGTGTTTTCCTGTCATAGTAGTGTTTCTTACCTATTCCCTCTTCTGAATGTCGGAGAATGGATGCAACTGAGAAGCGGCTTATGTTTGGTTGAACCCTCTGGCCAGCCTCTTGCATGGTCAAACCATGGTTGACCACATAGTTGACCACAGTGGCCTGAATCTCATCAGAGATAATGGCTCTCCTTCTTGTTCTTTCTCTTCATCATCTTCCTCTTCCTCCTCCTCCTCTTACTCTCACTCCTCTGCCTTTCTGATCACCTCTCACTTCAATGTTGCCATCAATTGTTCTCCAAACCAGGAGCTAACCTGTGGCCATCATATTGCTAAAGCTTTGATTTCAAATTGCACAACAGCCTTGGAAATGGAAGTTTTGCCATTTGAATAGCAGTGTGTTCTGTCTGAAAACAAGGAGGTTTTGGCATTGATGAAGTGTGCAAAGTAGAGAGGATGGTGTTTAGTGTTTTGAAGAAAGTGTGGTTAGCAATTGAAATCTGTGTTTAAAGCAGATAATTGTGTGTTGTGCTTTGAAGAAAGTGTGGCTAACAATTGAAATCTGTGTATAAAGCAGATAATTGTGCTCATAGTTTAGCAGAATTGGTTTAGGGAGTTGGCACATGAGTTACAGGTTGTGGTCATTGTGTTATAAGTTCCAGTTTTAGTGTGTAATCAATCGAGAAAAACTGTAATGGGATGCGAACCTTCGTGAAATGGGAAAACAGGCAAAGTCTCATACCAGTTGACCTGGCTATGAACTATCGCTAGCTTAGTATTTAAGTATTGTATTTAATGTATTTTGCTTGAAATGCCCATCCCTACTTCATAGGCTATAACCATGGCTGAATAATCCACAGTTAATACACGGGTGTGATCAATACTCAGGTTTGCTTTATAACATAACAGAAAATACCGGAATGCAGTGCAGTTAATAGTCGGGGGAAATACAGAACTCAGCTGGTAGATGTTCTAATGTTTCTGAAATCACTAAGGCCACAGGTGTGATTTCCAAGCAGCACACTCCTAAGAAACTGTACAACCAACCTGTGTGGTAAATGTGCGTGTGCGCGTGCGTGTGCGTGTGTTCCCAGCTGAACCATGTGACTGAAGACGAAATGGTTGGATCTTGTGAAGACACATACTAAAGAAAATGGGAAATTTCCAGAGACCCTGTTTTGTCTACTACGCTTCATACGCAACCGTCTGGTGCACAAGTCAGTAAGCACACACACACACACACACACACACACACACACACACACACACACACACAAAAACATAGACACACACACACACACACAAACATAGACACACACACACACACACACACACACAAACATAGACATGTATACATACACACAGCATGCAAAATACAAGGTGGCAATCGAGAGATCCCCCCTACCTAGTGCTCCAATGTCATTCTGAGGTCTTACACAAACTCAATACACAATATAGAAAGCTTCATCTATGAACGCCAAGGCAATCAACTAGGCTATTACATGCTTTCCACACACATCACCAAGGCTAATATTGTTAACGATAAGGCCACTCAAACACCTCTACACAACCACACAGCAACTTATGCAACAGAATCCACACAGCACACTCACCTAACCTGACACATGCGCACATGCACACACTCAAACACACAAATATAAGAATGGACCACAGAATGGACATAGTAAACTTTTAAGAAGGACTGTCCACATGGCAATGGAATGTTTTGAAACAATATTTTTCGCATTCAAGCGACATGATCATCCACACACATTTACAAAAACTAATGAAAATGTTGTTGCTAGCTAGGTTGTTTCAAAATCACATTTCTTGAAACACAATTAAATATGTGTGTGTGTGTGTCTGTGTGTGTTTTAGCGGAGACGAAATTAAAGAAATCAACGTGATGAAGCTCTTCCCTGATCTTGTTGTCAGAGTGTACAAGTGTGCTGAAGAGAGAAACTGGGAGGTTAAGGGGTAAGCTTCTGTATTTACTGCATCCTTACACACACACGCACACATACATACACACACACACATACATACACACACATACACACACACACACACACACACACACACACACACACACACACACACACACACACACACACACATAAATTAAGCTGACTTTGAAGTTTGAGTCCAAACCTGCCTTTACTTTTTTTTTTTCATGAAACCACTGTGTATTGAGAATCAAAATATCTCATGTATGTACCATAGAGTTTATCAACCCAGACAAAGTCATGTGGAGTGTCCATATGGAAAAGGTCTATAAAATCACATAGGAATCACACTTGTCATGTACAATACTTGCGAGATAAATCTGTGGTAAAGAGCTTGCTTAAATATTTCATACCAAAATGGCATCATGCCCTCCAACATGCAAGATAGGTCATATACGTATAAATCATATATTTTTTCAATGCTACTGTATATGACAATTGTATCAATACTCTTTACACAGTGGGTTTTACAGACACACACCTCAGCCTCAGCACATCAGTTCACCTTTGGTGCAAAATGCACTACAACCACCAAAACATTTAATACTTCGCCAAAAAGTGACTCATGCTGCCATTCCTATAGCATATGCTCTCTCCCATTGAACTATTTTAACACTCAATGCACAATGAACTGTAAAACACAGACAACTAGAAGCATTGCAAAATGCATACAAATATGTGTTGTGTGTACATACTGTAATATAAAATACAGTGAATATGAAATTCAGCTATATGCCCCAAGACCGCTCCATGCTAAATTTTCTGTGGTATACTGAAGTAGTGTGCAAAGAAGTGTGCAAACACTTTTCTTTCCCAGTAAAGTAAGTGAAACAACATTACACACACACCCACACATACACACATACACACACACTCACTCTCTCTCTCTGTTCCAACAGTTTCCTGCCCCTGGCTTCTTCAGGAAAGAGAAAAGCTGACCAGGTGAAGGGGCAGGAGCCTGATGCTCCCCCCCAGAGGAGGATGCGGAGTGAACCAAGAGTTATGGATGTGGATGAGCCTTCCACAAGTGGTAGTTTTTGATCATTGTCATAAGTGTGTGGTTTTCTTTAATGTTTCACTTCAACAGATCTGATCATATCTGATATCAATTTCAGGATTAGTACATACACAGGGGGATGTGGTGTATTTTGAAATTTGAATTACTGATGTATTTTTTTCTTTCAGCACCTTTAAATCTTCACAATCCAGGACAGGATTTTTTCGGTAGGCACAAGGTGGCCCTGGAACGTCGTCTTCCCCTTGTCCTCAACCCCATTCTAAGCCAACTCCAGCAGAGGGAGGTTCTTAATGACCAGGAGCGGGAGGAGGTGATGAGCAAATACACCACTGTGGACCGGAACTTTGTTCTGCTCACCATGATACAAAACAAAGGAGTCACAGCCCAGCAAGCATTCTACGAAGTTCTAAAAGAGGCTGACCCATACCTGGTGAAGGATCTGGAACGCTAATGTCATGGTTAATGTCAAGTCTGATCAAAAGCAAAGTACTTTATGCGACAGACACAGCAACATGCAATAGTTACGTATAATTCATTGAAATACAAATATATGAATACATTGAACATGGGTTAAAAAGGTTTTGTTAAGTAATCAATTTACTAAATGATTAATAAACACACAGCCATTACAAACCAGAATTTCTGTCATTAAAATGAACATCCTGCAATTGTATTAGCATAATGCTCCCACTGCCTCCTCCGACTGACTATTGGAGTAGACAAGCTTCTCCATGAATTCATATGGGATGGGAAGCAACCCAAAATAAGTTTTTCCCCTTTACAACGTTGCAAATCCTATGGAGGTCTCTCTTCAGTTACAAGCGTTAAAGACATGGTTGTCTCCAATATAGTTTACCTCCTGGAAGGAGATTGAGGAAGCCCTAGTTCATCCTGTCAGGCTTCAAGACCTATTATTCTCTACTCCACCTAAGAAGAAGTGTTTTATCCAATTTGGTCCCATAACAAATTATACACTACAACATTTTAGAATGGTTGAAAAGGAGGTGAAGGGTAGCATAAAAGCACATAGTCACACTCCTATTTAGAATAATTATGGTCTGACTTCTGGAAAAAGGTCATGTCAATCCCATCATGGGCCTCTGCAGGTATTCATACTCTGGGGATATATATGGGCCTATTGGGCTTCTTAGCTTTCAAGAACTTTCTCAACTCTTTGTTATACCCAAGTCTTCATGTGTTCTATACTTAGTTACGGTCAGCATTACGTGCTTATGGTGTACCCTGGGGGTCGGCTGTACAAATCCATCCTATTATTAGGAGGTTACACATTTCACACAAAAAATTGTGCAAATTAGACAGATGTATGGATTGGATCTGTGTGTGTGTGTGTGTGTGTGTGTGGGGGGGTGGGTGGGTGTTGTTTTTGTTGTTGTTGCTTTGTGCTTATGTAATTGGATGTTCCTGATCATGATGGGCAATCCGTGGGTGACCTTTGTGCTTTGGTCAAGGGCAACAAGAGAGAGCAGGTCAACAGGTCACCAAATGATCCTGAGTGGGTCGGTCCAGTCAAAATGCTCATCAATCCGATTATGTTTTTAAATTCAGAATGCAGTCTTATTTCTAAGCCATTCAGGAGGGGACTTACTAACATTTTTCTCAAAAAATAACCTCATGTTTACCTCATGTTACATAATGGACCACGCAGTAAACATCTAAGATTGTCTAATCTCATCACAAATCTTCTTGTTAATGCGTTTTGCACTTTCAGCCACAAGAGGGTGTCAATCAGGGTGACAATCAGGACCTTGTGAAAGAAGACTCTTTTTCTCTGCCTCTGTGCGCTCTCAGCCAGAGCTGTGAGTGAACTGCAGTATTTGTGTTTTTGAAACCACGCCTTGGAGCGTCGGCCGAGGGAGAGAGGCATTTAGTATTGGCCCGAGGAGGGGAGGGATGTCTGTGACTGTGTGACTGGGGAGGTTCCCATGCCAGGTGAAAGATGTGTCAAGGCTGAGGAAGTGAAAAAACTAAATCTGAATCTGTTTAAATACAAAAGAGCAATGCTAACTGAACATAGTTAGATAAAACGTGGCTGCTTCATCGGAGTGATCCAACACGAGGTGGCACAAATATGTTTGGTTTAGTTTCCTTATGAAACATTTACCATTTTGCTTAAAACATTTTTATGCTCAAAACCAAACTAAACTAAAATGAAAGTAGTATTTATTGTTACAATAGGCCTGTATTGCTCATAGCTTGATTATTTTCTCCTTTGTCCGTCGCTTTGGATAAAAGCGTCTGCTGAATGACTGAATGTATATGTGATGTAAAATAATACATGCAGTGTGATGCATAACACCCTTGATCTTCTGATAATGCTTCCCTGCGCTGCACCTGTAGGTAGGGCAGGTCCCCCTTGCACAGAGAAAGGCCCTGTGTGTGTGTGTGTGCATGTTTATGCATGTGTGTGTGTATGTGTGTGTGTGTGTGTGTGTGTGTGTGTGTGCATGTTTATGCATGTGTGTGTGTGTGTGTGGGCATGTGTGTGTGTATGTGTGTGTGTAGGCATGTGTGTGTGTGTGTTTGTGTGTGTGCATCTGCTTCCAGATGGCCTAGGTAAGACCTGTTAGTCTGGATTGGGGCTTGAATGGCTGCATTTTGTCTATATAAAACTCAGACACTCCTCTGATTAGCTGACCCACCCACCCACACACGCCCGCTTACCAGTAATATGACCATGAGATCTCAAGTGTTCCATAGAGTTTTATAAACCTAACCACAGTCATATGATCATGGGATATCATATGCACCATAGAATTAATCATCCCTATACATCACACACACACATGGTCTCATTCACTTGGATTAATTTACATCCAATTAGGAAGAGAAATAGAGTGGATGCCCACAGTGTTTAAAAGCTTAAATGACCCCCCACCCCCCTACACACTCACACACACACACACACACACACACACACACACACACACACACACACACACACACACACAAACAATTTGGTCTATGATTCATCATACATAGACTTGGATGGAAAACACATAACAAATGCAGCTTATTTTTATATAATATAAACTTATTATATATATAATTAAACATTGAACAATGTCAAATAAACAATATACAAAAATTGTGTACAGCTACAATCTCAAGAGCTCATGTAGTTGCTGTCAGTGTGTCAGAATGACTCTCCATGCCTGCAGAGAAAGAAAGACTGAGTTTCAATGTTGCCATTTTGGTTCAGGAAGTGCTCGGGGTTAAAGGTCAAGGCGTTCTCCCATTGGTTCTCATCCCTGAGCACAGAGTGCAGCATGGGAAGGATCACTGTATTTGGCAAGGGGTCAGAGGTCATCGATCAGGAAGAGTGTAAGACAGCATTTTAAGAGTTTTCGAACACACCCTTAGAGTAACCCCTCTCTGAGCTCAAACCAGAACCTGCTGACAGCGCTGGTAACACACAACACTGAGAGATTAATTATTAAAACTAACTGGAAGGCGATATTTGCTGACCCTTGTGATTTACTGCCCAGAATGGCCAACGGATCAGTTTGACCAAGCGCTATGTCTCCTAATGCATGCCCTCTGCAAAAATGACAAAATAACAGATAAAGCTTGTCCTGCGTTATGCAGATCATCAGATCATCAGATTCCCGGGGCCCCAAGTAGGTGATCCATCAGCTCGGGCAAGAGGTTGTGCAGCTGTGCAGGGACGAGTTGGAGAGTTGTGATATAGTATGTATGCCAATAATATGCATGTTGTGTGTAAATAGTATAATCTAAAGTTTTGGGTGCATTAGTTAACATATTGCTGTTCTTATTTAATATATTAAATCTCACTAACTATATTATGTATAGGACTAATGTGGGGTGGGCTTCCCCCACTACAATGGTTGAGTCCAACGAGGGTAATTGGACCAATTAAGCCCAAGTGGCAGCCTTATTTAAAGTGTGCCTCATTCCTTGTTTGAGGAGGCATGAGAAAGGCGTTAGAGAAGGTGTACTTACCTGCTGAGAGGATAAGTAAAACTGTATTTAGATGAGTGAATACTGTTTGACTAGTTGGCCTAGTTGCCTAGTGTTTGTGAGTACAATTTAGATTTTTGGATTTATTTTGTTGCTTTGTTTTGTATACATGTTTGGGGTCAGTGGAAGAGATTCTCCCTTTTAAAATAAATAAGAATATATTTTTGTAAGAAGCCATAATCTCATGCACCATTTTTTTCTGACTTCACCACCGACTCTAGTCAGCCCACATGCCAAAACGTGTGGTGGCCGCCTCGGTCCCTCACACATACCTGTCTTTCTCTTTTTCTCTATCAGCCACCATAGGCTCAGTCCTCTACATGTTTGTGGCTTTACCCATGTCTTTATCTTTCTTCTTTCTTTCCTTTTTTTGTCCATCCTCCTCTCCTGTCCCACGTCTGTGTCCATACCGGTCCCCAGGAGCTGCTCCCAAAGCGTACTGCAGCTGAGATGATCTGCAGCAGACTGGGAAGTTAGCGTCGTTGAAGCTGAAGCGCTGTCCAAACACCAGAGCACAGATCACATTGGACACAGCACGGCTGAGGAACAATGTGGGGTTGAACCGGAAGGCTGAAGTCAATTTTAAAAGAAGAGACAAATAAAACGTGTGTCAAATTCTGACATGAAATGGTTTGCAGAGGCTTGTGGCAAAGGGTTATTTGCAAATATTGATGATTCTACACAAGTCTACATATAGAATCATCATACTATCTCAGACACACGCTACACTCACGGCATGGCTCAGGAAGAATGTGGGGTCGAATTGGGTCTCAGAGAGAGAGATAGAGAGAGAGAGAGGTGTAGAGAAGAAGCAAAGATCATTATGATAGTGTGATAGTGGTCTTTCTAAAAAGAACATGTTTGGTATATAGAACCGTGAAATGTGTAGTTCTTTAACCTTGTACAAAACTACCCACATTCACCAGACGGTCAAGTCCACACACTGTCAGATATGCACTATGGCCCCAAAACACAAACACACACCCACACCCACACACACATAAACTCACTTACACTTGGTTTCTCTCAGACTCTCCAGCAGATGTCGGCTTTCCTCCTGAATCCGCTGTTCCATCCTCTTGTGGCCCATGTAACGATCCTGGGTCAGGCTAGTTTTACAGACAGACAGAATATGTTTTAATGAACCAACACCCATACATAACTAGGGTTATTAATCATTATGTAATTAATCATTATGTCATTCTTTCTTTTCTCCATTGACATAATTAAGTCAGTTGTATGTCTATTGTCTACTTGCCTTCACATAGATGTGTTACTCATCCCCTATCATCCCAGCTGTGTAATGTTCTTATTTTCCACATTACAGCATCAGTACGGTTACCCTCACAGACAGTGTGCACAAAATGGGAGTATGCAACGTATGCAGAGTCCCACAGGAGGCGCCAGAGGGGTCAGAGGACACATCCTGAAGACTATGGTGCGTCGGTACCTCATACAACAGTTTAGGTAATAACTAAAGAGACTGGATATCATCCAAATGGATCAGATGTCTTTTTTAAATAATTAAACATTAGGAAAACACCACAAAAGACACACCTATGCATAATTACAATAACATTTCATTGCAGATGCTCTCAGAAATTTCAGTTGATCATCATCATTCCAAATTCCACAACCTGTTTTAAATTTGAGAAATATTCTTTCTTCATTCCTGTCACTACAATGTACGCCTCATTTTTGTTATTTTGAATTCAATGTTCAATGTTCACTTCTAAATAAAATCATCAAAATTAATTAATCTAAATCAAATTATGAAACCAAATAAGACGTGTGTAAATTAATTTATAATATAAACATTGAGAGACATTTGAGTCAGTCAAGTAATTTGCTTGCTGACTTAAGCTACTTCTTCTTGTGCTAAAGACAGGGCTCCTTTATCCGAGTATTAATTTGTTTCCCTGTCCCCTCCAATAGAGGGAACACTTTGATGTGTCTTAGTTTTATATAACTCAACAACTTTATATCTTTACATCTACTGACTGTTTTCCTGGATGTTAAAGGACTTTTATACACTGTTAGTATGTTAACATGCCTTTGCAGGCACTAGTTATGAAACCTACTTCCAAAGGCTTGTCTGTGTACTGTATGTAAACAATATTGTTAAGTACATTATCAAATCCATGTTCATTACTTATTCAGATATATTTGTATCACCTGCACTGGTGTCCTTATTTCTCATTTCCCATTTTAGTTAATACTTGTTATAATATTTGTAATTGTTTTTTAATGCAAAATCTCTCTCACACACAAAAACACATACACACACACACTTTCCTGGTTAATTTGAATAACCTTGTGTCTTACATTTTTGCATATGCGAATGCGAAATCTCTCTCACACACACACTCACACAAACACACTCTTTGTTGCGTGCTTTGAACTTCCTTGTGTCTGAAACATTTGCTTTGTTTTTAATTAAAGCACTTCTCCCCAGATCAGTCAGTCCATGCAGGTTCAAGAGGAATTTGTCCTAAATACCAGTCATGATTACCAAAGAACTAACCACTCTCTTTATATTGGCAATATTACCAGCTCTCGCCTCTCATTGCCAAGAACAGAGATGGCACTACGTGCACTTCCTTGTGGTAAAATACTGTATTTTCTCACGTTCATACTGACAGCAATATTGTTAAGTACATTATCAAATGCATTTTCATTACTTATTCAGATATATGTGTCAACTCAACTTTCAAACTTTTAAAATCAACTCAACAACTTTATTTCAACTTGTTATAATATTTGTTATCGTTCTTGAATGCAAAATCTCTCTCTCACACAAACACAGAGACACACAAACACACACACTTTCCTGTGTAATTTCCATTTGCCATTCGCATTATTTCTAATACACTAGATTACAAAAAATATATAATACTGCGAGAAGTAAACCAAGTATGTTGACATTCAAAACAAATTACTGGCCAAGCATCATATTCAGATTTAAGTAAAAACATATTAGTTACATTACATAAATTGACATATGAGGTAGATAAATGCAATGAGTGATTCATGACAACGATAAATCAAGTAAGGATTGGTGACGTGGTTGGTTACGTTACTGTTGATCATCTGTCCATCATCGTATAAAGCCCGCCTTAACAATTTGATTGGTACGGCCGATATCGAGCCGCAGATAATTTCTCCTCAATGGAGTAATGCCAGACCGAACTTCCCAACCAAAAAATGTGTGGGCGGGAACCAGAAGAGCTAGCAATCATCTGGACTTAACGCTATTGGTTTCCAATCAATGACTGGCATCTTTCTTCCTGTCATCACACAATACTTCATATCTCACATATTGTCACAACCTCTGCTGCACGCTCCTCTGTTCCTGTTCCTGCTCTTGCTCTTGCTCCATATGCTACTCCAGTCCGTTCAACCTCTCCTGTGTTTAGTATTTCCCTCACACCTTAATTTTCCCTCCATGTTTGGTTCTCACCTGTAGCCAATGTGTTAAATGAATTTGGTTCTCACCTGTAGCCAATGTGTTAATTCAATTGAGTTCTCACCTGTAGCCTATGTATTAATTAAGTTTAGTTCTCACCTGTAGCCAATGTATTCACTGAGCTCCTATGTAAGCCTTGGGCTTTTCCTTTGTCTTTGTGTGTAATTGTTTGTGATCAGCAAGATGTACTGCTCTCCAGTCCTGTGAACTCTGCCTTGTTTGCCCATCGTGGCACTTTGATTTATCTCAGTAAAGTACGCCTTGAGCGTTTGCATCCTATTTCTTGTTTCAAGTCTCTAGTTTGTGACACATATACATGATTTTATTTTTAAACCAACACACAGTTCAAATATAACAATAAGCAACTAATTTTGATGTTTCCACAGTAATGTTAGCTAAATTACATATTAGCACAGGTGTGAATGTGCATCAGAGAAAGCTAGATTACAATTTAGTTTAATAATTAATCAAAACTGGCTGTCTAGTTATCAAACCTACCAACTCCGCTAAGTGCTTGGTGCCTTTTCTTTGCGTTGGACTTCTATCTCTTTTTGCTGGTAATTGTATCTAGGAAGCTGGTAAATTAGATAGTCAGTGGTAAATAAGGCCTAGTTTTTCAGTTATTTCCTTAAGAAACTTAAAGGGAACGGTAGTAACGTTAGTCTATTTTAGATGACTAGGTTAGTGCTGAGGTAAAAAGAACATTTTCAAGCTTAATTTCAGTTCCTGACATCAGCTTACTTGACTTTGCTTTAAAAACTACAAGTCCCAGAATGCACCACCAGTAGAACAGTACAGGCTGCTCATTATTACAGTGCATGAAATGCCCTGTATTGTTATTCCTCGGCTTCTTATACTTCTTCTTCTTATTATTATTACAATGCATGAGATGCCCTATATTGTTATTCCTACGTTTCTTATACTTCTTATTACAGTGCATAAAATGCCCTGTATTGTTATTCCTTCGTTTCTTATACTTCTTATTATTCTTTATACCGACTTCTGCACTTAATTCAGCTCGAACCGTTTAACGTGGAAACTTTGTTCGAACTTTGTCGTCTAGGTCTTGTAAAGGACCCTTATGCTAAGTATTTTTAATTGTTCTAAACTTTATACTTTTTAAGATATTAAAGAAAAACCTTGTGTCTTAATTTTGTGCATATGCGAATGCGAAATCTCTCTCACACACAAACATACACACACACACACACACACACACACACACACACACACACATACTCTTTGTTGCGTGCTTTGAACTTCCTTGTGTCTGAAATAATTGCAGTCACAAACACAATCTGAGTCTAACATCAGTGACACTCACCTTTCATCACTTGTCTCACACACACACACAGAGACGCACGCACACACACACCCACACAAACACATTCACCTTATCTGCCATTTAATCATAGCTTTGTTTTTTTTTAAGTAAAGCACTTATCCCCAGATCAGTCAGTCCATGCAGGTTCAAGTGAATTTGTCCTAAATACCTGTCATGATTACAGAGATGGCACCACGTGCACTTCCTTGTGGTAAAATACTGTATGTTCTCACGTTCATACTGACAGCAATATTGTTAAGTACATTAACAAATGCATTTTCATTACTTATTCAGATATATTTGTGTCAACTCAACTTTCAAAATTTAAATCAACTCAACAACTTTATATCAACTGGTTATAATATTTGTTATCGTTCTTGAATGCAAAATCTTTCTCACACACATAGACACACAAACACACACACTTTCCTGTGTAATTTCAATTTCCTTGTGTCTGAAATATATGCATACAAATATTTTTTTTTGCATTGTTACCGATTGTTTTCCTGGATGTTAAAGGACTTTTATACACTGTTAGTATGTTAACATGCATTTGCAGGCACTAGTTATGAAACCTACTTCCAAAGGCTTTGTCTGTGTACTGTATGTAAACAATATTGTTAAGCGTATTATAAAATCCATGTTCATTACTTATTCAGATATATTTGTATCACCTGCACTGGTGTCCTTATTTCTCGTTTCCCATTTTAGTTGATACTTGTTATAATATTTGTAATTGTTTTTTTTAATGCAAAATCTCTCTCACACACAGATAAACACATACACATATACACACACACTTTCCTGTGTTAATTTACACATTTCTTTCTTTACCCACTCAAATCACACACTGAAAAATAAGGTTCCTTAATATTTCACATGACATGTTTTGCACGAGAACATTTGCCATTCGCATTATTTCTAATACACTAGATTACAAAAAAATATATAATACTGCGGGAAGTAAACCAAGTATGTTGACATTCAAAAAAATGACTGGCCAAGCATCATATTCAGATTTACGTAAAAACATATTAGTTACATTATATAAATTGACATATGAGGTAGATAAATGCAATGAGTGATTCATGACAACGATAAATCAAGTAAGGATGATCCACAGTGGAAGGGGCACAAATAGCCTGAAAGGTAGAGGGGACAGAGTATCTGTGCATACACAAACAGACACACATACAACGCTGTTAAATCATCAACAAACCAGCCAACCAACCAACATGCCCGACTGTGGAACCAGGTTCCATGGAAAACACCATTGACAAAACCTTCTAGCCGGACTGGTCAGACAAGTTCCAACGTTCCAAAAACCCTACTGGCTTCCAGCAAACGTCCCATCCTTTTAACTAGTTCTGTGGAAAACAATGTTCCTGGCTCCAGTTCAAAAATGTGTTTGCCTCACAACATGTGCAGAGGAAATGGAAGCACAGGAGCACTTAAACCTCTGTCAAGTCGATCTCTGGTTTGTTTGGGGGAGAACACTGGCTAGTAAACACAGGTCTCCAATCGCCCTGTCACAGACCACTGCAGATGTGGTGATAAACTCTCACCCTATGTTTGTTCACTGAGGCCAGGAACCAGAGGAGCTAGCAATCATCTGGACTTAAAACTATTGGTTTCCAATCAATGACTGGCATCTTTCTTCCTGTCATCACACAATACTTCATATCTCACATATACATGATTTTATTTTTAAACCAGCACACAGTTCAAATATAACAATAAGCAACTAATTTTGATGTTTCCACAGTAATGTTAGCTAAATTTTATATTAGCACAGGTGTGAATATGCATCATAGAAAGCTAGATTACAAAAAAGATGGAGTTAGTTTGCTAAAAAAACAAAACTGGCTATCTAGTTATCAAACCTACCAACTCCGCTAAGTGCATGGTGCCTTTTCTTTGCGTTGGACTTCTATCATTGACAGATGTGGTTTTGCATTTCTAGTCATAGCAGTGCCTTTTTTTGCTGGTAATTGTATCTAGAAAGCTGGTAAATTAGATAGTCAGTGGTAAATAAGGCATAGTTCACAGTTATTTCCTTAAGAATCTTAAAGGGAACGGTAGTAACGTTAGTCTATTCTAGATGACTAGGTTAGTGTTGAGGTAAAAAGAACATTTTCAAGCTTAATTTCAGTTCCTGACATCCTTTAGTTTGAATGCCTTATCAGGAGCATAGTATTCTTGTATTTAGAGTATTTTACATTGTACTGTATTTGTAAAATAAAAAAAAAACAAAGTGTAACCATTGATGACCCAAGACATATTCCTAAACATCAAGTGAAAGTGAAACATACAGTGAGCCTAGCCACAGTGCAGTGGACCATATTCTAAGCCGGAACACCTTGAGAATGAAGCAGGTGTACAGGGTGCCTTTTGACAGAAACTCTGACAGAGTCAAACAATTATGCTATGACTATGTGCAAGTAAGTCATATACGTACATTTTCACAACTGATTGCTTCCTATCAACACTGACACATTAATGTACTGTATTGTAACCCAATCCAATGTTATTTTCAAGTGTTTCACAACACTGTGTAGGTCTATTTCTGATACATTATTGTCAATATTGTCTTGAGCTAGAACTGGATGAAGCCTAGATTTTTTGTCCTTTTTTTATTTACATTTTTTTTTTCTTTTTTTTTGACTATACTGGACTATATCCTATTGTTTGTTCTGTGCAAATCATTTACACATTCAGTTGTGTTTGCTGTGATGTATAGGCTACAGCACTTTTGGAAAAAATTAAGAAATATTTTTGTTGTTACTGTATATTTGTGTGGTATTTTAAGTAAAAACATTATACAGTTATATTTGTCTACAGGAGTAAGCGTACAGTAACACTGAACATGAAAAGGCATTGTGACGGTCGTGGTGCGACCGCACATGAACTGCACACTCCTGCCCCATATTTGCACCCACTAATGCACCCAAACAGACATGGTTTGCACACACACGCACACACAAACACTCACACCACTGATTACAATTGGATCCACCTCATGGAGACCGCTAATTGCCTAGACTGGCAGAGGGGTCATGAAAAATGGTCTGGGCCAGACCACCTGGATAAAGTCGTTGGTTTTACAAACCTTTCAGACATTATTTTATTACATAGTTATCTCTTTGTTTTATAATCTGAAGAAATGCTATGTTCATGTCTCGGGGTCTGTCTTGTCATTGTGTATTCTTTAGTGTTTGTGTCTACCCCCCGTGTGTAAAAATGGTGCTGGCCGCCAGGTGTAAATATGTTCATTGTTCTGTCTTGTTCAGTAGTCAAGTCTTGTCAGGTATGTGCATTTATGTGGACCCTTATGTTTACTGCTGATTTTTGTCCTCTACCCCATTCAGAGGCATAGCAGGTATTTTAATAGAGATTGTACTGCTGCATGTTGTCCTCTACCCCATTTAGAGGCTGAGCAGGTGATATTCCTGGAGACTGCTGCTTTTTGTCCTCTGCCTATTGAAAGGCTTAGCAGTTCTCCAGAATAATGAATGCGGAATAAACCGTTATATTTGAACCCTCACTCTGTCTCTGAGCTTTTTGGGCCAAACCCAGACATGTTGACGGCAACCGAGGCTCGGTCCGTCACAGGCATAATGCCCCTGATAAGGCCTTCATACTGGTGTTTTCCCATTCATAGTAGTGTTTTCCATTTAGCACATCAGTGTTCAATCGATGCTTAGAAATGTAAGTCATCACTCATATGATGGTCTGTGTGTGTCATTTGAAAGCAAAATACCCTTTTGAGGTGACATAACATTGTTTTAAAAGCAAAGTAGCATTTTGTAGGAGATATAAAGGGTTTTGCATTTTGTGTGAGTTGTTTTGGGATTTGTGTTTAGAGTTTTGAGAAAATGAGAAATGCTTTCAAAAAAATGTGTGTAAGCAATTGAGAAAACTGTGAAACTCAATGGGAGGGGGACCTGGGGGATGAGATCTCAGACGAACTATGGGACTCAATCTTACACCGCGTGCATCGCTCATCAATATGCGCTAAACATGGCCTGATTCAGTGCAAGATTGTCCACCGTATTCATTGGACTAGGGTCAAATTAAGCCACATTTTCCCAGATGTTGACCCCACATGTCACTCATCACCTGCATCCAAAGGCAACATACACTCTGGTCTTGTCCAAATCTACATGGATACTGGTCCAAGGTCTTTGATATCCTATCGGATCTCTTGGAACTGACAATTTCTCCCTCTCCTTTTACTGCTTTGTTTGGTGTTCTTCCTCCTACAGTACCCCTCTCTTCATATAAGGCTGACTTCGTGGTATTTATCACACTTGTGGAAAGACGTCTAATTTTGTTGAGGCGGAAGAATGCCCCCTCATTCAGTTCCCTGATTAAAGATATTCTTTCTTTTATGAAGATAGAAAAAAATAAGACACACCATCAAGGGCTCTACCCACAGGTTCTATAAAACATGGATATGTCTTTCTAATAACATAGACTAGAGCTGGGTACACACTGTTTAATTAAATAGTTTACAGACAAACCACTGTAGTTACATTTCTCTGTACAATGCAGGCTTTTTTTTTGTTTTTCTGTTTTTGTTTTGATTATTATTATTTCTATTTTAATTGTTTTTTCTTTACTTCATATGGTAAATGTCCGCAGACATAGTATATGTCATGCACATTATATGTATGGTTGGGTGGGTGGGTTGTTCTGTGTGCTGTTGTTTTCATATAACAATGCGTGGTATAATTTCTTAATTTAGTTTCTTGGATAATTTTTTCCAGTTGTACCCTAGACATATACCACATATCAGTATCTTGTGTGTTTGTATTTGTACTTGGAAAAACAATAAACAAACTAAAGAAAAAAAAAAAAGAACAACACACCTACACAGACACCCCCACAAACACGCACACACAGACACACACGCACAAACACACAGACACAGACACAGGCACAGGCACACGCACAAACACACACAAAGACAGACACGCACACACACACACATAGAACAGTTTGGGGCAGAGTTCTCAAGACTCCTCTACTGGATTCACCAATCAGACAGTGAGGTGAGATTGTCATCAGCCAATCAGATTGTGAATCAAGATAACGATGTCAGAATGAAATCTCTGAAAACTGTTAAACCTGTTCTGTATTTTGCAGTTTTCCGGTGCATTCGTCTTCGTGTGAGTCGTCTCCCTGCTACACCGCATAACTCCTACTAAGACTTAAACTTCCAACTTTACAAAGGTAGGTGACATGATATGTCTAGAGATGGGAAATAGGCTGTTTTGTCAGAATGAAGCCAAAGACCTCCTGTATACGGTTAAGCTTAGATGATTGTGTGTGCATGCGTCTTGTCCTGTGCTGTTAACATTTTGTAAGTGATATATCGCCATGAATGGAAACTTTTTTTGAGAAAACTGGTCCCCAAATGTTGCTTTTAAAGTAAACTATTTGATTGTTAAGTCAGCCATCATCAATCTTAGAATGGCTTTAATCGATGTTGACTTTTCCTGAGCAGTGAAAAAACATCATCCGTCATTCTGTTCACGCTCAACTCGCAAATGGCTGCAAATGTCCTAAAAGCAAACACAAAGACAAGCCCACTTGTTTTTACATTATATTTGACATAATGTAAATGTGAACGCCTTTCTGGTAGTGTTCGAGAGCGAGGCAACCTGAGCGGGAAAATTGTGCGGTGGCAGCTGAATGACCCGGATACTGGGGAGTTAGCCTACGCATTTCCATTTATAATATAGCTTAGGTCAGGAAAGTGTCTGCTTAAGTCGCGTTCTCACCAACTGGAAATGACACAGGTATTTGAGTGAGTTCAAAATGAATTGCCATTTATGGCACACATGGCTCCAAATCCTTCATTGTTCTTTATTACAGTTTTTCACAATTGTTGACAGACGTTTTTCAAAACAATAACGGCTTTCTCAAAACTGCACACAGAAAACTGAAAACCTCACACACAAACACACACACACTGCAGTCCTCATTGCAAATTGCTCAACCGACCTGAATGTTTAGAGATTTGACTATTTGTGTGTTGTAGGTTGATGCTTTGAGATTTTACTTGAGAAGTGTGTGCAACAACTGAACATTGGGCCTCATTCTCGAACGCAGTTAAGAAGAATTCAAGAAGGAATTTCTTCTGAATTGGATTTAGGAAAACATTTGGCATTCATGAAAGTTTTCTCATCTGGGATTTGTTCTGAACTTTAGAAGACTTTCCGAATTCGAAATAGCAGTCGTAACTCGGCCAGAGTTTTCTCAAATGCGATTCCTTAAAAAACCACAAGATGGCCCCATGGGCCATCTAGTGGTTTTTTGAGGAATCGCATTTAAGAAAACTCTCCGTGTTAGAAGTGTTAATGAATTTGTGAGAAATTGTTGGTGATTGCGTCAACTCTACAGACATCCTCGGATTAAAATAATTATAATGATAATAAATACGAGAATATTTGTATCATTAACAATTACGTTTCACATGTATAGTCATGATTCTACGATGATCTACTGATGTCATTAAATAAATAAAAGGACTACACCAGAATGCTGCGCTTGTCTAGTGAGCGTCATTTGGCACTGCCGTCTGTGCAAGTACGGCAATCCAGACTATTTTCATTTGTAGTTTCACGTTGGTGGAACGAACTGCCTAGCACTACCAGAGCAGGGGCGTCCCTCTCTACCTTTAAGAAGCTTTTGAAGACCCAACTCTTCAGAGAGCACCTCCCTTCCTAACTGGCACTTCAACTAGTGCTTAACTTGCACTTACAGAAGTTACATTCCTGCACTTCTTTTTTATTTTCTATTTCGTTTTTCTATTTCTTATGTAAAGTAGTATTTATTGTTACACTAGGTCTCCATTGCTCGTAGCTTGACTGTTCTCTCCCTTGTACGTCGCTTTGGACAAAGGCGTCTGCTAAATGACTAAATGTAAATGTGAATGTACACGAACACTGCAAATGTAAGTGAATAAATGAATAAGCACTCAACTCAATCGCGTTAAAATAGCCATAGTGGAATAGAATGGACACATCTACATCCTGCAACAGTCAGTAGGCTACCTCCACCTCTGCACCTGTAAGTTAGATCTGCGTTTACTTGTGCTCACTTTCCGCTTTGACATGACTCGCTTACGAGTTGCTTTCGTGTGGACTCGGTAGATTCCGACAGCACACGTCACTACGGTTGCGTGCGTGCCCTTATAAGGAGCTGGTGGGGCGTGGTGTTTGTATGCAAATTCAGGAGCACGAGAACGCGCTTTCAATTTAAGAAAACTCTTCCGGTGGAGCACAGCTTAGAACACTTCTGCTGCGTAGGAATACATTTTCAAGCGTTCATGAATTTGGCGGATGTCTTTTCCTTACGTTGTTTTTCCGAAGCATGTAAGAAACATTTCAGAAGAAACTTCAGAAAATGTTCGAGAATGAGGCCCATTGTGTGTAGTGTTTTGAAAACAAGGTGATGTGTAAGTTAAACCCATTCTTCTTCGCCACAGTAGGCCTATAGTCATAGTAGTAGTAAAGGTTTCCACTCCAGCGAAGGAGAGCCATTGAGTGGCTTCTTCATGCTATCGAGTCACTGCAAACCTGTCGATCTGGTCCGAGTGTTTGATCACTGCACACAAGATATCTACATTTATACATTTATACATTCATACCTGGCATTCAGAAATTCCCCAGTGTTTACATTTATGCATGAAAAGATAACTGCACCTGTAACCTGCATTTTGTGGACAAGAACACCCACACCGAACCCTTCGCAATCTCAGACACAAGAGCCGGGCACCCACACCTACCTACCACTGCACCTGTCTAGGCCTCAGATGCCCGTGTTAACACAGCAGCAAACTCAGACTTCAGCACAGTTCTGGCCCAGGTTTAGGCCAGGTTTGATTGGAGTCAGCTGGAGCCTGGGGATGGTGGCCATGACGATAATGATGATGCTGTTTGTGTTCTTTTTATTGTGCAGATAATGGATCCAAACATGAGGAACATCATGAACATCATGAATCAGGACTTCAGAGAACCGTTTGGGTAAGGTTTGCAAGACTGCTTAACTGGTCAAAGGATCTCATATAAACCATAGAAGTTATCATCCCTATACATCACACACACACACACACACATTCCAATTGGATTAATTTACATCCACATCCTTTTCAACCCAGAGGAGGATGCTCAGTGAACCAAGAGGTATAGATGTTGATGAGCCCTCGACAAGTGGTAGTTTTTGATCATTGTCATAAGTGTGTGGTTTTCCTTAATGTTTCATTTCAACAGATCTGATCATATCTGATGTCAGTTTCAGGATTAGTAGGTACACAAGGGGATGTGGTGTATTGTGAAATTTGAATCACTGATATATTTTCTTCACAATCCAGGACAGGATTTGTTCGGTAGGCACAAGGACTTCAGAGAACAGTTTGGGTAAGGTTTGCAAGACTGCTTAACTCGTTCCACCAATCAGAGAGTGAGGTAAAATTGTGTTGTAAGATAACAACAGCAAGTCAGATAGTGTACCTTATGGTTGGCACTGCAAATCTGACCGTGATGCATGATCACCCTAGCATAGGTGAGATTATTTTGACCAGTCAATGCAGTGTATTGGGGGGAAAACGTTTTGTTCAGAGGAGCAGGAACTAGCTGCTTTTTTTTCAAAACACTTCACACATTCACCTTGTCATTAGACTATGTGAACTAAATTGTGGATATTCTTCCATTGCTTAGATACAAAATGCATTCTATGACCACTTCCTCTGAAATTCATGTATGCCTCTCTGTCAATGTTCACCACCAGCGGAGTCACGTGGGACCGCCGAGGGTGATGGTTGGCAAAATCCCCTAATTTTCATGCCAATTTGAAAGTTAAAGCCCAGATTTGATGTTGAAACGATTTGTAAAGTATAGCAAGTACCAAATACGAGTGATTAGGCGTGACTATTCAGAGTTTTTCCTCACCTCATGGCATTTACGTCGAAGAGTAGAACAGCTAAGCAAGGAGTACACTATGCTAGCATGGCTAGTGGAACTACACCCAAGACAGGATCCAACTCAGCCAGCGTTCCCAGCCCTACAAAACAGATGCCCTAGCCGAATTCCAGGTAACTTTGGAGAAAACAATGCATGAGATGGCTCAGGTTAGTGGGATACTTAAAGAGCTACAAGAGAATGTTTCCTAAGTTAAGAGAGCGCAAGCTAAAACTAACGTGGACGTTACAACCATATTTGAAAGACTGGAGGAGGCAGACGGTCGAATCATGGACTTGGAAACTGAAAATACCAGGCTGGCCACTGAATTGCAGAAAAGAGAAAAGCACTGTGAAGAGTTGGACAGAGCCATGCAAAATGCAGAAAACAATGAAAGACAACTGAATTTGCGGCTGGTTGGATTAAAGGAAAGTGAGGGTGAAAATTTGAGGGAGCTAACTTGTCAGCTGATATGTGACGTTCTGGGAGTGAAGCTAGCTGAGAATGAGCCACAGTGGGTTTATCGACCAGGGCCAGCTTCGAGGGATGAGGATTCCCCTCCACGGCCGGTCGTCATGAGATTTCACTCTCTATTGGAGAGGGATCGAGTGATGGCCGCTGCTAAAGGGAAATGCAAGAGCAAGACAGCGCTGGAATGGAAAAGGTCCAAGATTTCATTCTTTCCTGACGCAACGAAAGCTGTAGCTCAGAAGAGGAGGACATTTACGGACGTTCGGAAGAAACTTCACGATATGGACATTTGATTTACGCTCGCCTACCCAGCAAAACTTTTCTTACTTTTGAAGACCACACGAAAGAACTACAATTCCTGAACAAGGAGACGGAAGGCTCTAAGTCACTGTGGGTAGCAGGGGCGGCTTGTCCATAAGGGCGATTGGGGCGACGCACTGCCTAGGGGAAAAGGAAAAAAAAATCTGTCGGATTCTACCACTAGACCGTCTGATCTGCCTCTGTATGTCATTGTCGAATCAGGTAACAGTCGTTCAGTCAGCCTAAAGTCGTGCTTCAAATGGCCCCGCCCCTTCTGGGGCGATTTGGGGCGAAATGAAAATCGCCCCAGACCTCTCCCATTGACTCCCATGTTAAATCAATTTTTTTCACAAAACAGAGTTCTCAATCCATTCTCTATGGCTTCCGGGAGGGTTCGCCCCTCCATGTCGTGTCATAAGTAGTGGACGTAAAAGCCTATACGATTGTCATACAGCTTCGACGGAGGCATATTCTGTCAAGATGGCTGCCCTGTTCAGTGCAATAACTCGATTCGCTCTTTGACAGAAACTCCTTTTTAGTCGGTGTACTAATGAAGATAAATTGACAACAAAACAATTAGGACTTCCTAGACCAAATGTATCCATTCAACAGGTTTCTACAAAGGGAGGGAAATCCTACATCCAAGAATTGGAACGAAAGAAAATCGCGGTCGTGAACGCGGTCTGTAATTCATATACCACTGTCACTTTTCATAGGTTTCACAGTTCGCTTCTTGCACTAACACTGAATAATTTTTTATGTGATGACTTATTTTGCTTTTGTAAGCCAATACTTTCAAGATCAGTCAATAAATATTGTTGGTTTTGACTTATGTTACCCCTTCTTTATGTTGTTACTGGACATATCATGTGTCCTGTTAAGCTATGTTACATCATACAACAAGTGAAAAAGTGGGATAATTTAATGTGGAGCCACGTCATGTTTGCTTATGAAGGCGCCTGGATGCAACTTTCTTCGATAGCTTTCCACCTGTAACTTGCTACTCTAGCTATGTAGCAAGAGGGGACATATTACTGTTGTGTGCTGCCAATAGTGGACAAAAAGGTATTGCTGTATGAGTTAATCAGCTAACTTAATGTACCTACTGAATGGGTCGCCTTAATCGTTATCAAAAAAATTGCCCCGCCTGAGAATTTTTTCAGGAGCCGCCACTGGTGGGTAGGCTTCTTTTATTAATGCATACCTAGCATAGTCTATTCTACATAGGACAGGTCTTTTAGTAGCCTATACGGGCTATATACTGCATCAGTGATAGATGTTCGTTGTGGGGAAAATATTGGCTTGGGAACCAACATGTTATTCTTTTCAGTTTTACTTTCTTCTACCTAAAACAAGCCACTTTCAAAATAATTTAAAGATTTAGTGCTATTATCATTTGTAATTATTCACCTAGCTATCTGGTTTTGCTTTACATTTCTGTTAATATATGGGCTTAAATAGTATATTGGGATTAGGGGATTGAATGGTAACCATTGGATAAGCGCCTCATGGACCAGATCAAGGGAGGGGTTTCCCCCATGAAGCTTAAGGGACAGGTTTTGTGGGGAATTGTGGGCAGATATGGGGTGTTTGTGTTATTTACCCTAGGTTCAAGGGTTTGTTCATATTTGATTGTCCAGGTGTTTGTATTTCTTAGTGTATGAATATGTATTATCATTCTCTCGTTGGTCCCATTTTTGTCCTTACTGGTGGGTGGTGGTAGTATGCCATGATGGATCATGATGTCTATGAATGCACAAGATAATAATAACAGTCATATAAGAGTAATTTCTTGGAATGTAAATAAGACACAGAATCCTACTAAATTGAAAAAAGTTTCTGCTTTATCTTAAATCAAGGCAGGCGGATGTGGTGCTCTTACAGGAGACTCATATGAGAAATTCAGAGGCAATGAAGCTCAGAAAGGCCTTGGTGGGCCATGTATTTCATAGCTCATTTGACAGTAAGAAAAGAGGTGTCGCAATACTAGTGCATAAGAAACTGAAGTTTGTTTCACTAAAGGAGCATACAGATGAAGAAGGTAGGATTGTCTGTATTGAAACTATAATTAATGGAAAGAAAATTAACATATGTAATATCTACGCACCTAATGAGGATGATCCTGATTTTTGTCACAAAATCAATAGACTTCTTGGGACATTTGAAGATGGATGTACTATACTTGGAGGGGACTTTAATCAGACCCCAGACCCTGTATTAGATAGATCTAAGTACTACCATGCACCATCTAAGGGTCGAGTAGCATTGGGTCAACTCCAGGAAGATATTGGTTTTGTCGACATCTGGAGATTGATGAATCCTAATGAAACGTATTATTCACATAATCAGAAATTACATTTACATTTAGTCATTTAGCAGACGCTTTTGTCCAAAGCGACATACAAGGGAGAGAACAGTCAAGCTAAGAGCAATAAAAAGCATGGTGTAACAATAAATACTACTTTACATGAGAATTAGAAAACAACGACCTAGAAAAAAGGAAAAAGAAGTGCAGGAATGTAACTGCTGAAGTGCAAGTTAAGCGCTAGTCAGGTGCCAGTTAGGAAGGGAGGTGCTCTCTGAAGAGTTGGGTCTTCAAAAGCTTCTTGAAGGTAGAGAGGGACGCCCCTGCTCTGGTAGTACTAGGCAGTTCGTTCCACCAACGTGGAACTACAAATGAGAATAGTCTGGATTGCCGTGCTTGCACAGACGGCAGTGCCAAACGACGCTCACTAGACGAGCGCAGCGTCCTGGGTGTAACATTTGCCCTTACAAGAGCATTTAGGTAGGTGGGAGCAGAATCCGCAAGCACTCTGTAGGCAAGCATAAGTGACTTGAACTTAATGCGAGCAGCTACTGGCAGCCAGTGGAGCTCAATGAGTAGCGGGGTGACGTGTGCCCTTTTCGGTTGGTTGAACACCAGACGCGCCGCCGCGTTCTGGATCATCTGTAGTGGTTTCACCACGCAAGCCGGCAGGCCCGTTAGGAGGGCGTTGCAGTAGTCAAGGCGGGAACTCACCAAGGTTTGCACCAGCAGCTGGGTGGCATACTGGGTTAGGTACGGCCTGATTTTGCGGATGTTGTATAGCGCAAAGCGGCACGACCTGGAGACAGAGGCGATGTGGGCCGTGAAGGTCAGTTGGTCATCAATAATGACCCGAGGTTTCTTGCTGTTTTGGATGGAACAAGAGATAAAGAGTCAGTATTGATATTGATGTTGTGGTGGATGACCTGTTTGGCTGGGAAGACCATCAGTTCCGTTTTGGCCAGGTTCAGCTGAAGGTGGTGATTTTTCATCCATGTGGATATATCAGCAAAACAGTCCGAGATCCGCGCCGAGACCGTGGTGTCCTCAGGAGGGAATGACAGAAACAGTTGAGTATCATCGGCATAACAGTGGTAGGAAAAACCATGCGAGCGGATGATAGGGCCCAACGAGGTGGTGTAAATGGCAAAGAGAAGTGGTCCCATCACCTGGCCTTGGGGCACTCCAGTGGTGAGGCGGTGAGGTACAGACAGCTGACCTTGCCATGACACGTTGAACGAGCGCCCAGTGAGGTAGGATTCAAACCAGGAGTGCGCATTGCCAGAAATGCCCATACTTGACAGTATGGACAGAAGGATGCGGTGGTTGACTGTATCAAACGCAGCTGATAAGTCAAGCAGGACGAGAGCCGAGGATTGAGCTGCTGCTCTAGCTGTTTTTAAGGCCTCCGTTACAGACAACCGGGCTGTTTCGGTGGAGTGACCGCTTTTGAATCCAGACTGGTTCGGATCGAGGAGATTGTTCTTTGACAGGAACTCGGTGACCTGTTTGGAAGCTGCCCTCTCAATGGTTTTAGATAGGAGCGTGAGAAGTGAGACCGGTCGATAGTTTTCCACCTGAGTGGGATCGAGAGACGGCTTCTTGAGCAGCGGCGTTACCCGATCCATTTTGAAAAGAGAAGGAAATGTTCCAGAATTAAATGAAGCATTAATCACCTGTGTTATTGCCGGTAAGACGGCAGGCGATATGGCTTGAAGGATGTTGGATGGGATGGGGTCCAGCGGGCATGTAGTTGGACGGCTACCTGTTAGTAAAATTGATTATTTTGTAATTTCTAAAGACCTTATTGAGTCAGTAATTGATAGCACTATAGGTGTCATAGCACTAACTGACCATGCAACAGTAGAGCTGTGTGTATCTATTTGTGTAGAAAAAGTCAAGAGTAACAGGTGGAGACTCAATGTGTCCCTTCTACAAAACACTCTGTTTAAACGGACACTCTCAGAAGAACTTACACACTTCTTTCAGATTAACATTTGTTCTACCTCAAAAATAGGCACAGTATGGGAGGCTTTAAAGGCATTTATAAGAGGCATAATTATTGCTGATTTGTAAGTATAGGCGTGCTCTACTTCCAAAATAAAGGCAATTTTGGGTGCCAGTGAAAAAGACTGTTAACTTAAAGTAGAAAAAACTGCACTCTCAAGCTTGTCTCATTGCTTATTTATTTTGACCAGTTTATCCACAGACGCGTTTCGGCTTAAGCCATCGTCAGTGTGGAACGTGAACACCAAAATGGATGATTTTTATCATAAAGGGGTTAAGGGTCAAGGGTTACAAGTGAATCACATGAAATCAACAGGTGAGCTGCACCGAAGGGTGCACTGATTCACAACATGTTCGCACACAAGGCACAGTACTTCAGACTGTACTAAGTAAACAAGAAAATCATATCAAACAGTTGCCAAACTCAGCAGCCTGAATTAAATAAAGAAAACATAATAATAATAATAGTAATAATAATAATGATAATACAAAATTGACAAGTCAAGTAGGCTAAACAAAAATACAAAAATGCAAATCGAATGATTGAGGCGGTAATGCAACAACCACTTCAGCCCCCTCTCCTATAGCATCCTAATACATCAATAAGCAATAAGCTCCTCACAACTCATGTGCACAACCCAGTGAATATATACACATACTTACACAGAGAGATCATAAAAAGCAGTTCAAAACTAGCTCTTCATTCAAACCATTAGGGTGTACTGTTTGAAGCATAAAGATCCAGTAGGCCTCCCACTGAAGGAGATAGCGCTCTCTGTCACCAACCCGTTTAAGAGCCTTCACTGCCTCTATGCCTTGAAATTTGAAGGTGCAGTCGTGCCCAGATTCATTAAAATATCTTGCTACAGATGACTTAATGTCATGATTACGTATATTACTTTTGTTTTCATTTATTCTTACTCTTAGTTCTCTTTTTGTTTTTCCAACATACCAAAATCCGCATGAGCATTTCAGTAGGTATACGACAAAAGTCGTGTGGCAAGTGATTCTCCCCCCCACAGAAGATGGCTTGCCAGTCCGCAGGTGTAGAAAGGAATTACCCTTGATCATTGCATTACAATTAACGCAACCCCTGCAGGGGATATTGCCAGGATCAAGATTTGTAAGCCAATTGGTTGGCGGAGTATACAAGTCTGCTCTCACCAGCGTATCTCTCAAGTTTGGGAATCTTTTATAGGCATAAGGTGGAGGATTTTTAAACGATTGGCCGATCTGTGAGTTGCTAGATAGAATATGCCAATGTTTTTTCACTATAGACTTGACCTCGGACGACAGGGGTGAAAAAGTCGTAGACAAGACAATTCGGTTTTCTGAAGTGGTTTCTTTCTTTTTGAAAAGTGATTCTCGCTCTTTGATACGTACCCTATTCAAACATGAATCCAGATTGATCTTATCATAGCCTTTGGAAATGAAACGGTCATACAAAATGTTGGCCTGACCTTCGAATTCTACCTCAGTGCTGCAAATTCTCCTCATACGTAGAAATTGACTATATGGGAGGCTTTTTTTCATAGAGGGAGGGTGGTAGCTTTTTGAGTGTAAAAAGTTATTTCTGTCTGTGGGTTTCCAAAACACTGACGTCTGTAAAACCTGCCCCGTAGATCTAGAGACCTGAACATCGAGAAATGATATAGAGGCAGGGCTCTCAAGTGTCACGCATTGAGCGTGACAGTCACTCATTTCGGTCTTTAGTCACGCACTCCCGCCACACATCGTATATCTCACGCTGAAAAAAAACTCTAGGCTATTTAATGTGCCGCAGCGTGCAAACATGACCTGGCCGCGCTGCCCTCTCAATGGAGGAATCAAGCAATCCCCTGGAGTTTTGCCGTGAGGTGCCAGTTATCAGCCAATCAAACAAAAGAAATGGGCTACAGAATAGCCAATCAGAAAAAAGCGTATCTGTTGTATCTGGGTAAGATTTAATCCAGCAACTAATGAAAATAAAGCATCCTGGAATTGCGCGCGATTGATCTTCCGAAAATTTCGTTCACCTGAGGAAACCACTGGAGCTCCGAGCATCAGTCTTGTAAGTCGTCTCCTGTTTTAATTTTACAACAAATTCACAATAGTTTGACACAAGCAATGACAACATGACTGCAGTTAGAGAATATTTTCCAAATAATTAGCATCAGTTTTTAATGAGTGTTTGTGGCCAACTCAGTTTTAGGCTACAACCTGCCTTTTCACTATAGCTTTGACTCCGAACTTCGTTAATAGGCTATAATAAATTCGATTAGGCCTATTAAAAATATATATAGGCTATAATTCGAACGAATATTAGGCAGCCCTTAATATTCAATGATGTTATGGGCATTATTTTTTTGTAGGCTAAATGTGTTTGCCTGAACATTCTATTCAGATTACGAGGCTTCTTCACGCCTGGTGAAGTTGTGAATCGCGAGCTCATTAGGCATACTAGCATGTTATAAATATCCTGGCCATGGATACATTAATCATTGCATCTGTCTTTCAAAGATGTCAGGTAAGAAACAAATGAGCATCCTGTCCTTCGCCCCAAAGAGGAAAGCCCTATAAAAAGGCCAGATTAGGCCCAGAGAAGGTCGTATACACATTAGAGGAGGAGATGGTGGAAGAGGAAGAGACAGTAGCCTACAGGTGGAAGAGGAAGAGACAGTACAGGTGGAGGAGGAAGAGACAGTGCAGGTGGAGGAGGAAGAGACAGTACAGGTGGAAGAAACAGTGGAGGAGATGGCTAGAACAAAAGGGAGAAAAGTCCCAGGAGCAGCCACCTGACCTCTTTTACTAGTGAATGGACCTCTAAATGGCCATTTATTACTAACACCAGCTCATATTACTGGTGCTCTATCTGCCGCCAAGAGAACTCCTGTGCCCATCAAGGTGTGCAGGATGTGACAAGGCACATAGGCAGTAAGGGGCATCAGGCCAAACAGCAGGCACTGAAGTCAACCAGCACAGTCAATGTCACTCTTGCCTGTCTTCAAAACTTGAGAGCCCTGTAGAGGACATGTTATATTCCTATGTAAATCGTATGGAGTCAAGTCTAGAGTTCAGGAATTCATGAAATTGGTTAAGTTGTTCCACTGTACCACTAAATATATAAAAGACATCATCAATATATCGGAACCAACATTTCAGACAGTGGTTAAAGACATTTTCAGAGGAATAAACAAAGTCCATCTCAAACTTGCCCATGAACAGGTTTGCGTAGTTTGGGGCAAATGGAGAACCCATTGCTGTGCCCTTCACCTGGTGGTAGAAGTTATTTTCAAATTTGAAATAGTTCATAGTCCCATAGGAAAGTCGCTGGAGGCTCATCAACATCACAAGATTTTAAATAATGTTCTAAGGCAGACAAGCCTAGGTCGTGGGGAATGTTGGTATACAGGCTGGTTACATCCATAGTGCATAAGAGGTCATTGTCAGATACATGGACATTCATCAATTTGCTCAAGGTGTCTCTTAAGTATGAGGGCAATGTCCAGACGATTGGCTTTATATACCAATCTACATATTGTGAGATGGCTTCAGTTAGAGATTGGCAGCCAGCCACAATTGGACGCCCGGGAATGGTCTTCACATTTCTTATGTATTTTGGGCAAAGTATACAAGATAGGTCGTCCGGGATGTGCTTGTAGTAGAAAGTCCAATTCGTTTTTTTGTGATATAATTGTCTGATCTGCCACTATTCAGAGTTCATTTAATCATATTGAAGAAACGGCTAGTTGGATCGCACGAAAGGGGGGCGTAGAACTCCTGGTCTCCAAGTTGATTGAGAATTTCTTTGCGATATGCCGCCTTGTCTTGTATTACTAGCGCGCCTCCCTTGTCAGCAGGTTGTATCACAATGAACTCATCCTCATTAAGAGCATGCAAAGCTTCGCGCTCTTTGAAAGAAAGGTTTGGATGGAAATGTTGAGATCTTGTAAATTGGTTAGTGACATCCTGATCAACCAGACGGCAGAAGGTCTGGACCGAGGGATTAAACACCGGGGGCATGAAAGTACTTTTCGGCCATCCCTAGAAACAGTCGCTGCACTGGGCTGAGCTATGGGCACGGGGCTTGTTGTAAAGAAAGACCTCAATTTAATAGATCTAAAAAACTTGAAAAGTTAAATCTTTGTCATGAAGGGATCAGTGTGCTTTGATGGAACAAAAGAAAGGCCCTTCGAAAGAGCGTCAGTCTCTTCCATACTAAGCGGTCTTTTGGATAGGTTTACCACGTTGGATACCTCTAATAATTATTGCTGGAGCATCAAAAAGGAAGAAACAAGATAGGGAGACGATCAGTGGGCTGGAAGGTAAGAAAGACTGTCAGAAAACTATAGTGAAGACTCGCTGAAACAGGTGTGTGAGCTGAAGTACAGCCTACATTTTATATACTGCATGAAGGCTGAGTATGCAGGATGGCCTGTGAGGGATGCAATTAGTAAATTTACACACTATAAGGTTATCCACAGATACTATTATACACCAGTTAAGCTTCATAGAATGGGATTAATGAAAGACAATATATGTTGGAAATGTATGAAAGCTACAGGTTCCTACCTCCATCTTTTGTGGGATTGCCTTCTAGTTTTCCCTTTTTGGAGACAAATCATTAAAACTATTGGAGAGTGGTTAACTACAGGATTACCAGAGTCTCCACAACTGTGTCTGCTTGGAGATAGGTCCCTTCTACCACCAGAAGTGTCTAAAGCAGAGTCTGCCCTGGCACTAGCTGGGTTTATCACTGCAGTAAGAAATGTCCTTCGACACTGGAAGGCCTAGTTTTACAGACTGGCTGAAGCTAATGACGGACACAGCCTCCTTTAAATATCTTATTGCAAGATTGAATTATGGTAGGGGTAAATTCTACCAGGTCTGGTCTCACTTCCTACATTTTATTAAGTTTCAACTGACTAGTGCCCCATAATTAACTATTTTCAAGTATTGTTCAATCTTAACTTACACCCCCTTTTTCTATTTTTTATTTATTTCAATTGTGTATTTTTTTTCTCTGTCTATTGCCCTGATTGTTGTGTAGTGTGTGTGTATAGTGTATAATGTGAATGTGATGTTAAATGTGAGGTGTATGTTGTGTGTTTCTGAAATGAAAAAACAATAAACAAAAGCGGAAAAAATGTAGATCATTGTAGATGGAAAGATTCTGTATTTTGACAGACAAATGCAAAGGCAGATTATTCTATAATTTTGGCTGAAAATGTATTCAGTGTTCTGGTTTGTTTAGTATCTATTTCTCGATAACTTGAGAAAAAACGGACAAAATAAAGCCCAACAAATTACAGTAGTATACCAAAACCAGGGGTGCAAACTCATCAGTGATGAAAAAGGTGACAACAATGCAAACCCCCTAGGAGGGTCCGGGGCATGATCCACGGGGAATGCATTTTATATGTAAGAACATTTTGCTGTTGTAAACAATTTTGTGCTCTGGTAACAGTTTAATCATAAACATTCCTGTGTTGAATGTTGCACGGGCACAACCATCACTGAAATATTTGTAGACACTTTAATTTTTTGTCGTTTGTATCCATAGAATATGTAATGTATTTCACGTATGTGTAGAAGCTATTTAGTCTTGCTGATCTGTCATAAAACCACAGTGAAAAAGCACATGGGGGAGGCAAACCTAACCTCTGCCTCAAAGAAGGGGGGGTGCGAGAGCCTGGAAAGTGGACTTCCAATCCAGTGAAGTGATAAATACTAGCCTGGATACCAGACCGAACTTAGCCCCGCCCACAACATTTGAAGTCGGGAAGTTCGGCCTGGTGTCGCTCCGTTGGGGAGAAATTATCTCTGGACAGAAATTGCCGGACCAATCAAATTGTCAAGGCGGGCTTTATACGATGATGGACAGATGATCAACAGTAACGTAATCAACACACGGGTTGAATTCGTTTTCAACAAACATGGCTGCCGCTGGAGAGCTGAAATGTATAGATTCGAGTCCATTTAGACATTGACAGTGCATTCATTTTGAAAGAGGAACAGAGAAACGCGATCAAGGCATTTGTCAATCGAAAATATGTTTTTGCCTTCCTTCCTACGGGATCTGGTAAAAGTTTAATTTATCAGCTGGCCCTGGTCACATACTACGTTGTTCTGATTGGTTGTAGGTAACCAATTGAGAGAAGAGGCATTTTTTCTCCTGGTTCGGTTGAAACACGCCCCATAATCACAGCCCAATGGAGTGGTCTCAGACTCATATTCTGACTAGAATTATGAGTATGTCATCATCAGGCTAGATAAATACATAATGGGAGACCAATGTCAGAGCTAAAAGGTTTGCGACTACTCACATTTAAGGCCAAATTGCTTTGAAAATGTTTGGAACCTGGATTTTTTTATGTGAAACAATTTAACATCACACAAGTGGTTGTGATCACTTTGAACCCTGGACTGCTTTATATTGGTGAGCTGATTTTGAGAAATAAACTTAAATTGCAGCTACAGTTGTGTTTTCTGGTTGCTATGCTAGCTAATTAGCTAGCTAAGGACACTTTTAATAACCTTAAACAATTTAAATGGAAGAGTTCAATTTGCATTAAATGATAGCTAATGATCTAGCTGATATTATAGTCTCTGCGATTTAACTAATAAAATTATAATGGGAAAAGTTAGAAACCCCTCAGGGTGCTGTCATCAATGTGCAAGCTGCCAATGTAATGGTTATTTAAGATACTGCATCTGTAACTTATTAGCAGCTAAACTCCGGACCAAACTCCGCTGACGGCCGTGTCTTTTATGTACAAATTTGAATTTTTCGGGATTTTCGAGCTCAGACTTAGACCGATAACACCGTTATTGTAACCAGCAAAAATGGTTGATGTGATTTGCGAGGCGTCTGTCAGACAACTGTCTGAAATTAGCACGATAGCCTACATTAGATGGCCTAGCCCTAACGTCCTTGCAGCATACCAACGTGACGTTACCGTAAATGCCATCTTAAAAGGGCTGCTCAAAACCAAAGTTTTTTGAAAATGCCTTCACCCGAATTACAGCTTGCGTTCGCAGATTACTTGGAGTACACCCCTGTCCCCCCCAATACTGAGAAAATACCAATCTGCCCCACCCAATATAAAGCAGAAAATATGTTAAATAAATGTTCTCCTTTTATGAACCCTGTCAATGGATCGGTCTCTCGTTATGTCCTATTTATTTCCGTTTGTTAAGAAAAACATAAGTGTGTGACTCCCCCCTCCTAATTGACCAATGGCTAAGCCCCGCCCCCCTTAGTTACTGTTGCTAACTCGGACAAGTTATCGGAGCTGACTAGAGTTTACAATGGCAGCTATCAGTGTCAAAACGATATCCCAAGAGGCTATAGACAACTTTTGGAGACAAAATAACCTGATTTCGTCTAGAAGCCTTCAGAAGGGACTTCATTATGCAATGGAGGGATATGTATAAAATGTAAAACTAGATATGGTGGATAACGAGCTTAAATTTGAGGCGAAAATTTACAGATCACTATGCAAAAGGGAGAAGCCTCATCTCACGGTCATCACGATTGCAGATAAATACATCCAAAACCAGCATTGTTCATGCACCGCAGGGAAAGATTAAATTAATTTACCTTCAGTTAATTTAACTAATCTGGAGAGGCACTGAGATGTAGACCTACGTTTATTATAACTAGCATTAACCTGCCCCTGACAGGACAGTGTCCTAACTGTCTAGCTAGCTATCGTAACCGGCATGCGTGTTATCGGAAAATGTTCACGTTGTCATGTTAATTAATTATCAAACTTATGTATACTTGTGCATATCGATTGTTTAGTAGAATGGCTGATTTTTAACAAACTGTCCGATAACTGACATAGCTACGCTAGCGCAGCTAGTGAATAGCTAACGTTAACGTTAGCTAGTTTTAACCGTTTTAGCCAGAGATAACTTGCCTAAGCCTAGTATAACATCAGTGGTGAAAGTAAGCCGGTACTGTCAATGACAATAATGTGAATAATGAGTATGCCTATGATCATGTAGGCTTAGTTGATTGCTTTAGCAGAGGAAAATTCCAACCTAACAAGAGTATGGCAGATAGCTAATGGGCGGAGAGTTGACTGTGTGGTCTGCCACACAACTTAATCCACCGGAGACATTTGGCCCTGCCTTGTTTTAGTTTGGGAAATGGCATAAAATATACCCTATTGCCTATCCTCTCATGATACCTCTTATCAGTGTTGTATCTACCCCATGCACATCGTTTGACCATTTTTGTTCAACTTACATTACAACAAACCCCATAAAACAAGTGAAGAATCACGGTTTCTAATGCTACTCTATGGAGTTGTCAACTCAAGATGTCCGAGTGCAGTTGTTACTAAGACAGTAAGTAACTTGATACCGAGCTAAATGTGTAAGCAAATAAAACGAGTAGCCTCATAAAAGCAGAATATCAAATGATAGATCATGAAAGTCAGTCGCTGTTCTTCTGATAAAATGACATGTGGTAACAATGCAGGCAGCACAGAGAGACAGGGAGAGAGACAGGCATGCTGAAAGCAGTGGCCAGACAGGGACATGCTCTGGACATACGGGTGATCAGGTGAGAAATTTGAATGTGAGACTAGACAGCCTTACAACATTAGTTTTAATCTAGGCCTACTATTTGCACATTTAGAACATAATTTCTCTGAGAAATTACACTATTCCTTTAGATGTGAATTAAAATGGTCAATGTAGTCCTCGAAACTATGTTCTAAATGTGCAAATTTTCATATATAAATATAGAATTGTAGGCAATGTACGTTTAAAAAAATAAAAAATAAAAAAACTAATTTGGACCCCCCCCCCCCCCAATGTCTATACCATGGTTACGCCCTTGCATCACACACACACACACACACACACACATGGTCTCATTCACTTGGATTAATTCACATTCAATTAAGAAGAGAAATAAAGTGGATGTCTTCAGTGATTATAAGCTTTACTGCCCCCACACACACACACACACACACACTCACTCTCTTTCTCTCTCTGCCCTTCTCTACAACAGTTCAGTGACCCTGGCTGACTCCTGTCTTACTCCAACCCAGAGGAGGATGCTCAGTGAACCAAGAGGTATGGATGTGGATGAGCCCTCCACAAGTGGTAGTTTTTGATCATTGTCATAAGGGTGTGGTTTTCTTTAATGTTTCAGTTTCAGGATTAGTAGGTACACAAGGGGATGTGGTGTATTGTGACATTTTAATTACTGATTTTTTTTCTTTCAACACCTTTATATTTTCACAATCCAGGACAGGATTTGTTCGGTAGGCACAAGGACTTCATAGAACAGTTTGGGTAAGGTTTGTGTAGTGGCAAAATTTCAGGTTTAAATTTCCGTTGCTAATTTTCACCACTTATTCATGTGTGCAGGATGAAAGGTTTTTCTGACTCATATCCGTGGCAAGCTTGCAATTTCTATTCGTTCTTTATCTTTATCCACAGTTCCTACTCATAAGACCCAGATGACTGACATTTGATGTCTTTTATTTCTTCCTCTTCACCAAGAACAGAATCTCCACACTTACAGTAGTTGTAAATATACACAATGTCAAACTAAACAAAAAATTGCAAAACTTCAATATTCCCTGACGGATGATGGTCAAAAAGCTGTATGCAGGGTGTCTGCAGGGTTTTAAAAAGTATTAAAAGGTGATAAATCAAAATTGGCAAATTTAAGGCCATTAAAAGTGTTAAATGTGGTTTTAGAGGTATTTTTTTTAAATAGGTATTATCAAGTGTCCTATTCTGGATGAAATTATATCTGCTAAAGTTCGCGTTAGTTCGTTTAAATGCGGGCTTTAGTAAAGCTGGGCACATAATCAAAGATCTTCCGTATCAATCCTGACATCATATTCAGTGGTCGTTCGACATCTCAAACACTTTGCGCGCTTCAACTGGGTAGCCAAATGCAAGTTTTCTGACAGCTGGGTGCAAGACCCAGCGTTTAAGGACTGGCTCAGGCCTGTAGTAGGGAATAATCGGCAGGCTTATTGTTCGGTTTGTAAAAAAACATCAATGTCAACTGGATGGGAGCTAATGCACTTTGGTCGCATATGCAATCCACTGAACATCAAATTGGAATGCGCGGTCGGCGAGAGCATATAATTCTAGCACTCACAACTGTCTGTGCTGCTGCACCACCACCACCACCGAAAACTAGTGCCACGGTACAAGCCAACGCTACGGCTCCAGCAACTACGTCTGACCTCCGGGTGACTATGGGCGCCACACCAACACTGCGTGGGGAGGCTCTGTGGTGTTTAAACTAGGGTGACCAGATTTGAGTTTCTGAAAAAGAGGACACTTTGTCGCGGGACCCCGCCCCCTCCCCCGCGACGGAGTTTTGACATATTTTCACATGCAGATGACCCCGCCCCCTCCCCCCTGATGAAGTTTTCAAATCTTTTTCACATGCAGATGTCATGTACTATTGTAAACAATGCAACTACTGGAGGCGGCAAGGTGATCAGTGTTGCCAGATTGGAAATGGCGAAGTATCGTCGTCCCAAAGGCTCAAAATGATCGTATTTGGAGGAAAATGATCATACATCTGGCAACACTGGGAAGGCGGTCGACCAATGACAGTTCTCTACAGTCAGAGCTCATGCAAGAAGGTGAAACGTAAGGGACATACCCTTTCCAAAACTTGTAAGGACGGAATAACTAGTTTGTGAAAGACCCAGAGAAACACAAATATCCGAAGAGGCGAAATCCCGGACAATTTTGGAATCCCTACCGGACGCATTTTTAGGTCTCGAAAAGAGGACATGTCCGGGTAAAAGAGGACATCTGGTCACCCTATTTAAACACTGCAGTTAAACACCACTCATTGAACTCCAACAAAGGAATTTTGGAGCTGTTTAAAGAAGTGTTTCCCGACTCTGACATCGCCAAGTCATTCACGTGTGTTCAAGACAAAACCGGCTACATCATCAGATTTGGATTAGCATCGTTCTTCAAAAAACAGCTTGTTGATGGCATCAACAAGGCTGGGCCATTTGTGTTGATGTTTGCTCATGAGTTCATATTAGGCCTATAGCACATGCGCTCATATTAGGCCTATAGCACAGGTTTATGTTAAAATCAAATTATAGCAGCTCACCAGTTCACGTAGTGGATGCCAGTTTGTGAAGTGATATCAGCAACAATTCATATAGCAGATGCCAGTTTATAATCCATCAACAGTTCATGCAGTGAATGCCAGCCAGTGCGCTGGAACTATCTCTCCATTGCACATTTAATGTAGTTTGTTTTATTTTTATTCACAAAATGAAATAAATGTGTGCAATATGTGGTCAACATCAGTGAGTGTCTTAATCTATTATGTTGTGTATAGTGTTATATGTCAAAATCTGCGTAAACGTTAGAAAGTTCGCTGATTAACACTTGCAACTCAGTGTCGTGATGGTTTTTAAAAAATTCAGAAGGTAGTAAAAAAAGGTTTTACATTTAACTTAAGGATTGCTGTGTATACCCTGTGTATGCTTCCCAGCTACCCACATGCCTCTCGGATCTAGTCATACATTCTCATTCTCTAATCACTTATGTCACATGTGCAGCACAGGATCTACATTATCCAATAGCAATTCACCACCAACATTTACCATTAATTACAGACTTTACATCATTAACTGTCAGATGTTCACTCAGAACAAATTATTAATTAAATTAAATATTGTAAATGAAATATTCAAATGCAAAATATTAACAAAGCATTTTCCTATTCTTTGGCTCCTACAGTTTCCAAGACTGCTTAACTGGTTCCACCAATCAGAGAGTGAGGTAAGATTGTGATATTATGCCCATATTTTGTGTGCATGCCTGTTTTTTGACACTGCTAATAGACAGCTTTACTGTTTACTGCACTTGTGTTTACAGTTTTTTCCAATCATTTTCACATTGCTTCAATACCATGTACACTTTTTCAAAACACTTCACACATTCACCATGTCATTAGACTATGTGAACTAGGGATGGGACTTTACAGGAGTTATCATGTTCAACTATTAATAACCTTATTGAACAATGAATCAATTATTTGCTAAGGCATGACGTCACCCCCACCCCATGGTTTTTCCCCCCACCCATCACCCCCAGATGCATTAAGGTCAAACACGCACAAAACAGGGCCCTGTTCGAAATGTCTTAAAATGCCTCCTTCCTTCCTTCCTTCCTTCCTTCCTATTAAGGGAGCAGGGACTGTTCGAAATGTCTTAAACTTTCTCTTCCGCTTTAAAGTAGCATAACGGAACAATTGCTAATCGCTAACTATATGTTAGCAGCTAAACTAACGAAATCTCTTGAAATGTGCTGACTTTGACATTATGACAAACTAGTTTGTCAACAACTGTCCTAACACAGTCAAACATCAAGCAAGATGGCAAATAAGCTACTTACTAGTTCGGCACACAGTAGAAACCGGGCGGCTTCAGGCAAACCTACATTTAGCAGTAATATGCCTACGGACCCTGGTATGGCAATGGCACGGAGGCAATTCTCTATATTAAAAGTCATCATAGCGCCCCAATTTTTTTAAAGCTGTTATTTTAAGGTAAAACTGCTTATCCTAACCCTAATCTTGATGTACAATTACTGCATAATGCCACTTTAATAAGATACCTTGAAATACGTCACATAACGGTCATTTTTCAAGAGAGCATATGAGCTGCCTTGATGTCTCGATGGCAGCAGCTATTACCCATAACTCTCTGCGCCATTCCCTAACCAGACCAATTTTAAAAAAGATGGCGGATAAAATCGTCGAAGTTCCACAAAAGTATTCACCGATGTAAGTTTCTTTGCTTTTTTTGGTAATTTTTTAAAAAAGTTACCGAGAAATAAACAGTGTACTATGTAATTATGTCATAATTGATTAACAAAAATAGTCTGATTTCGTTAGCGATGTATCCGTTAGCCAGGTCGCTAACAGTAGCTGCTAGCTAGCAAATAAGCACACACAGCGTGATGACGTCACATATTGCCGTACATGTTGCCGTACATGCTATCTTAATAAACTGTTCGAAATCAACGGTTTTTGAGATACCTTCCCCCGAAAGGACCTGTCTCGTCAGACACCTATCCAACAAGAGATCAAGGGTTAAGACAGCTATCTAAGAATTCGAACACAGCCCAGGACTGATATTTCTTTAAAAAATAGCTTTATTAAGAAAATACACCATTTTGTAGTCAAGTTTCGTTTTCACAGCGCATTATGCCATCTGACGGATTTTAACAGGTAGCGTTTGCAATGCATCACCGCCTGGCTATAGCATCGACCTTTGAAAAATGAATAAATAATAATAACATTGGAAAATTATTTTAAGAAATAAACACGGTCTAATGACTTACATCCATCCTTTTAAACGTCAGGCTTCTCGACGCTGGCGGAAGCCCTTATTATTTGACAATTGAGTTTTAACTTAACCTACGTTACTTAACGTAAAACTATGAGCGAAGTTGACTGGTCATCAGACTGGACACAAATACTCAAGAATAATAACAAAACATGGCCTAATGCCATACTAGATCATTATTTTAAACTGACAGTTGTTACGTATTCATTAGGTATTTCACCATTAAACAAAGTCTCAAACTCAAATGTATCTTTTCAACAGTTTTCAAAACAAACTAAAATATTTCGACAATTTGTCATGCATCCATAACATAATACAGAACTTTATATTCTAAGTTCATACGTACATATATTAACATGAGTTTATCACACACTAACAGCTGGCAACTGTTGGTTCCCTAAGCTAGAGATGGCTAGGATAGTTCATAGCCAGGTTAACTGGTATGAGACCTCGCACACCTCGTGCTATATAGCATCCAGTCTGATAGGAATAAATGGCACCCCTTATTTCATCATTATGGAAGACTGAATGTGAATGAAAATCTATCCGATGTTGTTTTTCGTATGTGAAAGAGGGAGCGAGAGACCCATTCACGATTTGTCTGGCAGAGTTACTGTGCTCATTACTAACTACTAGGCAGAGAAAAATGCATTCCCATATATAGGACATACGCAAGTATTAACCGCAGGGCTGCAGAAATGTTGCTAAATCAAAGTATAAACCGCAGAAAGTACCGTATAACAGTTTTAGAGACTTTTTACAGGTGTTTCATACGTACAAAAAGTAGGTTGCTAGTTTGTTTTTATGCCATGCTGCTGCTAGGCAGGTGTTTCAGCATTTACAGCAATTAGCAAACAAATGGGGTTATCAGATAGTACAGAATCTATTTCTCGATAACTTGAGAAAAAACAGACAAAATAAAGCCCAACAAATTACAGTAGTATATCAACACGGTTAAATGTGGAGTTTGGCCGGAAATGCTACACAGACATAGCCTGGGTGCCAGCCGAACTTAGCCCCGCCCACAACATTTGAGGTCGGGAAGTTCGGTCTGGCATTGCTCCGTTGGGGCAGAACTATGCCAGCACCAGAGCTGTTCGTACAATCAAATTGTCAGGGCGGGCTTTATACGATGATGGACAGATGATCAACAGTAACGTAATCAACCACGTCACCAAAGAGCGCTTGAGTTGAATTTGTTTTCAACAAACATGGCTGCCGCTGGAGAGCTGAGATGTGTAGATTCTGCCATCGATTCTGTTTTAGAAGACATCGACAGCACATTCATTTTGAAAGAGGAACAGAGAAACGCAATCAGGGCATTTGTCGATCAAAAAGATGTTTTTGCCGTCCTTCCTACGGGATTCGGTAACATTCGGTAATATTCTGACTAGAATTATGAGTATGACAACGTCAGGCTAACGTTGCTCTAATTGGTTGTAGGTCTATCCAATTGAGCGAAGAGGCATTTTTTTTCCTGGTTCGGTTGAAACACGCCCCATAATCACAGCCCAACGGAGCAGTATCAGACTCATATTCTGACTAGAATTATGAGTATGACAACGTCAGGCTGACACAGATATATAGGAAATGCGCAGCATGGAGGATACATAGGCTCTCATATGCACCATAGACTTTATCAACACCACCAGAGTCACATGATAGTAAAATCTCATATCACTGTCACATGATCATAGGCTCTCATATGTACAAGTGTTTATCAACTCTACCAGTCAAATGATCATATGACCATAGAGTTTAAATTTACCATAGAGTTTAACAACCCAACCACAGTCACGTGGTCACAGGATCTCGTATCATGATGAGTGTTCTTCAACCCTACCATTGTATGATCATGGGATCTCATATGCACCATAGAAGTTATCATCCCAATACATCACACACACACACACATGGTCTCATTCACTTGGATTAATTTACATCCAATTCGGAAAAGAAATAAAGTGGATGCCTACAGTGATTATAAGCTTTAATGCCCCCCCCCCCCCTCCCCTCCCCTCCCCCACCCCCACCACCACCACACACACACACACACACACATAAAACACTCACGCTCTCTCTCTGCCCTTCTCTACAACAGTTTATTGCCCCTGGCTGACTCCTCCTTTCCAACCCAGAGGAGGATGCTCAGTGAACCAAGAGGTATGGATGTGGATGAGCCCTCGACAAGTGGTAGTTTTTGATCATTGTCCTAAGGGTGTGGTTTTCTTTAATGTTTCGCTTCAACAGATCTGATCATATCTGATATCAGTTTCAGGATTAGTACGTACACAAGGGGATGTGTTGTATTGTGAAATTTTTATTACTGATTACTATTTTTTTCATTCTTTATATCTTCACAATCCAGGACAGGATTTGTTCGGTAGGCACAAGGACTTCAAAGAACAGTTTGGGTAAAGTTTGTGTAGTGGCAAAATTTCAGGTTTAAATTTCGATTTTGCAGTCAATTGTGCTAATTTACCTGTTCTGGTGTTTGTGAGAATATGCAGTCTATTCTCTGCTCCTTAAGCTGTCAGCGCCCTCTCACAAGTATTGACACCCACGTCGTCCTTTTCACTCGTCATTGTTCGTTGAAATTCCACAATGTTCCAGTAAATTCACTCACAAAGCCTTGTTTCAGTCGGACACAGCTGTCTTCGGTTATAACACAACTCAAATCCTTACAATTCCATTCAAAACCCAGCTCACTCACGTCCAGGTTGAATCAGCATAACATCCCGTTTCGATAAGCACTTTCACTTAGCTCTTCTTAACGAAATGCATTCTTGATAACTAGGGGTGGGAATCTCTTGGCACTTCACGATTCGATTCAATTCCGATTCAGTGGTCAACGATTCGATTCTAAACCGATTATCGATTATCAATTATAAACCGATAAAACGATTATCGATTCATGTTGATTTTTAAAACATTTGAGTTTGCTACTCAGAGACTCAAATTACTTCATACTTTGTGTTTGATAATTAAAGAAAATCAACAGATGAATTACCTTCTCTATTTTTTTATTAGAGAAAAAGCTTTTCCTTGTCACAACTATGACTTTCAATGAAAAATGCAATAATCGATGACGCTTGCATTTCAACACAAAATGGATGTGTAAAAAAAATATATATATAATTAAAAAATCGATTATGAACTTTTCTGAATCGTTCTAGAGAGAATCGATAGAAATCGAAGAATCGATTTTTTTTTCCCACCCCTATGGATAACCGCTAACTCCAATGCTTGCTGAGTCATCCACTTAGCTTCTTTGCTAGCTTCCAATATCTTCAATGGGCGAGCTTTTCCTAGCTCTTTGCAGTCCTTCGACTTAACCAAGCTTTTTGACTTTAGCAAGCTTTTTGACTTTAATGTAGTGGCAAAATTTCAGGTTTAAATTTTCGTTTTTAATTTTCACCACTTATTCATGTGTGCAGGATGAAAGGTTGTTCTGACTCATATCCGTGGCTAGCTTGCAATTTCTATCGTTCTTTATCCACAGTTCCTACTCATAAGACCCAGATGACTGACCTTTGATGTATTTTATTTTCTTCTTCACCAAATAACAGAATCTCCACACGTGTAGTAGTTGCAAAATATACACAATGTCAAACTAAACTAATAATTGCAAAACTTCAATATTCGCTGACGGGAAGACGATCAAAAAGCTGTATGCTTCCCAGCTACACACATGTCTCTCTGATCTAGTCATACATTCTCATTCTTTAATCACTTACGTCACATGTCCAGCACAGGATCTACATTATCCAATAGCAATTCACCACCAACATTTACCATTAATTACAGACTTTACATCATTAATTGTCAGATGTTCACTCATAACAAATTCTTAATTAAATTAAATATTGTATAACAAATATTCAAATGGAAAATATTAACAAAGCATTTTCCTATGATTTGGCTCCTACAGTTTGCAAGACTCCTTAACTGGTTCCACCAATCAGAGAGTGAGGTAAGATTGTGATGTAAGATAACAACAGCAAGTCAGATATTGTACCTTATGGTTGGCACTGCAAATCTGACCGTGATGCATGATCACCCTAGCATAGGTGAGATTATCTTGACCAGTCAATGCAGTGTATTGGGTAAAAAACCCCTCTTTTCTGTGTTTTGTCCAGTGGAACAGGGACTGGCCTAGTAATGGAACGCTCTCAGAACAAAGTTCGCAGCCCCACTATGGGGCACTTGGACCCTCAGTTTGGGCTGACTTCTCAAGACTCCTCTACTGGTTCCACCAATCAGAGAGTGAGGTAAGATTGTGATGTAAGATAACAACAGCAAGTCAGATAGTGTACCTTATGGTTGGCACTGCAAATCTGACCGTGATGCATGATCACCCTAGCATAGGTGAGATTATCTTGACCAGTCAATGCAGTGTATTGGGTAAAAAACTCCTCTTTTCTGTGTTTTGTCCAGTGGAACAGGGACTGGCCTAGTAATGGAACACTCTCAGAACAAAGTTCGCAGCCCCACTATGGGGCACTTGGACCCTCAGTTTGGGCTGACTTCTCAAGACTCCTCTACTGGTTCCACCAATCAGAGAGTGAGGTAAGATTGTGATGTAAGATAACAACAGCAAGTCAGATAGTGTACCTTATGGTTGGCACTGCAAATCTGACCGTGATGCATGATCACCCTAGCATAGGTGAGATTATCTTGACCAGTCAATGCAGTGTATTGGGTAAAAAACTCCTCTTTTCTGTGTTTTGTCCAGTGGAACAGGGACTGGCCTAGTAATGGAGCGCTCTCAGAACAAAGTTCGCAGCCCCACTATGGGACACTTGGACCCTCAGTTTGGGCTGACTTCTCAAGACTCCGCTACTGGCTACACCGATCAGAGAGTGAGGTAAGATTGCGATTTTATGCCCATATTATGTGTGCATGCCTGTTTTTTGACACTGCTAATAGACAGCTTTACTGTTCACTGCACTCATGTTTTACAGTTTTTTCCAATCATTTTCACATTGTTTCAATACCATGTACACTTTTTCAAAACACTTCACACATTCACCATGTCATTAGACTATGCTAACTATACTGTGGGTAATTTTCCATTGCTTAGATACAAAATGCATTCTATGACCACTTCTTCTGAAATTCATGGATACCTCTCTGAGTCAATGTTCACCACCAGCAAAACTCTGTGCAACGACATTTTGCCTACATTTAGATACTTACATTTTGCTATTTAGATAACAAAAAAAACTTTCAGTTCACAAGCGGACACAATTTAGATCATTGTAGATGGAAAGATTCTGTATTTTGACAGACAAATGCAAAGGCAGATTATTCTATAATTTTTGCTGAAAATGTATTAAGTTTTCTGGTTTGTTTGCAGCCTTGTTACCAACTATACTATACAACTATACAAACAACAGCGCATTAAATTGTACATGTATGAAGGAAAAATATAGATGTAGTTGTCGCTGAAAACATTTTCCCACTATTATTGCTGTATATGTAAGTGATGGGCTAACAATGAGACAAAGTCACCCAAAAATACAACTATAACACTTTTATACAAAGTGACATACAATAGCATTTTGCATTGCTAGGGAATTGAAGCCAGATCAGCCACTTGTTGTTCAACAGCACTACCCACTGTACCACTGATCACGCATTGGTACATTTGTCACACCCAAAAGTTATTTATTCAGTATTGTGACAGGCAAACCAACAGATCAAAAAAGTCATGACAACAGCTTGCCTTAAAATATTTCTGGGAAACAGGGATCCTTAGGGGTGAATAAGATGTGTTAAAGATATTTTCTAAATATTCAAAGCAAGGGAGAATGTTGCGGTGCTGTAAATGTTAAGTTCATACAAATTTCACCACGCATAAGCATTAGAGTTGCAGGACACTTCTAGTGGTAATCTCATGTGCATATCAACCCAACCACAGGCACATGATAGTAAAATCTCATATCACTGTCACACGATCATAGGCTGTCATATGTACAAGTGTTTATCAACCCTACCAGTCATATCCAGACTAGCGCTTAACTTGCACTTCAGCAGTTACATTCCTGCACTTCTTTTTCCTTTTTTCTAGGTCGTTGTTTTTCTAATTCTCATGTAAAGTAGTATTTATTGTTACACCATGCTTTTTTATTGCTCTTAGCTTGACTGTTCTCTCCCTTGTACGTCACTTTGGACAAAAGCGTCTGCTAAATGACTAAATCTAAATCATATGATCATAAGAACATAGAGTTTAAATGTACCATAGAGTTTAACAACCCAACCACAGTCACAGGATCATGTGATATCATATGCACCATAGAAGTAATCATCCCTATACAACACACACACACACACATGGTCTCATTCACTTGGATTCATTTTCATCCAATTAGGAAGAGAAATAGAGTGGATGCCCACAGTGTTTAAAAGCTTAAATGCCCCCCTCCCCCTCCGTACACACACACACACACACATACACTCACTCTCTCTCTGTCCTTCTCTACGCAGTTCCCCGCCCCTGGCTTCTTCAGGAGAGAGCAAAGCTGACTCCCCCTCTCCAACCCAGGTGAAGGGGCAGGAGCCTGATGCCCCCCCCCAGAGGAAGATGCAGAGTGAACCAAGAGGTATGGATGTGGATGAGCCCTCGACAAGTGGTAGTTTTTGATCATTGTGATAAGTGTGTGGTTTTCTTTAATGTGTCACTTCAACAGATCTGATCATATCTGATATCAGTTTCAGGATTAGTAAGTACACAAGGGGATGTGGTCTATTGTGAAATTTTAATTACTGATGTTTTTTTTTTTCTTTCAGCACCTTTAAATCATGACAATCCAGGGCAGGAGTTGTTCGGTAAGCTCAAGGGGGCCCTGGAACGTCATCTTCCCCTTGTCCTCAACCCCATTCTAAGCAAACTCGAGCAGAGGCAGGTTTGGTCCACCATCTTTGTTTATTAGGGAAATGCTACACAGATATACAGATAAATGCGCAGCATGGAGGATACATAGGCTCTCATATGCACCATAGACTTTATCAACACAACCACAGTCACATGATAGTAAAATCTCATATCACTGTAACATGATCATAGGCTCTCATATGTACAAGTGTTTATCAACCCTAGCAGTCATATGATCATAAGACCATAGAGTTTAAATGTACCATAGAGTTTAACAACCCAACCACAGTCACATGGTCACAGGATCTCGTATGTTGATGAGTGTTCTTTAACCCTACCAGTAATATGACCACGAGATCTCAAGTGTTCCATAGAGTTTTATAAACCCAACCACAGTCATATGATCATGGGATCTCATATGCACCATAGAAGTAATCATCCCTATACATCACACACACACACACACACACATGGTCTCATTCACTTGGATTCATTTAGATCCAATTAGGAAGAGAAATAAAGTGGATGCCTACAGTGATTAAAAGCTTTAATGTCCCCCCTCTCTCTGTCCTCTACAACAGTTCCCTGCCCCTGGCTTTTTCAGGAAAAGATTTTTTCTTAAAGCACAAGGTGGATCTGGAAAAACGTCTTCCCTCTGGCACTGTCCTCAATCCCATTCTAAGCCAACTCCAGCAGAAGAAGGTTCTTAATGACCAGGAGCGGGCGGAGGTGTTGAGCAAAGGCACCCCTGTGGACCGGAACTCGGTTCTGCTCACCATGATACAAAACAAAGGAGCCACAGCCCAGCAAGTGTTCTACGAAGTTCTAAAAGAGGAGGACCCATGCCTGGTGAAGGATCTGGAAGGCTAATGTCATGGTTAATGTCAAGTCTGATCAAAAGCAAAGTACTTTATGCAACAGACACAGCATCATGCAGTAGTAATGTACAATTCATTGAAATACAAATATATGAATACATTGAACATGGGTTAAGAAGGTTTTGTAAAGTAATCAAATTCTTAAACCATTAATAAACACACAGCCATTACAAACCAGAATTTCTGTAATTAAAATGAACATCCTGCCACGAATCAATTTTATTAGCATAATGCACCCACTGCCTCCTCCGACCGACTATTGGAAAAGAGTAAACAAGCTTCTCCGCAAATTCATATGGGATGGGAAGCACCCCAAAATATGTTTTTTTTCTTTTCTACTTCACATCGTTGCAAATTCTATGGTCTCTCTTTGCCAAATTTCAAATTGTATCGCCGAGCCTTTCAGTTACGGTTGCAATATAATTATGGTCTGACTTCTGGAAAAAGGTAATTTCAATCCTATCATGGGCCTCTGCAGGTATTCATACTCTGGGGGATATATATGGGCCTAATGGGCTTCTTAGCTTTCAAGAACTTTCTCAACTCTTTGTTATACCCAAGTCTTCATGTGTTCTATACTTAGTTACGGTCAGCATTACGTGCTTATGGTGTACCCTGGGGGTCGGCTGTACAAATCCATCCTAATATTAGGAAGTTACACATTTCTCCTGGTAGAGGTTTTATCACTGATAGAAAAGGTTAATACATTGTTATTCTATTTTTAATCCGAATGCTTATCCTGTTTTACTGAGGCATACAACCTGTTTTTACTGATAGTCATACATACTGTACTTCTTTCAAGGACATGTACGCCCCGTGTCTGCTCATTAAAACATGTTTTTTTATGCTCATATAAAGGCTGGCTGCGCCCAGCTCATCTTTGGAGTTTGTTATTGATATTAGGTTGTGACACTCTCCCTCTTTTGCAAAAGATAAAGCGCTGGTATAATTCTGATTGCTGGTCTCTGTCTCATTAATATTAACGTATTTATATTAATTTATCTAACAATCACCTTTTTATATCAGTGGCTATCAGAGGTGTCTTCGTTACTGTACTTAAGTAGAATTTTTAGGTATCTTTACTTTACTCAAGTATTTCTTTTTCTGGCAACTTTTTACTTCTACTCCTTACATTTTAACACAAGTATCTGTACTTTCTACTCCTTACATTTTTAAAACAGGCTCGTTACTCTTGGTTCCAGTTTTATTTCAAAAGTGCGGCATCCAATAGCTACAGATCAATGGCGCCATCCAGATATACTGATTTCGAGCGTAATTGGATGAAGCATAGAAACCCATAACACTCATTGGTTAGGCTATCCATCTTCTTTACGCATGACGCAAAACAAGACAACAGAGGCGAACAAATCTGTATTATTATTATTATTATAATAATGGTCGATTTACAATGCTTGCGACAGCTTGGCTAGCAGAGGAACATGCCAACATGCCTTGGTTTGCTTGCTAGCAGTTGCCTCCTGAAAAATCCTAAATTACAGGTTAACCTAGTTAGCTCTCTGTGATGTTTGACAAATAAGCTGTAGGCTAATTCACTACCACGATCTAAAATGTACTACACAGTAGCAGTGTCGATTTTAGCCTGACATTTCTGGTGGGGCAATTTTGTATGAGGTCATGTCACCTCACAAAAATAGTCTACATTCCTCATTGTAGTCTGAATTAAAACTTCCAAAATACTCGAAAACTAGCGATAGCTAACTAGCAGTAACGTTACTGGCATTGGTCTGTCTGATATGATCTGACTATGTTTTTTTTCTCTTGGTACAGTTACAGGGTACAGTTCTCGCGGTTTTCGCAATATTCGAGTCGAGTTGCTAGGCAGATTTCGTGGGGCACATCTGATAGTGCCCCATCTCCCAATGTTATCTTTGGCCTGTGTGGTTCACGCTCATTAATGTTTCCATGGCAACGGTCTTAAGCTTGCGCCGTAGACCGCAGAGAAGGACAGCGGAGAGCAGCATTTCACAGAGCAAGCACACAGACAGAAACACACAAGAATCAAATTACTCCAAAACAGGACTATGATGCTTGTGAGTCAAGCTTATTCTCACACACACATTCACAAACACATTCACGCTACTATGCATATTAAATAAAATAAGATATATTTTGCCACAAAGCACAGATTGAGCTTTCTGCAAAACAGCGCCATGGGGATCTGGTGGGGCAATGCCCCACGTGCCCCTAATGTAGAAACGCCACTGCACAGTAGTTAGCTAATATAAGGCTATTTAATATTCAGTTTATGTATCAGTGTTTCCCACAGGAAATGTGTTAGTTAGGCTTGTGATTGTCCTGGGAGATAACTGAAAAATGTATCACGCCAAAATAATTCATGTAGTCCTTAGTGTCACATTTGTTTTGAGCTGTCCTGTTGGTTTGAATGCGACTAAAAATTCCCATGTATGTACTGTACCTGCCCCTTTTAATTTTTAAAGCTGAACTATATCTATATTCTTTCACTTTGAATTGAAAAGCTATAAAACACTATATATACAGTATATTTACTAACCCTCAGCCCAGATTAGCATTACATAATTGGTTTGTTATTGAATTGAAGGTGTTCCATGAAAAAAATATGACATTTATAGTTTTTTATTTGTTATTTTAACAGGTTTACTCCTGTCGAGCTTGCATTTCTGGCAGAATATGCGAAGACTATGAACCTAGTTGCAAAGGCCCTTGATGAGAGATGAATGTGCAAATGGGGTGGAGGTCTACTTGAATTCCAATAAAGTTTGAGAAAAACATGCTCTTCGAGTTTGTTGTCTTTGACAGCATTATTATATTTTTGTATGACATTTTTTACCATGTCTTGGGCTCCATGTAGCACTCATTAGCTATTCAATTAAGCTTTTATTTCTTACAGTCGTGTCAATTATATTAAGTCCAACTAGTTTGGCTTTACATTTTCTTTTTTTTTTCTTTACTTTTTACTTTTATACTTTAAGTAAATTTTAGAGCCTGTTCTTTTTTACTTTTACTTGAGTAAAGAGGTTAAGTCGATACTTTTATCAGAGTATTTTTAAACTCCAGTATCAATACTTCTACTTGAGTAACGAATGTGTTTACTTTTGACACCACTGGTGGCTATCAAAAGCAACATATTGTAGTATTAGCATACAGACAAAATGGGAGAGGGATTTAGCTATAGACTTGCTAGATTGGGAAGGAATATGGGATCATATTTTCAATTTTCAAAAAACCCAAATCATCAACTCATACAATTTAACATCTGCAAAAAAACGTATTGTACAAAGGTGGTTACCCCCACATGAACTTCCCATTAAAAAATGGTTGACGTACTTTCAAGATGTTACAGTGATGGAACTTTCTACAGCTAGAATTCATAATCCTTAGGCAATACAGATGTGGTAGAGGAGTGCCAGGATGGTCACTGAATGGATGGGTAATCATATTTGAGGTCACTTCACATGTTTTACTATTGTGTCTTTATTTTATTTATTTAGTTTTGTTCTTCCTCTATAATTTTTGGGTGAGGTGGGAGGGCGGGAGTATTGTGATGTATTTCTGTTTTTTATAATACTGTCATGCTTTGCTTCATAAATAAAAACAGTGAATTACATTTTTTTTTAAATAAACACACAGCAAAGTTGACAAGTATGTCAAATGACATGTAAAGAAATTGACAATAAAGCTACTTTGACTTTGACTTTGAAATCGGGCCTGGACTCCTAAATCAATGTTATTGGTATTTCTTACTCTTCATTAAACAGTAGTGATTGCTTTTTAAATGAACAAGAGTTTGCAAGATGTTCTTCAGAGGTGAAGAGGTTGGAGGAGGCTGGTTGGCACTGGGCTGCAGTACCATGGTTGGTCAGCGGGGGGTGACAATGAGCTGGTACTGGTGGGGGACGTTGGCAAAGCTGCTGAGCTCTGGGGTGTTAATGCTGGATGGTCCTCCAGGGGTGCTGAGGTGGAACTGCTGCACTTTGGACACCAGGAAGAGCAGGAGCTCCATCCATACCAGTGACTCACCCACACAAGCCCGCTTCCCTGGCACACACACACACACATGCACACACACAGAACATTTGGTCCATGACTGATTATATGTAGACTAATAGAGCTTAGTATTCAAAACACTACAGGTTTTTTTCTCTCTCTCTGTCATGGCGACCTTGTTTTGGGAGTTTAAACAATGTATGAAAGATATATACAGCAAAAAGTTTCAAGAACCCTTGTAGTTGCTGTCAGTATGTCAGCCATCTTAGTGATTCTCCATACTTGCAGAGGAAGGAACGAAGGCTGGTTTCTTCTTGAAGTTGCCATTTCGGTCCAGGAAGTGCCCAAGGTTAAAGGTCCAGGCATTCCCCCATTGGCTCTCATCCCTGAGCACGGAGTGCAGCACAGGAAGGATCACTGTGTCCTGCAAGGGGTCAAAGGTCATGGATCAGGGAGTGTGTGAACACTGAGGTCAAATCATAACCTGAAGACAGTGCTGGTAACACACAACACAGAGACTAATTGTTTAAACTAACTGGAAGGCGATATTTGCTGACCTTTGTGACCTTCTTCCCAAACAGATCAGTTTGACACTTGGCATACTTTTCCCTGCTGCTTTTGAAACCAAACAGGGAATAAAACCTTCATTTCAGGTAAAGTAGGGTGACCAGATTTGAGTTTGTGAAAAAGAGGACACTCCCCCGTGACGAAGTTTTGACATATTTTTCACATGCAGATGACCCCGCCCCCTCCCCCGCGACGAAGTTTTCACTTTTTCACATGCAGATGTCATGTGCTGTTGTAAACAATGCAACTAGTGGAGGCGGCAAGGTGCTCAGTGTTGCCAGATTGGAAGTGTCATACCAAAAGGCTCAAAATCATCCTATTTGGAGGATAATTATCGTACATCTGGCAACACTGAGAAGGCGGTCGACCAATGACAGTTCTCTCTACAGTCAGAGCTCGCGCAAGAAGGTGGAATGTAAGGGAGATACCCTTTCCAAAACTTGTAAGGGCGTAATATCTAGTTTGTGAAAGACCCAGAGAAACACAAATATCCGACGAGGCAAAATCCCAGACGATTTTGCAATCCCTGCCGGACGCATTTTTTAGGTCTCGAAAAGAGGACATGTCCGGGTAAAAGAGGACGTCTGGTCACCCTAGGTAAAGGGTGTACCTTAGGAATGGCATAGCCCCTGAATGAGATGTCTCTTTGATGGCGTAGTGGGGAACGTTGAGGGGTGCAAGGTCCACATGGCGCTGCACCTCATGGATGACAGCATCAGTGAAGGGGAGGGACTTCCTGTCTTCCATTTGTGGGATGCCATGTTGGCCAAGCACCGTGTCAATCTCCTTATGCACGTGCTCTGTGCAGAAATGACAAAATAACAGAACTTGAATTAGACAGATATGTGGATTGGATCTATATGTATTTGTACGTGTGTGTGTGTGCATTGTGTGTGGGTGTTGTTGTTGTTGTTGTTGTTGCCTTGCGCTTATGCAATATCTTGGATGTTCCTGATCATGACGGGCAATCCGTGGGTGACCTTTGTGCTTTGGTCAAGGGCAACAAGAGAGAGCAGGTCAACAGGTCACAAGATTTTCCTGAGTCCAGTCAAAATGCTCATCAATCCGATTATGTTTTTAAATTCAGAATGCAGTCTTATTTCTAAGCCATTCAGGAGGGGAATTACTAACATTTATCTCATATTGTTTTTGTTTGGGTTTACCTCATAACGCACCACGCAGTAAACATCTAAGATTGTCTCAGCTTATCACAAATCTTCTTGTGAATGCTGTTTGCACTTTCAGCCACAAGAGGGTGCCAGTGACAATCAGGACCTTGTGAAAGAAGAGACACTTTTTCTCTGCCTCTGTGCGCTCTCTGCCAGAGCTGCAAGTGAACTGCAGTGTTTGTGTTTTTCAAACCACGCCTTGGAGCGTCGGCCGAGGGAGAGAGGCATTTAGTATTGGCCTGAGGAGGGGAGGGATGTCTGTGACTGTGTGACTGGGGAGGTTCCCATGCCAGGTGAAAGGAGTGTCAAGGCTGAGGAAGTGAAAAAAATGAATCTGACTCTAAATCTAAAAGAGCAATGTTAATAAGTTAGATAGTTGGATAAAACGTGGTTGCTTCATCGGAGTGATCCAACACGAGGTCGCACAAATATGTTTGGTTTAGTTTCCCTCATTACCATTTTGCTTAAAACATTTTTATGCTCAATACCACACCAAACTCGACTCAAATTAAAGTAGTATTTATTGTTACACTAGGTCTCTATTGCTCATAGCTTGATTTTTTTCTCCGTTGTCCGCCGCTTTGGATAAGAGCGTCTGCTGAATGACTCAATGTAGATGTGATGTGATGTAAAATAATACATGCAGTGTGATGCATAACACCCTTGATCTTCTGATAATGCTTCCCTGCGCTGCACCTGTGTGCAGGTATTCTCTATGCACACATCTTGATACGCTCTGACTTCAGTAGGGCAGGTCCCCCGTGCACAGAGAAAGGGCCTGTGTGTGTGTGTGTGTGTTTGCGTTTGCGTGTGTGTGTGTGTGTGTGCGTGTGCGTGTGCGTGTGCGTGTGCGTGTGCGTGTGCGTGTGCGTGTACGTGTGCGTGTGCGTGTCCGTGTGTGTGTGCGTGTCTGTGTGTGTGCCTCTGTGTCTGCTTCCAGATGGCCCAGGTAAGACCTGTTAGTCTGGATTGGGGCTTGAATGGCTGCATTTCGTCTGTATAAAGCTCAGGCACTCTTCTGATTAGCTGACCCCCCACTCCCCCCACCTTGTCCTAACCCGACACAGAGAGCCCTTTCTCAGAACAAATCCATTCTCTTAATTTGGTGCCCCCCTGCCAGCCTGCTTTCTTTTAGAGATTCCCTCCCTTCTTTGCTCTTTGTGGACCCCCTCGAAGGCTCCCTCCGTCTCTCTCTCTCTCCCTCTCACTAACTTCCCTCTGTTTCTCTCTGTCTGTGTCTCTCTCTCTCTCTCTCTCTCTCCTCCTCGCTAACTTCCCTCGGTTTCTCTCTGTCTGTCTCTCTCTCTCTCCCTCTCTCTCTCACTCCCTCTGTTACTCTCTTTCTGTGTCTCTCTCCCTCTTCCTCTCACTAACTTCCCTCTGTTTCACTCTGTCTGTGTGTGTCTCTCTCTCTCTCCCTCCCTCTTGATAACTTCCCTCTGTTTCTCTCTCTCTCTCTCTCTCCATCTCACTATCTTCCCTCTGTTTCTCTCTGTCGCTCTCTCTCCCCTAACTTCCCTCTGTTTCTCTCTCTCTCTCTCTCTCTCTCTCTCCCTCTCACTATCTTTCCTCTCTCTCTCTCTCTCTCTCCCTCTCCCCCCCCCCCCCCCCCCCCCTCTCTCTCTCCTTCTCTATCTGTGCCGTGTGAGAGAGACTGATTCCTCTGGTGCTATTGAAAGGGGAGGACACACAAAGGGCTCTTTCTCAGCCTCGCTCAGTCTGCATGAAAGAGCCTGGGAACTCAGCGCTGTCCCTAGCCCAGGCTCTTAAAGGGCCAGCGCGCATCCACTGCACCCCCTATCCCCAAACACACACACACACACACATGCACGCGCACGCATGCACACGCACACACACTCTTCCAAAGCAACCTGAAGCCTCGATAGTTCCCTTCTCTCTTCATGGGAAAGCAGGGAATCTTGTGTGCGTAAAATCCATTATTCATGAAGGGTGCATGAACCTTCTCTCTCTCTCTCTGTCTCTCTCTCTTTCTCTCTTATTTTTTTCCAACACCTTCCCAGACAGCACCCATCCATCCTTCCGCTTGCATCCTCTCTTTTTCCTCCCTCGCTTCCTTGTCCAAACATGCACAGATCCCCTTCTCTCCGGTGGCAGTAAATCAAAACACCCCAAATAAAGACCTTCGCTGCTGCTGCTAATGCTGCTGCTGCTGCTGCTGCTGCTGCTGCCTGTTCAGAAAGACGAAAGCACCAGAGAAACACTGTCCTTTTGTGTCTTTCTTCAGACATTGGTCAAATGTCACCATTTGTGTATGTCCTTTGGTCAATTTCCATGTTTATGTTTGTATGTTCAACTAAATGAGTAGGATCCCCCATAGGATTTAGCCAGACCTGTCATAAGGCTGTGGGAGAGTTTGAGGAAAGTGCAACACAGCCTAAATTGTTTATGGGTCGAGAATTAGTTTTCATAATGCCATAATCCAAATGTTGTTAAATACAGGCTCTTCCCAGAGAGCTTTTTTGGAATGGTACTCTTTCCACATGTGTGAGGGAAAGTCACAAACAGACTAGTAAGTTCACAATAACTTCCGCCAGGCCCTCCAAATCTATGCATCTTGACTTTGGACTTGAAAGGATCAAATTCATGTTCCAAGGAGGATATTCATAATATTTTACATAAGGGTCAGTGAGTCAACTCTGACAAGTCATAGCAGTGAGTGACTCAACTCTAACAATATATGAGGATTCTTATAAAGACTATATAAAATAATTACTCACACGTATTTGTCATGAGATCTAATTTATTCAGTCATTATGGTATCTGTAAATTATATGACCTCTATTGAACGATGCATGTACCAATGAACATAATCTAATACAACTTTTATGGGGGAGTTTGTGTTTTGGCGTTAATGTTTTCTTGTTACCGACGAAGGTTGCAGAAAGTTTAACATGATTAAAGAAGACGTTTATTGCCTTCTAGGGTGGTGATAAATTGGTAATTAAAGAGCCGAAGTGGGAATTGTCTCGGAGTAATGCGCACTGCAACTACGTTTTTCACGTCTTGTGTGAGAAAAAAAAGCTAGACTCACAGAGGGAGGGCGCAAATGGGGGGAGGAGGGAGCAGGAGAATGGAAAGAAGTGGAGTTGAGGAATTTGAATCCTGTTTGAAGGGAGAGAGAGAGAGACTGGGGCTGAAGTAGCCTACCGATGGGAGAGAAGGTTTAGGATTAGAGAGGATACAGCAGAGGGACGAGACGGCAACAGAGAGATCGCAGGAAATACTGGTTTAAAAATACACAGAGAACTCCAGAAATAACTTTAGGAGGAACTTTGAATGGATGCCGATTCTTTTCTCTGTGTTTGTTCCAGGTTTCAATCCACGGACCAGCTTTTTTGTGAAATTGTAAACAGAGTGTACGGATGTTAACCCAGAAGTTTTTTTCTTTCTGGAATTCTATTAGAAAACTTCTAAATTGGAAACAGAAAGGCGACTACCACACGGACCGCTTGCTCGGTCAGTCACACCAATCTTAAGAAATTTGAACCTATAGCACTTTTTCGAAACCCAAAAGGAGAACAAGAGAGAGAGAGCGAAAAAGCAAAGGACATTCTGTTTTAAAAGCAGAGCACCGCTGTAAGCCTACCTGTGCACAATCGGACCGCAAAGCAAACTTTCAGCTTTGTTTTTTTTTAAGCGGGATCGGTGTAAATATTGAGATGATGCGGTGAGAGACTAAACCCATTTCACGAATTTAGTTACGCATTCAAGAAGTTCTAGATACGAAGTCAAAGAACTCTCAGTCTCTCTGGATCAATATCAGAGGGAAGAATGAAGACTGGGTCAAAGACTACGCTGCTGTTTACTTTCTTACTTCACGCGTTGACCTGTGTGAGTGCAGAAACATGGACAGGTAAGTCGGCTAAGTCCAATACTCACAGCCTTTTCGTTTACAAACATTGTATCGATGGAAAGTTTCGTGCGACTTTCTCATGTCAACACCTTGACCGACAAATGAAACAGTCGATTTACCAATGAGCTTGAGTCCCGTCCCGCCGTGTTTACTTACAGAGCCCTTGGACATGCCATAGGATAGATAGAGGATGCAGATATGACAGCACGCGAAACTGCAATTGATGGTTCCCGTTGTCTGACATCTGGAATAGTGAGGGCAGTTAAACGAAGCAGAACGTAGATCAAAGAAGTAATGTTAAAGCTGTATCTGTAAATGTCAGTGTCAGATAGCACGGAAGACAGGTACTTTATGCTGAAGAGAAGAGCAGGTGTGACCTCTGCGCAAACCTTCAGTCGTCTCCTGTCTCTTGTCCGCACAGGGAGATTAATTTGTCAGAATAAGTGGAACGTTTCTGATGTGTCTGAGAACAGTGGACATAAATGGTTAGTCAGGTGCACAAGCTACTTTGCCAACAGACAGTCCCGAATGCTTGTTTACATTGGTTTTGAGACATTGCTGTGTCTACCTCTAGGCTGTCTCGTAGTCCTGCCTCAGGAAAACCTCATATGTTGTTTGGGTGAGGTGGGCAGTCTAGACTGCCACCTCATTTTTTATGTTTTGTTTTGTTTTTTCATTTGTTTCATACACCTCTCTCAATCTCAGTCTGGGATCTTTGGCTTCACCTTCCTCCGGCGAGTGAGATAAAGAGGGCTGTAAGGGTTATGCAAGTACACACTTGAAAGAGGACCTCCGCTCCCCACACCCCTTCCCCTGGCTTCAGTGGTCTGGGTCAGGGTTGAAGTTGTCTCTTGGAATGCTTCTGAGAAACGTTGATGCCTCTGCTGCCGGTGCTGCTACTGTTGTTGTTGCCATGTGATGGGGGGGTGGGGGGTGGGGGGAACAAGTGTGAGCGGTTTTGGGCAGTGTGGGGGCGGTGGAATGATGTGGTG
>NC_045160.1:20529719-20574719 GCF_900700415.2 Clupea harengus
CACACACACACAATAAAGGACATGCTTCAGAGCAAGCGCTACAGGCCCTAAGTGGGCAGAGCCAGGCCCAAGTTAATTAGTTTGGTTAAAGCCGACCAGAAGCATTATTGAGCAACTGAATGACCAATCACCGACGAGATTACAATGCAAGAAGGTGTCAATATCGCAGCGGGGTTCTGGAGAATGTTTACAAGGAGCGCTTTTGACTGGCGCATTCTATTGTTCCCGGTCTGAGAAGAATGTGTCGCCACACCTATATCCAAAGTCCACACCTCGGCAGCAATTTCATTTAGACACCCACACGGGCAGAATAGGCAGTTTCCCCCAGCCGTGTTCACCATCACAGTAAGGCCCCATGAGATATCTACTGGCCACACACACACACACACACACACACACACACACACACACACACCCATGAGATATCTACTGGCCAGGCCACTGTGGTTTTGGGTTAGGGTGTAGGGCAGAGACGTTTTGGGGGATGATGGCGTGTCTGACTGACCAGTGCAATGGTGTGTGAGTGTGAGTGTGTGTGTGTGTGTGTAGGTATGTGTGTATGTGTGTGTCAGACTGTCCAGTTGAATAGAGTGTGAGTGAGTTAGTGCGTATGTGTGTGTGTGTATGTGTGTGTGTGTGTGTGTGTGTGTTTGTCTGACTGACCAGTGCAATGGTGTGTGAGTGTGAGTGTGAGTGTGAGTGTGTGTGTGTGTGTGTGTCAGACTGTCCAGTTGAATAGTGTGTGAGTGAGTAAGTGCGTATGTGTGTGTGTGTGTGTGTGTGTGTGTGTGTGTTTGTCTGACTAACCAGCACAGTGGAGTTGTGTGTTGTGGGGGGAGACAGGTCCCGACATTCTCCCAGGGTCATCGAGGCCACGAAGATCACCACCGTCGTCACCATGGAAACGAGCAGACTCTCCAACACCCTGGCAACCAATAAGACAAGGGGCTGAGCAAATGGTCTGACTCGCACTGAAATTCAATGTGTGGTGTGTGTGTGTGTGTACTATTCCCTGTAGTACACCATCCTCATGCATAATGTAACTCCGTCAGGAACCTGCTTAAGCTGGCCTGAGGACCCAGTGTATGTTGATCGTTCACTTTAATAAACACACATAACAATGCCTTTGTACAGTTGTAATAACATGCTGATTGAAGACCTTTAAAACCATTAGTTTTAGTTCTGTATTCCTAATAAACAGGCTAATGAGTGTGTGTGTGTGTGTGTGTGTCCTACCTGATGACCCTGGCCTTGGGGGGACGTTCTTCATGCGGTACTTGGCGAGGCGTTTGTGTGTGTGTGTGTGTGTGTGTGTGTCCTACCTGATGACCCTGGCCTTGGGGTGGACGTTCTTCATGCGGTACTTGGCGAGGCGTTTGTTGATGCAGTTGAAGAGAGCGCCCAGCAGCCCCCCCACTATACCCATCAGCACAAAGAAGGCCAGATCCACCACCGTCCACAGGTGGCACGCCTTATCACCGTCTGAACACTAGGGGGACACAAACACACACTTAATACATAGATTCTCTCTCTCTCTCTCTCTCTCTCTCTCTCTCTCTCTCTCTCTCTCTCTCTCAATTTTCAATTTTCAATGGCTTTATTGGCATGAATGTATGGTACACTGTTGCCAAAGCACTTAAACAATAAGAACAATAATAATAACAACAATAATAACAACAATGGTAATACAGGAACAGATAAGTTAATTAAATAATAAAAAAATAAATAAAAATACATAAAATAAAAATGCTTAAATAAAAAACATTACAATTATAATAATTACGTAAAGAAAAAACATAGACAGATAAGAATAGATACAAAAAAAAAAAAAAAAAAAAAAAAAAAAGACACTATGAGTTCAGGCCTATGTTTATTGGTGGTATGGCCTGCTCTCGGAGGATGTGGCAGGACTGCACATATTCGGAGGCTAAAATGTTACAGGTCTCTATTACCCCCAGGAGGAATGGTAGTTTTTGTTGGTTCGTTAGGTTTATGAAACCTGGGTGGATGTATTCAAATTGTTTGTAATATGCACTTCTTATATTGTGGTATTTTGTACATTCCGTCAGAAAATGAGGCTCATTTTCGACAGCGTTAATATTGCAGTGGACGCATAGTCTCCCTTCGGGAGCCACCCAGCATTGTCTGTGTCGCCCCTTTTCTACTGCAAGACTATGGTCGCTGAGCCTGTACTTTGTTAATAGAATTCTTTGTTTATAATTTTTTATTTGGATTAAGTATGGTGCCAATCTCTCCTCCCTCTCTCCTCTCCCTCTCTTCTCTCTCTCTCTCTCTCTCTCTCTCTTCTCTCTCTCTCTCTCTCTCTACGCGTGCGGTTGAGTGTTTGAGCGGCTCCTGAAAGTGAGTGGTTTCTAACTATTCTAACTTATTTTTTGGTACGTTTTTTGTACATGTTTTTCGGCAAACTGTTTCTTTGTTATTTTCCGTTGTTATCAATCTCTACAGACGCTGTAGATAGTTTTTAGTTTGCTTTATTTTTTTAGTTTGCCCTCCCGCGGAGTTAGCCACCAGCCTTGGCTGGCAGCGTGACTGCTACGGGCATAATGGAATTTCAGCGTCTAACGAGACAACATGGGGTTAAAATTCAGTGTTCCGCAAGTGTCGAGGAGTGTAGTCTTGCCATTGGTGATGTGGTTGGCCATGAAAATGTTAAATCGGCCTCCCGTATGAATAATGCAATTGTGGTCTTTATCAGTACGGTTGACAAAGCTAGACAAGTAATTGCAACAGGTATTGTGCTGAATGACGCACACACAACCGTCCTTCCACTTAGCTCCCCTTCCAAGAAAGTTATTATTTCTAACGTTCCACCTTTTATTAATGATAATTTGATTGAGGATAAGCTATCGGGTTATGGTCGTCTGGTTTCATCCATAAGGAAGATTTCTCTGGGTTGCAAATCAACGCTTCTAAAGCATGTTGTCTCCTTTCGGAGACAGGTGTATATGGTGCTTGACAATGGGGAGGAAGAGCTCAACCTGACAATTAAGCTAAATGTGGATGGATTTGAGTACACAGTTTATGCTACGACTGATGCATTGCTGAGGTGTTTTCACTGTGGTTGTGTGGGTCACGTCGTCCGCGACTGCCCACGGAAAAAGAATAACAGTGCTGAAAGTGCACCGAAAGTGGCTGAAACGAGCTCAGAAGGTCCCCCCGCAACTCCCCCCTCGCCCGCCGAAGCATTTGCGCATGAAGCTAGCACACATAACATCTCTAGCAAATCAGAGGAACACCTGATTGACCTCATTACAGAGGGGCTTGTAGCCGCAGCTGGTGGCTCCACTCCAGCTGGTTCAAATGATAGCGCAGTTAATTTGATCACGAAAGAGTTGACTGCTTTGAGCGAGAAAGACGGTAGACCTGTATTAGAAACACCTACAGTTAATGTTAATGCCGAAGTGTCGGGCTTGCTTTCGCCAGAGCCTGCCCAAGACGTTGCAATGAGCGGTGGATTTAAGACCCCGTTCAAGAGAAAGGCTGAGGACAGTGCAAGCTGTGTACCAAGGGCAAAAAAAGGGGATGAACACGATAGTGACGAAGAGTCTGTTTGCTCTAATCTGTCTGACTCTTCGATTGGTGACGTTTGTGCACCTGGAGGAGATTTACCGTTGAAGTACAAAGCAGAGGATATAAGCCGCTTTTTATATGAGACCAAAGGGCTTCGTAATGTTGAAACAGAGCTTTATTTTCCTGATCGGCAACAGTTTATTAATGATGTTGTATGTTTTCTGAGAGACAATGTGTTCTCTGGGAAGGAGGCTGCGCGCCTCCGAAAATTCCTGACTAAACTCAGGAAAAAAGTTAAGGAGCAGTCAACGTTTACAAACTCCACACATCCATGATGATCGCGAATGCCCTTACAATTGGCACTCTAAACTTAAACGGTGCCAGAGACAAAATGAAAAGGCTGACTTTGATAGATTTTATTAATTTAAAAAAGATAAATGTCATGCTAATTCAGGAAACGCACAGTGATAAAACAAATGAAGTTGATTGGAGAAGGGAATGGAATGGGCAGATATTCTTTAGTCACAAGTCCTCCGTGAGTGGAGGGGTGGCGATTTTGTTTTCTAAAGATTCTCTCCCGCTCTCCTGCCATGTTCAGGATATTGTGGAGGGGAGGCTTTTGATGATTAAAGCAGTTTTTGAAAGCCACACCATGGTTTTTTTAAATGTTTATGCTCCAACAAATGGAGCTGACAGAGTTACTTTTTTTAGCAAAATTGATGAGGTGTTAAATGATTTGGAGGCAGAAAGCTTTCTTTTCGTAGGTGGTGACTTTAACTGTACTGTGGATGACAAGCTAGATAGAAATCACCTAGAGCCTCATGCGCCCTCCCAGAAGGCAGTAATTAAACTGATCAATGCTCATCATTTGTGTGACACATGGAGAACCTTGCATCAAGGTGTCAGGCAGTATACTTGGTCTCACAGCAGAGGGAATTATATTTCCTTTGCAAGACTAGACAGAATTTATACCCTGGAGAATCATCGCAACACTTTAAGAGCATGCCATATTCTGCCAACTGGGTTTTCTGATCACTGTGCGGTTGTTTGTAATGTGAGTGTTAAGGCTTTTAAGCCTAGAAGTGCTTACTGGTGTTTTAACACATCACTCTTAGAAGATCAGCACTTTAAGGACACCTTTATTTTCTTTTGGGATACTTTTAGGAAGCAAATTGACTCCTTTTCCTCTTTACGGGATTGGTGGGATTATGGCAAGGTCCAAATAAGAATATTTTGTCAGCATTACACCTCTAATGTCACTAAGTCAATTATCTCCTCGCTCAAGGTCGTGGAAAATGATATCTTGCGTCTTCAAAGGCTGGTAACACCTGCAGGGGACGGGGACCACCTTAAACTCCTGGATGAAAGGAAGGGCAGGCTAAAAGAACTGTTGGGAGTCAGAGCACAAGGGGCTTTAGTACGCTCCCGTTTTCAGAACGTTACGCTGATGGATGCTCCATCCAAGTATTTCTTTAATTTAGAGAGGCAGAATGGTCAGAGCCGGTTAATGCACATCCTGAGGTCTGAAACAGGCCAGGAGTTGTCTGACCCTGCACAGATTCGCAATTATGCAAGATCTTTTTATTCTAAGTTGTACGACACTGAATTGGTGTCTAATGATCTGTTGCCCAGTCCTTTTTTCAATGATTTGCCTAAAGTGCCTGATGAGTGTCATGCTGTAACAGATAAGGTGCTAACACTTCATGAGCTTGAACAGGCTGCCATGAGTATGCAGAATGCCAGAGCCCCAGGGATTGATGGTCTGCCATTTGACTTCTATAAAGCTTTTTGGTCATGTGTTGGGAAGGACCTCCTTGCAGTGCTCTGTGAGTGCTTGGGGGAAGGGTGCTTTCCCCTTAGCTGTCGCCGGGCGGTGGTTACACTTCTGCCCAAGAAGGGTAACTTGCAGGAAATAGGCAACTGGCGCCCTGTCTCCCTGCTATGCTCTGACATGAAGATTCTGTCCAAGGCTCTGGCTATGAGGTTAAAACAAGTAATTGGTCAAGTAGTGCATTCAGATCAATCTTATTGTATACCAGACCGATCAATTTTTGATAACATAGCGGTAGTCAGAGACCTAATGACTGCGTCAAGAAATGCAGGCATTAATGTGGGGCTGATCTCTCTAGATCAACAAAAAGCTTTTGACCATGTTGAACATGATTATTTGTGGGCCACTTTTGACGCTTTTGGGTTTAGCCCTGTTTTCACAGCTATGGTCAGGGCTATTTACTGTAACAGTGAAAGTTTGGTGAAAATAAATGGAGGCCTGAGCGCCCCTTTTAAGGTCAAAAGAGGGGTCAGGCAGGGGTGTCCATTGTCTGGCATGCTTTACTCCATTGCAATTGAGCCCCTGTTACATAGGCTACGGTCTGAATTGAGGGGTGTTTCTTTGCCTTTCTGTAACGAACGTTTCTTTTTGTCTGCTTATGCTGATGATGTAACCATTTTTGTTAATGGCAGTGATGATTTGAATGTGTTACAAACTATTGTTAAGGATTTTAATTTTCTTTCTTCTGCTGAAGTGAACTGGGGGAAGAGCGAAGCTATTTGGGTTGGAGAGTGGGAAAAAAGGTGCACCGTTTGTCAGGTGGGATGGTTTGGAAAAAGGAAGGGTTTAAATATCTTGGTGTTTATTTGGGTGATGATGTTTTTGTTCAAAAGAACTGGGAAGGGGTTTTGGAAAAGGTTAAGTTTCGTTTGGGGAAATGGAAGTGGCTGCTCCCTCAACTATCATATAGGGGGCGCACACTTATAATTAACAACCTTGTGGCATCAGCCTTATGGCACAAATTTGCATGTATGGAACCCCCTGTTGGACTTATTGAGAGTATTCAGAGGGAAGTGGTACATTTCTTTTGGGATAAACTACACTGGGTCCCTCAAGTCATCCTTTTCCTATCAAAGGAGGATGGAGGACAAGGACTTATTAATCTTGCTTGCAGGAGGGACACTTTTCGGTTGCAGTTCATCCAGCGACTGCTCTCTGCTTCAAGTACTCTGGCCTGGAGACCACTGGCTCTTGGCATTCTGCGTGAAGTCAGTAACCTGGGCCTGGACATTGCTCTTTTTCAAATGGACACAAAGCAACTTGCGCTTGATGGACTGTCTCCTTTCTACAAGAGCCTTTTTAGGGCTTGGGGGCTTTTCAATCATGAGTGGGCAGGAGGACTATCTTCTGTGCACTGGTTACTTGAAGAACCTGTTGTTATGGGGTCACGATTTGATGTGTCATGTAACTTTGCTGGTCTAAAAACTCTGCTCTGTGAGAAAGGAGTCTTGCAATTACGCCATGTTGTTAATACAGCAGGTTGTAATTTACAGAATGTCCAGGCGACAGCCTCTTTCTTAGGAATAAGGTCTCAGAGATATGTGAAACGGTTTTTGGATAAACTAAGTGCGGTGTTAAGTTACCTGGAGAAAAGTCTCCTGGAAGACTATACTAAAGGTAACATTCTATGTAATACTAGTGGATGGTCTTCCGATATGACAATTTCACCATCACTTTCAGAATGTGGCTCACACTAAGCCCTCCTGCTAGTGCTTGGGGACTGTGATCGGATCATTTAGATTCAGTCGACATGGGAGCCAGGTTGGTATACAAGAATCTTGTTGAAAGATGGCCCAGTAGGGCTACTGCTGAAAGGTAGACACGGGATACTGTGTGGAGAGACAAGTTAGTATTGATGACAAAACCAAGCCTGTGTGGAGAGTTTTTTAACAAGTCTCCATTGACAAAGAGAACTGGTGATCTTCAATGGAGGATCTTGCATGGTGCCATTGCTGTGAATGCCATAGTGTCTGTGATGAACCCAACAATGTGATACTTGTCCATTCTGTACAGAGAGAGAGACGATTTATCATTGCTTTATGGAGTGTAATAGGCTTAGTTCATTGTTTTGCTTGCTAAGTCATTTGTTATTTTCTTTTGGAATTGTGTTTACCAAACAAGGGTTTATACTTGTTTTTTTCCTACAATCAGAAACGCAGAACAAAAATGTGAGCTTATTAATTTTATTTGTTGCGTCAGGCCAAGCTGCCTATTTATATGAGCCGAAAAAATAAAGTCCAGCAAGAACATGGGAGATGATGTTATAGCTGTTTTCAAGAACTTAATAAAGTCCAGAATTACTATTGATTTTCATTTTTATAAGCTAACAAGGGCAATTGAGTCTTTCACAGACAGATGGTGTACGGATGGTGCCCTGTGCTCTGTAACAAATAATGAACTTTCTTTTGCTCGATGTTTGAATAACTGATGTACTTGATGTACTGATGTACGGTGCTCTCAGTTGTTGTACAATAAAGTTTGTTTTAAAATTCAAAAAAAAAATTTCTCTCTCTCTAGCAGTTTAATGCCCCTGGCTGACTCCTGTCTGACTCCAACCCAGAGGAGGATGCTCAGTGACCCAATAGGTATGGATGTGGATGAGCCCTCCACAAGTGGTAGTTTTTGATCATTGTCATAAGGGTGTGGTTTTCTTTAATGTTTCACTTCAACAGATCTGATATCAGTTTCAAGATTAGTATATTTGAATTACTGATTTATTTTTTTCTTTTAGCACCTTTGTATCGTCAAAATCCAGGACAGGATTTGCTCGGTAGGCACAAGGACTTCAGACAACAGTATGGGTAAGGTTTGCAAGACTGCTTAACTGGTTCTACCTATCAGAGAGTGAGGTAAGATTGTGATATTATGCCCATATTATGTTTGCATGCCTGTTTTTTGACACTGCTAATAGACAGCTTTACTGTTTACTGCACTCGTGTTTTACAGTTTTTTCAAATCGTCTGTGTTTTTTAGTTCATTGTACATTGAGAGATAAAGTAGTTTAATGGGAGAGAACATAGGCTGTCATTATGGCAGCATGAGTCACTTTTGGGTGAAGTATTAAGTGTTTTGGTGGTTGTAGTGCATTTTGCATCAAAGGTTAACTGATGTGTTGAGGTGTGTGTCTGTAAAGCTCACTGTATGAAGAGTTTTGAAAAGGTAAAAATGGTATTGAGACAAGTTCGAAAATGCTTGGATAAAACTGTAATTGCAGTTTATTGAACATTACATCATGTGATGTAGTTGTGGTGCAAGTGCTACTAGCCATTTAAAAGTTGCATGAATTAGGGATGTGCATTTTAAGCAAAAATACTACACCTACACCCTCTCCTTGCATAAACACACACACTCACACACACACACACACAGAAATACTCCATACCCAATCACAAACAGATGTATAGAGTGTTTAGTTAGTGTGATGGTGTGGTGTGACAATGGACGCTAAACATTTAAGTCCAATTGTTAATTGATCCCCTGGCGACATAGTACCATGAATGACACACACACACACACACACACACACACTCACTCACTCACTCACTCACTCACTCACTCACACTCTCTCTCTCTCTCTCTCTCTCTCTCTCTGCCCTTCTCTACAGCAGTTTAATGCCCCTGGCTGACTCCTGTCTGACTCCAACCCAGAGGAGGATGCTCAGTGAACCAAGAGGTATGGATGTGGATGAGCCTCCACAAGTGGCAGTTTTTGATCATTGTCATAAGTGTGTGGTTTTTCTTTAATGTTTCACTTCAACAGATCTGATCATATCTGATATCAGTTTCAGGATTAGAACGTACACAAGGGGATGTGGTGTATTGTGAAATTTTAATTACTGATATATTTTTTTCTTTCAGCATCTTCATATCTTAACAATCCAGGACAGGATTTGTTCCGTAGGCACAAGGACCTCATAGAACAGTTTGGGTAAGGTTTGTGTAGTGGCAAAAGTTCAGGTTTAAATTTTCGTTGTTCATTTTCACCACTTATTCATGTGTGCAGGATGAAAGGTTGTTCTGACTCATATCCGGGCTAGCTTGCATTTCTATCATTCTTTATCCAAAGTTCCTACTCATAAGACCCAGATGACTGACCTTTGATGCCTTTTATTTTCTTCTTCACCAAAGAACAGAATCTCCACACTTGTAGTAGTTGTACATATACACAATGTCAAACTAAACTAATAATTGCAAAACTTCAATATTCGCTGACGGATGATGGTTAAAAAGCTGTATGCTTCTCAGCTACACACATGTCTCTCTGATCTAGTCATACATTCTCATCCTTTAATCACTTACGTCACATGTGCAGCACAGGATCTACATTATCGAATAGCAATTCACCATCAACATTTACCATTAATTACAGACTTTACATAATTAACTGTCAGATGTTCACTCAGAACAAATTCAAATGCAAAATATTAACAAAGCATTTTCCTATGATTTGGCTCCTACAGTTTGCAAGATTCCTTAACTGGTTCCACCAATCAGAGAGTGAGGTAAGATTGTGATGTAAGATAACAACAGTAAGTCAGATATTGTACCTTATGGTTGGCACTGCAAATCTGATCGTGATGCATGATCACCCTAGCATAGGTGAGATTTCCTTGACCAGTCAATGCAGTGTATTGGGTAAAAAACTCCTCTTTTCTGTGTTTTGTCCAGTGGAACAGGGACTGGCCTAGTAATGGAGCGCTCTCAGAACAAAGTTCGCAGCCCCACTATGGGGCAATTGGACCCTCCGTTTGGGCGGACTTCTCAAGACTCCTCTACTGGTTCCACCAATCAGAGAGTGAGGTAAGATTGTGATATAAGTGTTACGTGCCGGCTCAATGCACAAAACATAAAGGGGAGGCCACGCAGAATTTATGATAATAATAATAATAATAATATGTTATTTATTAAGGGTTACAAATATATATTTATCTATTCATTATAGGCAAACGTGTGGTGAATGTCAGTGTTGTGAAGAGAAACAAAAGATGTAATGTAAAGTCAGTTAAATGGTAATATAAACAAACTACGACGATAATCCAAAACCAACGACAATCCAAAACCAACGAGTATCCCAAATCCAATCTCAATCCAACGACCAATCCAATGCTCCAATCCAATGCTCTCCCGACTGCCATCTGCTCAAAGCTTTTGTAGCCCATCCAATCATGGGGTACACCTGTTGTACACCTGCTTCCCATTACCTGCTGAGGAGACAGAACAGGCATGCAAATATCATGGGGCTGGGCCTAGATCCGCCAGGGTCGTAACATAAGATAACAACAGCAAGTCAGATAGTGTACCTTATGGTTGGCACTGCAAATCTGACCGTGATGCATGATCACCCTAGCATAGGTGAGATTATTTTGACCAGTCATTGCAGTGTATTGGGGGAATAACTCCTCTTTTCTGTGTTTTGTCCAGTGGAGCAGGGACTGGCCTGCTAATGGAGCGCTCTCAGAACAAAGTTCGCAGCCCCACTATGGGACACTTGGACCCTCCGTTTGGGCGGACTTCTCAAGACTCCTCTACTGGTTCCACCAATCAGAGAGTGAGGTAAGATTGTGATATTGTGCCCATATTTTGTGTGTATGCCTGTTTTTTGACACTGCTAATAGACAGCTTTACTGTTTACTGCACTCGTGTTTTACAGTTTTTTCCAATCATTTTCACATTGTTTCAATACCATGTACACTTTTTCAAAACACTTCACACATTCACCATATCATTAGACTATGTGAACTATACTGTGGATATGTTTCCATTGCTTAGATACAAAATGCATTCTATGACCACTTCTATTGAAATTTTTGGATGCATCTCTGAGTCAATGTTCACCGCCAGCAAAACTCTGTGCAACGACATTTTGCCGACATTTAGATACTTACATTTTGTTATTTAGATAACAAAAAAAACTTTCAGTTCAAAAGCGGGCACAATTTAGATCATTGTAGACTGAAAGATTCTTTATTTTGACAGACAAATGCAATGGCAGATTATGCTATAATTTTTGCTGAAAATGTATTCGGTTTTCTGGTTTGTTTGCAGCCTTGTTACCAACTAAACTATACAACTATACAAACAACAGTGCATTAAAATGTATATGTATGAAGGAAAAATATACATGTAGTTGTCGCTGAAGACATTTTCCCGCTATTACCGCTGTATATGTAAGTGATGGGCTATCAATGAGACCCACAAATACAACTATAACAAACACTTTTATACAAAGTGACATACAATAGCATTTTGCATTGCCCAGGAATCCAACCCAGATCAGCCACTTGTTGTTCAACAGCACTATCCACTGTACCACTGATCACGCATTGGTACATTTGTCACACCCAAAAGTTATTTATTCAGTATTGTGACAGGCAAACCAACAAATATTTCTTGAATATGGGGATCCTTAGGGGTGAATACGATGTGCTAAAGATATTTTCTTAATATTCAAAGCAAGGGAGAATCGGTGCTGTAAATGTTAAGTTCATAAAAATGTCACCACGGATAAGCATCAGAGTTGCAGGACACTTCTAGTGGTAATCTCATGTGGTGTTGTTTCACTTACTGTACTGGGAAAGAAACTTGTAATGTGCACACTTTTTCTGTTCTATAGTATACTACAGACAATTTGGCATGGAGCTGTCTTAAGGCATATAGCTGAATTTCATATTTAGGGTATTTAATTTTATATTAAAATATGTGTAAGATGTTTTTCTTTTTTCATTTACGGGCTTCATTGCCCGCGGGGACACAGGTTCAAGTCTGGCCTGATGTTGTTTCCCAGTCCTCTCCCCACCTCTTCTCCGCCTCGCTTCCTGTCATACATCTTCACTGTCCTATCCAAATAAAGGCATAAAAACCCCAAAATAAATCTTTAAAAAAAAGATATACTCCATATCCACTCACAAACAGGTGTATAGAGTGTTTAGTTATTGTGATGTGTGGTGTGACAATGGACGCTAAATGTTACGTTCTGCAGGAAAGAGACCCAATTGCAGACCCAAAATGTGTGTAAAACTTTATTTTACAAAAGGTTAATAAAAAAATTCTAAAAAAGCAACACACAAAAGATCAAAAAACCAAAGTCCAAAAAGAAACACACAAAAGATCCAAAAATTCAGAGCAGGCAGGGCAGAAGGAAAAAACACAAAACAACTTCTCACGCAGATAATATATCTAAAACTTTATTTTACAAAAGGTTAATGAAAAAATTCTAAAAAAGCAACACACAAAAGATCAAAAAACCAAAGTCCAAAAAGAAACACACAAAAGATCCAAAAATTCAGAGCAGGCAGGGCAGAAGGAAAAAACACAAAACAACTTATTTTTTTTCCTATAGATAGGAAGGTAGAAGCAGGAGAGTTCTACTCCAGTTCTCAGGTTTAAACAGGCAGTCTTTTACACAGACTGTTTGTGACGATCAGACAGGAAACAAAGGGCAGACTGAACTTAAATACTGGAGGGGAAACAGGTAATTGGTGGGAAGCAAACAAGTGGCAGGAGAAACTAATCAGGATAATAAGTGGACTGATTAACAGGACAGGTGTGGTAGATGGTGACAGGAAAATCCAGGAAGTGACAGAGGGCAGGTGGGGGCGGAGTCTCAGAACAACACAGAACACACATAGCATAACAAAAACACCAGGAGCACATGTCAAAACAAACACAATAGGCACATGACAGCCAGAGTCCGTTGAGCAGCAGAGAGGATACTAACACTAAACATTTAAGTCTAATTGTTAATTGATCCCCTGACGACAGAGTACCATGAATGATAATTTTCTGATATCCTTGCAGTGGAATTTGATTTAAATTAAAGTGTTCAAGAAGGGCAAGGGGGAGCGGGGAATTCTACCCCCTCATTCACTAACATTATATTGATATCAGAGTAAGCCCTTGCTCTATGACAGTGTTTCTCAAACTTTTTCAGACCAAGGACCACTTAGCCAGTAAAAAAAAACTCGCGGACCATCTAACTAAATAGTATATCCCCGGAACAACAGGCCACCTACCTAGACCTGGCGCCAGACAATTGTTCGTTTTTTTCGCGGGTAGCACATCATTTTCGCGGGTGGGCTCTCCTTTTTTACGTACCGGTAGGCTAGTTATAGATATGACAATGCGCTAGGCAAAGCATCTGGAACCCTGCTCCATGCGTTATTTTACAAACTATAGTTTGCTCACAGCCTCATACTCCAATCACACACTCAGACATGCCAATGTATCACACAACACAACCAGTAAACACAACGATGCGCATACCGACCACGCGACCGACCGCCGTAATTCACTACCAACAGTAGGCTAGCCGACTGGCATTAATATAGCCATCCTAGTAGTCAACTTTTCATAATTAAGAGTTGTCATTATCCAACGTCACACAACACAGAATATAGTTATCATCTGGCTGTTTCCGCAGCGGGAGAAAAAAACGCTGTTTGAATGCAGCTCCACGGCGGGATGATGCCCAATGCGGCTGAACCATCCCGCCGTTGCACCTTCTCCTTGTCTGTGTCAGAGGCTTTCTCATTTAATGTTCTTTTCATTGTCCCTGTCTTAAGCCACCAATCCATGACCTTGTTAATAGATTAGGCAACGCTTTAATAGATTAGGCTACTACTGACTGTGTTCTCTTCGTTCTGAGTTGTATGTTAGAAAAGTCGCAATAATTTACTTTTGGCCGTCGCGGACCATTACGGGGCACTGGCGGACTACCAGTGGTCCGCGGACCACACTTTGAGAACGACTGCTCTATGATGTCCCATTATGTCTCTCAGGATTGTTTAATGTCTATGTGAAGCCATTTAACATCACCCACAAGTAGTTGTGAGCACTTTGAACTAGGGATGCACCGATACCACTTTTTTACAAACCGATACGAGTATGAGTATTTTTATTTGTGTACTTGCCGATACCGATACTTCTTAGATTAGGTCTCCATGAAAGTGCAATTAATTTGGAGGCAGATTTTATTTTATCCTCTGCAGATTATGTCAAGGCTATAGTACAAAATTAACAGAAGGCTATCCCAAGCCAAAAATAAACAGAGCTTTCTGGTTTTAACAAAAAAAAGCCTTCAAACAGACAATATCATCACATTAGACAAAATGCAAATATAACCAGATAAAGGCAATTCAATTTGCTGCATAGTTAATCAATCAGTCTGCTTAACAAAAAGTACCCGAACTAAACAGAACTATTACTGGATTAGCACAAGAGCACATTTCAGTTACAAAAGGATCAAAAGAGTATCCTGCGTAAGTACACAAACAATCACTTAACCTATGTGGCACTATAAGTCTTTCTCTCTACCTCTCTCTCTCTCTCTCTCTCTCTCTCTCTGTGTGTGTGCGTGCACGCGCGTTTTTTTCTTTTGCAAGACGTCAGTTAAGATTGGTTGCTTCGGTCTTGCGCCACTAGCATCGGTGAACTCTGTGTACTTAGCACTATGGTGCGTCTTCAGGTGTTTAATCAAATTGCTTGTGTTAAACAAAGTACTTTCCTTTCCGCCCCTCGACACCGTAGCAGTGCAGATCTTACACTGTGCCTTACTCCTGTCGTCGTCATTTATCTTAAAATGAGCCCAAATCGCCGTTAAGGCAGCACAACGGAATTGCTAATCGCTAACGAGATGCTAGCGGCTAAATTTAGCGAAACCTGTATACTGAAATACTTTGACACTATGACAAACTTTCCTAACACAGTCAAACATCAAGCAAGTGCAACACAAGACGGCAAATACGCTACTTACTAGTCTGGCAGAGAGTGGTAGGTCAGGTAGGACAACAAATCACATTTTGTGTCTGCATAGCCTGACCAGTTTGATGCAGTGAAATACTGTTGAGTGGTATCGGTGCTTGGTATGGGCAATTCAAAACGAGTACGAGTGTTTTAACGAAGTATCCGCCCCGATACTGGTATCGGTATCGGTGCATCCCTACTTTGAACCCTTGACTACTTTTTATTGGTGAGCTGATTTTGAGAAATTAAACTTTGTAGCTAACGTTGTGTTTCCTGTTTGAATGCTGAGGATTTAGTTGGCACATTTTCTAACATTCTGAAGAGCCGTATTTGGCGTTGATACAATCGTAAATAATTACTGTGTCTTATCAAGGCTAAACTCTCCTGAGCAAGCTAGAGTGCTAATAGCTAGCGAGATGTAGCTGATAGCACATCTAAATGAGACAGAAAGACAGCGATATTTGTAAAATGCATTGATTATTGGCTGCGATCCATACTTATTAACTTCAATTTTATTTTGTCCCTTAAAGCCCCGACTTTCTTTTCCCGACATTTACATTTATCGTTGTACATAATCCATCCCCATACACTGGAGTTTTCAAGAGTACAAATGCCTATCAATATGCAGTTGCAGGATGGGTGAACGACACCAAGATATAGCATCTGGAGACAAAAAATATGTATGTGACAGTGGCGGCTGGTGGTTTTTAAAATGAGGGAGGAAGGACTGCGCGATTGGTTGCCATTGGCCTGCTTATTCTGTTGGTGGCATAAGTATGTGAGATACAAGTTGTTTCAGGGTGTTTTTGTGAACTACAGTACAAAACAGCAGGCAGGGGTAAAATTGATACAAAGCCACCAGTGTGGCACCGTTGTACTTTGAAAGCTGGTGGGCAGCATGTCTTTGGACTAGACAAGGCCAGAAGGAAAGGATGCAAAGCCAATTAGTCAAATGAGGCCTACTCTTGATTTGAAAAACTAAATACAAAATTCTGGGCCTATCATTGGGCCTATTTCCCCTCTCAATTACCCAAAGCTATTGGTTATTATTTGACTACTTTTATTTTCAGCTGCAATTGTTTTAAGAAAAATTAAGACACAAGACCAAAAGTGATGCCATTTAAAATGCATCATGCTCTGAATCATTCACTAACATCCTTTCCACAATATTAAACAACAAGTAACAAAGGCAACAAGTAAAAGAACATTATTTCGCTACTATTAACATGGGCTTTAAGCCTAACATTGTTTGTGGCAAATGTGGATGTTAATGGATGTTTCAGAATGTTGGTCAATGTGCATTGATCACTTAGGGGTGGACTGACTTTGACTAAGTTTAATATTAAACAGAAATATATTTTTATGTTTAGGCTATGTGTCTGTCTTAGCAGATGTTTTAAGCCTATATAAAACAAATAGGCCTACGGAAAAAGTACAAACCCTGAGTAAATTACCTTTGTTCTCTAAAATTGCAAAAATAAAAACTTCCTATAATTGATGCTCAGATTATTACAGCTATCACTCAAAGTAGCCTAATATGAGGCCAATGCCCAAGTGACAATGTAGGCTAATTAGAATAGATACGAAACACATTGCGTTCTGAAACATGCATTAACAATTTCCATTCAGAATGTCAGCTGAACAAGAACATTCAGACTAACAATAGGCCTATGAACGATTTAAACAAAACAGTAGGCCTATAGCCGATTGTTTGTACCAGTGAGCCATGCGTATTTCGCATACCAGTTAGCATTACCGGCAGCGGTTTTACCATTGGGTTTAGTGACTTGGATTTTTGGAAGTGGTCTCCCTGTTGTTTTGATACTAACCTTCTCTCTGTAGCTAAATGTAGAACCCGGTTTGTTCTATAAAACATGTACAATGTCTTCGTTCCCCATTGTACATCTCTTTATTTTCAATATTTCTACAACAATCCAAGGGTGAAGTTCTATCGATATCCTACAGCAGAATGGTCGAGCCAGGTAACTTCTTTCGCTCTTAGGGCCTCATTAACTAACAGGATTGCGCCCATTTCAGGCGTAAAATAGCGGGTAAAGACATAAAACCGTATTTCCAAAGGAGGCGCACCTGAGTAAAAGCGCAGATTACCGCTCCTGGGAAGTGGGTGTGGGGAAGTGGGTGTTCATCGCAAAGAGATGGGAGGAGATGCGTAAAGTGCGCCTAATTATCTATTAATAACGAAACAAGAGGTGTTTTAGCATGACATATCAGCTGCTAAATGAAAACTATGTGCCTGCGAGAACTTTGAAAAATACGAACATCAGAAATGTTTTTTTTTTGTTATGTTTATATTTGATATATCATTTAATAGGCATACAAACAAATAGAATTTGTTGGGAGCTGTTCAGGAAAAGTTCGGCCACGTCTTACCCAGAATCGCCGCTTATTGTATGGTTTAAAGGGTATTTTCACTCATAGTTCAAGCACACCAAGTACAGTGCACACCTTCTGCGTAGGAGTAACGTGTATCTATTCAGGAAAATTACTTGTACTCGAAGTACACTAATTACATACAACATAAACTCATTAATATGAAACTGCACAGGCACCCTGAGGGGTAACCATGATAACCCAGAAACTCAATGTTTGCTGAAAAGTTTAATTCCCCAAAATCAGCTCACCAACAAAATGAATTCAAAGTGATCACAACTTTTAATGTGGACGGAGGGGCTAAATGGAGAAATATTTATGAGTTTCTATATTTATCCGGGTTAGTTTGCTGTAACCTCGTGAGCCAAAAGCTCTAATTCTAATTTAAACTCATCATCCATGGTGGCAGGAACACCCAGGCTCTTTCTTCCCTATTTTAGCAGAGTGCTAAATAACACTAATGGGCGGGGTTAGGCGCTGATTACTACAAGGTTCTAAATACCACGGAAAAATACCGTGCAGTATATGCGGTTTGGCAAAAGCGCAGATTAAGCTGCGGTCGCAATGTTAGTAAATGAGGCCCTCAATGTCTAATCCCTTCCCTCCAACGCCAAATCCGTTGTTTATTGGTTAAGCGATGTTGGCGCAGACTCAGACGCTAGGGAGGTCTTTCCTTCCTTCGGCAATGTAAGTGAATGAGCCCCACGAGCCGCCAGTATCAGAGACCGAACCCATTGATCTCAATAGGGGCAAAAGGGAGGACAACGCTCCGTGCAATAATTTCTGGTTACGATAGGGGGTGCTATTGTAATTTTAATTCAGGGAAACGAATATGTGATATGCATAGTATTAACTACTGATATCAAACAGCATTTTTAAAGAAGTTTAGTCAGTTCAATTGAAAAAATAAATTCTCAAAAAGTTTGGGGAGGTCCTTCCTCCGTTTCCTCAATGGAAGAGCCTCCTCTGGTATGTGATCACAGGTCATAATTATTCACGATTGTATCAACGTGCTGCATTTCACTTAACAGATCAGTCATTCCCTAAATCTTTTGGAATTGAATGCAATTGTATATCTGGGTTTCTTTGGCGACTGTTGTCACATCCAACAGCACACTTTACCAAGTCAAATTCCTTGTTTGTGCAAACTTACTTGGCCAATAAAACCTGATTCTGATTCTGAAAACATATCCCGGGCATTTGAACTTTCTTGAACAGATACGTTTTGTGTTGCGTGGTTTATGAGTCTACCATCTACCCCATACAAGGTGAATAACGTTGATTAAACTTGAAAGAGAAAAGGTTAATGAGGTATTATGCAATAGCATAGCTAACAGTAGGCAAGCCTATATAGTACAAACTACGGCTCGTTAGCGAACTAAAACTATTTACACCATCACTCACGTATGAAAAAGACGGTTTAGAAAACAAACATGTTTTAAATTGACCTTATACTGATCAAATTATTAATTACAACACATCTCCGTTTAACTCCGTTTCAATGTGTTGGAGCTGTCACGGCTACAGTAAAATATGTCAATATTACCAACAGCTGAGTAATCAGTGAAACAAGTGTCAATATGGCTGCATCTGATTAGTTAATAATGTTCGTACGCCAGTATAACATCGTGTTATTGGTTCGATTTATTTAGTAGGCAACTGTGTTTGCAGGCGAGTTTAACAAACTTTTACACTATGGTTTTGACAAATTCTGTGGAACATTTTGCTGGCAACAACTGGTTTATCGTTAAAAATAACATAATCATCCCAACTTTAGAAATTTAGTTCCTCGTAAATGAAATTGCATAGTTGAACAGATACGAGGCTTCGGCCCACCACCTATATGCACTAGGGATGGGCATAATTAATCGACGATCGATTAATTGATCATTAAGAATTTCCTCGATGAAATTATTTTTTCATCGATTAAAACTAATGCATGTTCTGTTGCGTAGTGTGCGTGTAATTTATTTATTTTAGGGCTGTCAAAGTTAACGCGTTATTCTATGAGATTATTGTGGCGGAGATTAATGCAATCAAATATTTGAACGCAGTTAACGCAACTTTGTTTACTTCCGGTGCGCGTTGACCCGTGGCACGAAACCGCCCCTTGTCTGCTAGATAGAAGAGACCGAGACGGTAGTTGAAGATGGAGAGAGCTGAGGGATTGTTGGGCGGAAAGTTTCTGTTTAAGAGGCAAAATGACAGAACAATCGACAAAACTAAAGTTGTATGTAGCATTTGTCAAGCTGAATGTAGCTATCACAGAAGCAGCTCATCTTTAAGTTATCACCTTAATGCAAAGCACCCGACAGAAAGCAGTCCCAGGTTAGATGGTCGCCAACCCACACTCCACGACTTCTCTAGGAAATTAACTAGACCAGTCCGTGAAAAGGTTACCAACGCTGTAGCAGTTTAGGTTGCGGGTGACTGTCGGCCCATCAACATAGTTGAAGACGGTGGGCTGACTGAGGTGATTCGAATTGCTTCAGGGGACAATTCTTACGATTTACCGTCGAGGGGCACCATTGTGTCTCGCATACATTCCTTGGCTGATGGCGAGAGAGCACGAACAAAATACAATTAAACAACAGTGTCTAAAATAATGAATGAAGTGATTACTCGTTAATTTATAAGATTTAGTCTTTGAAAGAAAACAAACTTTTAATCACGATGAATCTAGATGAATGAATTTCAAAATGTGAGATTAATTAGTTAGAGAGAAAAAAAAACGAAGGTCAGTTGTGTTTATGAGCACCGGCTTCTAGCTGTCGGCTCCGCTGCTTAAGAGTACAGCAGCGCATATTTTCAAGTGTAACCATTGAACGGATCCCGTTTAACTGCCACAAGAGTTGTCCATCTTGTAAGTTTAACTGCCACAAGAGTTGTTCATCTTGTAATAAATATCTCAATGAGGAAACACGCTGTGTTTTTTCTATTTTCACTGCATTTTAATATAGCCTATAAATAGTGAATTTTAATATAAAAATATTAATGATTAATCGAAAATCGATCGTTAATTCTCCCGACGATCGATTAAGACAATTTAATCGAATGCCCATCCCTAATATGCACCATAGACTTTATCAGCACAACCACAGTCACATGATAGTAAAATCTCATATCACTGTCACATGATCATAGGCTCTCATATGTTCAAGTGTTTATCAACCCTACCAGTCATATGATCATAAGACCATAGAGTTTAAATTTACCATAGACAACAACCCAACCACAGTCACATGGTCACAGGATCTGTATGTTGAGTGTTCTTCAACCCTACCAGTAATATGACCATGAGATCTCAAGTGTTCCATAGTTTTATAAACCCAACCACAGTCATATGATCATGGGATCTCATATGCACCATAGAAGTTATCATCCCTATACATCACACACACACATGGTCTCATTCACTTGGATTAATTTGCATCCAATTAGGAAGAGAAATAAAGTGGATGCCTACAGTGATTAGGCATACTCTCTCTGCTCTTCTCTTCTCTACAACAGTTCCCTGCCCCTGGCTTCTTCAGGAAAAGATTTTTTCTTAAAGCACAAGGTGGCTCTGGAACAACGTCTTCCCTCTCTCAACCCCATTCTAAGCAAATTCCAGGAGAGGAAGGTTCTTAATGACCAGGAGCGGGAGGAGGTGATGAGCAAAAGCACCAGTGCGGAACGGAACTTGGTTCTGCTCACCATGATACAAAACAAAGGAGTCCCAGCCCAGCAAGTGTTCTACAAAGTTCTAAAAGAGGCTGACCCATACCTGGTGAAGGATCTGGAACGCTAATGTCATGGTTAATGTCAAGTTTGATTAAAAGCAAAGTACTTTATGCGACAGACACAGCAACATGCAATAGTTACGTATAATTAATTGAAATACAAATATATGAATACATTGAACATGGGTTAAAAAGCTTTTGTTAAGTAATCAAATTACTAAACGATTAATAAACCCACAGCCATTACAAACCATAATTTCTGTAATTAAAATGAACATCCTGCAATTTTATTAGCATAATGCTCACACTGCCTCCTCCAACCGACTATTGGAAAAGAGTAGACAAGCTTCTCCACTCCTATTTAGAATAATTATGGTCTGACTTCTGGAAAAAGGTCATGTCAATCCCATCATCGGGTGACAGTGGTACAGGAGGTAGAGAAGTAATTTAGTAATCAGAAGGTTGTTAGTTCAATTCCCTGTCGAAGTGTCCTTGAGCAAGACACTGAACCCCTAATTGCTCCTGATGTGCAGTGTGCCATCAGTGTAAATGTAAAAATGTGTATACACCTTTGTAAGTCGCTTTGGATAAAAGCGTCTGCTAAATGTAAATGTAAAATCATGGGCCTCTGCAGGTATTCATACCGTGGGGGATATATATGGGCCTAATGGGCTTCTTAGCTTTCAAGAACTTTCTCAACTCTTTGTTATACCCAAGTCTTCATGTGTTCTATACTTACAGTTACGGTCAGCATTACGTGCTTATGGTATATCCCGGGGGTCGGCTGTACAAATCCATCCTATTATTAGGAAGTTACACATTTCTCCTCGTAGAGGTTTTTTCACTGATAGAGAAATTTAATACATTGTTATTCTATTTTTAATCTGAATGCTTATCCTGTTTTACTGAGTCATACAACCTGTTTTTACTGATAGTCATACATACTGTACTTCTTTCAAGGACATGTTTGAGAGCACTTCTGTAGTGATACGAAACAGACATATCAACATCCTGGGACAGAATAACGCCCCGTGTCTGCTCATGAAACATGTTTTTTATACTCATATAAAGGCTGGCTGCGCCCAGCTCATCTTTGGAGTTTGTTATTGATAATAGGTTGTGAAAGATAAAGCGCTGGTATAATTCTGATTGCTGGTCTCTGTCTCATTAATATTAACGTCTTTATATTAATTTATCTAACAATCATTTTTATATCAGTGGCTATCAAAGGCAACATATTGTAGTATTAGCATACAGACAAAATGGGAGAGGGATTTAGCTATAGACTTGCTAGATTGGGAAGCAGTATGGGATAATTTTTTCAATGCATCAAAAAACCCAAATCATCAACTAATACAATTTAAATTCTGTCATAAAGCATACTGGACACCAATTGATAGGTTTCACGCCAAGGAAACAACTAACTTAAATTGTGACTTGTGCGATGAAGAGATTCCTGGCACTTTTAAACACATGGTTTGGGACTGCCAAGAGGTCCAATATTTTTGGAAGAAGGTAACTTTAATTTTGTCTGAGTTATTGGAAGTTGATATTCCTTTACACCCAAGATTGTTATTGCTTAATGATGACTCCCAAATGGTGTTAACTGAGAAACAGTGCAAAGTTTGGCTTGCAGGCTTAACAGCTGAAAAAAAAATATGGTACAGAGGTGGTTAACCCCACATGAATTTCCCATAAAAAAATGGTTGACGTACTTTCAAGATGTTACAGTTATGGAACTCTCTACAGCTAGAATTCATGAACCTAAAGCAATACAGATGTGGGAGAGTATTATGATGTATTGCTGTTTTTTATAATAATGTCATGCTTTGCTTCATAAATAATAACAATGAATTCAAAAAAATTCACAGCAAAGTCGACAGGTATGTCAAATTGAGGCCTGGATTCCTAAATCGATGGTATTGGTAGTCCTTACTCTTAATTAAACAGTATTGATTGCTTTTTAAATAAACGAGTTTGCAAGATGTTCTTCAGAGGTGAAGAGGTTGGATGAGGCTGTTTGGCACTGGGCTGCAGTACCATGGTTGGTCAGCAGGGGGTGACAATGAGCTGGTACTGGTGGGGGACGTTGGCAAAGCTGCTGAGCTCTGGGGTGTTAATGCTGGATGGTCCTCCAGGGGTGCTGAGGTGGAACTGCTGCACTTTGGACACCAGGAAGAGCAGGAGCTCCATCCACACCAGTGACTCACCCACACACGCCCGCTTCCCTGGCACACACACACGCGAGCACGAGCCCACACGCGCGCGCGCACACACACACACACACACACACACACACACACACACACACACACACACACACACACAGAACATTTGGTCCATGACTGATTATATGTAGACTAATAGAGCTTAGTATTCAAAACACTACAGGTTTTTTTTCTCTCTCTCTCTGTCATGTTTTGGGAGTTTAAAGTAGCATAGCGGAACAATTGCTAATCGCTAACGATATGCTAGCGTTTAAAACTAACGAAATCTCTTGAAATGTGCTGACTTTGACATTATGAGAAACTAGTTAGTCAACAACTGTCCTAACACAGTGAAACATCGAACAAGTGCAACACAAGACAAAGCAAGACGGCAAATAAGCTACTTACTAGTTCAGCAGGCAGTAGAAACCGGGCGGCTTCAGGCAAACCTACAGTAATACGCCTATGGACCTTGGTATGGCAATGGCACGGAGGCGATTCTCCATATTAAAAGTAGGGCTGTGAAATGATTAAACATTTTAATCAAATTAATCACAGGTTTCTGTGGATTAATCATGATTAATCACATATTACCAATTTTCTCAGCATCTTTTTGTGAGAACAAAAAGATTTATGACAAAAGACGGATATATAAATTTAACATGTTTTCTTTTTTTATTCATAAAAAAACAATGGTGCTGCAACTCAGCAGTTCTTTAACAGTTCTCTTTGCTATTCCATATGGAACATTAATATAATCTTCATCCTAAACAGAATTTGGGCTTCTTAGACATTGTATGGTTGAATAAAACATTTTTCTTTTCTTTTTAAATCAAACAGAAATGAATTGGGCTTCTTAGCCATTGTTTTTAGGATGGTTGAAAATGTTTCTCTTTTTTGTCAAACAACCATTAACCACACCATGACACAATCTAATGCCTCTAAAGGCCCTAGTGGTCGTTTTGTCTTCAATTGCCCAATTGCTTGCAACAGTTTGGAACTGTTCTGCACATGCCTCTGCAAAGTGGCGTTCTCTGTTTTCATGCACGTTAGTGTAAACGACTTTAACTTCCATTCGTTGGTGATTAGATGTGCAGTTACACCCAGGTAGTTATCGTTACTCACAGAGGTCCAGTGACCCCCTGTCAGCGCCACATGTTTCGTAGCAGTCAAGTCATTTTCCTTTTTTTTCTTTTCAGCTTCATACAGCTCGTGGATTTTTGTCATTATTGTGCGTTTTTGCGGTGCTTTGATGCTCGAGTTCCCCGTTGCCACTCGCAAAACGTCGGTGAACCCCTCGTCCTCAACAATATTAATCGGTCTACAGCTTTTTGTAATCCATTTGGCAACAGTGCTAGTCAACTTGTCACAGGCAGATTTAGTCAGAGGCCTACGTTGTTAAGTGAGGGTGGTTTCGCGTATTCCACTTGAACTCCCCTCGCCGACCAACGCATTTGCTACGGTGAAACGAAAACGTCTTACCGCAGAGTGTACATATCACTTTGGTTTTATTGAATGTTCCATCTTTGTTTTTTTGGAACACTAACTTCCCATCCAGAAAGTCCTCAGGGGTACGTTCGTCGTAGGATTGAAGCTAAGTTAATCAATTGGCCTTTTAGCCCGTTAAGATTAGCGAGCTGATTGAGAACAGCAAATATCGGTTCGTTAACGGCTGATCCGCATCCAAATCATGTGGTTAATTTCAACCAGGCTAAACTTACCGGGGCATTTGCGCGTGCACGTCCTACTTCAAAAGGCAGGAAAGGTCGATCACCAAAACAATGATTTTCTAGCGGTATAATGGTTCTAAACTCAAAGAAAAGGGCTCTTTTTTTCTCCGCTGGCCAGCAGGAGATGAACATGAACGCTTATGAAGGATACAAGACCATAATCATGGCAAAATTCAACACCGCCACCGCTGTGAGAGCAAGATGTGTTGGGATGTTTATAGCGTGATAACTATGTATGAATACCTGACGGCAAGTGTCAACTAGTACAGAGGTTCTCTCTACCGGTTCGAAACTACAAGGTTGCTAGTTCAAATCCCCTAACCTCCTTCCTCGATATAATTCTACATTTTCTTGTAAGTCGCTTTGAATAAAAGCGTCTGTTAAATGACTAAATGTATTAATAACAAATACAATAAATTGAAGCAGTGAAAATAAATTGTCTGTATTTCTCTTTATTCTTATCATGAGTCCACCTTAATCATTTTCTACAATAATGATATGCTATGGTGTACTAATAACGCTCATATAATTATGAGTGCTTTGTTCTCCGCATCACCGATACTACAAAAATGTACCACTCGCAAAAAAGCGCAAGACAGTCAATGTTCGACTGTGGTGTTTGCAATAAATGACTCGAGAAGGTCTTGTAAATGAATGATTCTTTGTCGGCTGAATCGGTAGCGCTCATACAAGAATAATTGATCTTGGCGATTGCAAAGAACGCTCTCCCTCCGCTAATCTTATTAACTATCTAATATCAGTCCTTGGTCAATGGGATCCCTCCTTTTTCCGGGGGTGTGGCAAGCTTATCCAGCTACACTTAAGTTAGCCTGCCCTGGAGCAGGTTAGTGCTAATCGATATGTAACTATGGTGATTTATCAAAAGTTGCTTCCACGAACCAAAAAGAGGGGCGTTTTTTATCTTAGCCTGAAAATTAGCTCGCTAAACCGCTTAGCGAGCTACGACGAATACCCCCCAGGTTCATCAGAATTATCCATGTTGTTTGTTTGTTTGGATAGCAGCTGCCGTCTGACTGCATTAGAAACGGCGACTAGTGCAGATTGAGTGGAATTGTGGGTATATTGGAAGCTCATTCTGCGCATGAGTTAAATGCGTAAAAAAAAATGAACGCATTAATCCTGTAATTTAATCATAACGCGTTAATGCGTTATTTTTCACAGCTCTAATTAAAAGTCATTGTAACGCCCCAATTTTTTTAAAGCTGTTATTTTAAGGTAAAACTGCTTATCCTAACCCTAATCCTGAAGTACAATTACTGCATAATGCCACTTTAAACAATGTATGAAAGATATATTCAGCAAAAAGTCTCAGTGATTCTCCATACTTGCAGAGAAAGGAACGAAGGCTGGTTTCTTCTTGAAGTTGCCATTTCAGTCCAGGAAGTGCCCAAGGTTAAAGGTCCAGGCATTCCCCCATTGGCTCTCATCCCTGAGCACGGAGTGCAGCATGGGAAGGATCACTGTATCCTGCAAGGGGTCAAAGGTCATGGATCAGGGAGTGTGTGAACACTAAGGTCAAATCATAACCTGAAGACAGTGCTGGCAACACACAACACTGAGAGACTAATTATTAAAACTAACTGGAAGGCGATATTTGCTGGCCCTTGTGATCTTCTGTCCAAACATATCAGTTTGACACTTGGCATACTTTTCCCTGCTGCTTTTTTAACCAAACAGGGAATGAAACCTTCATTTCAGGTAAAAGGTGTACCTTAGGAATGGCATAGCCCCTGAATGCACATGGCGCTGCACCTCATGGATGACAGCATCAGTGAAGGGGAGGAACTTCCTGTCTTCCATTTGTGGGATGCCATGTTGGCCAAGCACCGTGTCAATCTCCTTATGCACGTGCTCTGTGCAGAAATTACAAAATAACAGAACTTGTCCTGAATTAGACAGATGTATGGATTGGATCTATATGTATTTGTACGTGTGTGTGTGTGCATTGTGTGTGGGTTATGCAATATGCAATATCTTGGATGTTCCTGATCACGACGGGCAATCCGTGGGTGACCTTTGTGCTTTGGTCAAGGGCAACGAGAGAGAGCAGGTCAACAGGTCACAAGATTTTCCTGAGTCCAGTCAAAATGCTCATCAATCCGATTATGTTTTTAAATTCAGAATGCAGTCTTATTTCTAAGCCATTCAGGAGGGGAATTACTAACATTTATCTCATATTGTTTTTGTTTGGGTATACCTCATAACGCACCACGCAGTAAACATCTAAGATTGTCTCAGCTTATCACAAATCTTCTTGTGAATGCTGTTTGCACTTTCAGCCACAAGAGGGTGCCAGTGACAATCAGGACCTTGTGAAAGAAGAGACACTTTTTCTCTGCCTCTGTGCGCTCTCTGCCAGAGCTGCAAGTGAACTGCAGTGTTTGTGTTTTTCAAACCACGCCTTGGAGCGTCGGCCGAGGGAGAGAGGCATTTAGTATTGGCCTGAGGAGGGGAGGGATGTATGTGACTGTGTGACTGGGGAGGTTCCCATGCCAGGTGAAAGGAGTGTCAAGGCTGAGGAAGTGAAAAAAATAAATCTGACTCTAAATCTAAAAGAGCAATGTTAATAAGTTAGATAGTTGGATAAAACGTGGTTGCTTCATCAGAGTGATCCAACACGAGGTCGCACAAATATGTTTGGTTTAGTTTCCCTCATGAAACATTTACCATTTTGCTTAAAACATGTTTATGCTCAATACCACACCAAACTCGACTCAAATTAAAGTAGTATTTATTGTTACACTAGGTCTCTATTGCTCATAGCTTGATTTTTTTCTCCGTTGTCCGCCGCTTTGGATAAGAGCGTCTGCTGAATGACTCAATGTAGATGTGATGTGATGTAAAATAATACATGCAGTGTGATGCATAACACCCTTGATCTTCTGATAATGCTTCCCTGCGCTGCACCTGTGTGCAGGTATTCTCTATGCACACATCTTGATACGCTCTGACTTCAGTAGGGCAGGTCTCCCGTGTACAGAGAAAGGGCCTGTGTGTGTGTGTCTGTGCATGTGTGTGTGTGTGTGTGTGTGTGTGTGTGTGTCATATCAGTTTGACACTTGGCATACTTTTCCCTGCTGCTTTTTTAACCAAACAGGGAATGAAACCTTCATTTCAGGTAAAAGGTGTACCTTAGGAATGGCATAGCCCCTGAATGCACATGGCGCTGCACCTCATGGATGACAGCATCAGTGAAGGGGAGGAACTTCCTGTCTTCCATTTGTGGGATGCCATGTTGGCCAAGCACCGTGTCAATCTCCTTATGCACGTGCTCTGTGCAGAAATGACAAAATAACAGAACTTGTCCTGAATTAGACAGATGTATGGATTGGATCTATATGTATTTGTACGTGTGTGTGTGTGCATTGTGTGTGGGTTATGCAATATGCAATATCTTGGATGTTCCTGATCATGACGGGCAATCCGTGGGTGACCTTTGTGCTTTGGTCAAGGGCAACGAGAGAGAGCAGGTCAACAGGTCACAAGATTTTCCTGAGTCCAGTCAAAATGCTCATCAATCCGATTATGTTTTTAAATTCAGAATGCAGTCTTATTTCTAAGCCATTCAGGAGGGGAATTACTAACATTTATCTCATATTGTTTTTGTTTGGGTATACCTCATAACGCACCACGCAGTAAACATCTAAGATTGTCTCAGCTTATCACAAATCTTCTTGTGAATGCTGTTTGCACTTTCAGCCACAAGAGGGTGCCAGTGACAATCAGGACCTTGTGAAAGAAGAGACTCTTTTTCTCTGCCTCTGTGCGCTCTCTGCCAGAGCTGCAAGTGAACTGCAGTGTTTGTGTTTTTCAAACCACGCCTTGGAGCGTCGGCCGAGGGAGAGAGGCATTTAGTATTGGCCTGAGGAGGGGAGGGATGTCTGTGACTGTGTGACTGGGGAGGTTCCCATGCCAGGTGAAAGGAGTGTCAAGGCTGAGGAAGTGAAAAAAATAAATCTGACTCTAAATCTAAAAGAGCAATGTTAATAAGTTAGATAGTTGGATAAAACGTGGTTGCTTCATCGGAGTGATCCAACACGAGGTCGCACAAATATGTTTGGTTTAGTTTCCCTCATTACCATCTTGCTTAAAACATTTTTATGCTCAATACCACACCAAACTCGACTAAAATTAAAGTAGTATTTATTGTTACACTAGGTCTCTATTGCTCATAGCTTGATTGTTTTCTCCGTTGTCCGCCGCTTTGGATAAAAGCGCCTTCTGAATGACTCAATGTAGATGTGATGTAATGTAAAATAATACATGCAGTGTGATGCATAACACCCTTGATCTTCTGATAATGCTTCCCTGCGCTGCACCTGTGTGCAGGTATTCTCTATGCACACATCTTGATACGCTCTGACTTCAGTAGGGCAGGTCCCCCGTGCACAGAGAAAGGGCCTGTGTGTGTGTGTGTGTGTGTGTTTGCGTTTGCGTGTGAGTGTGTGTGTGTGTGCGTGTGCGTGTGCGTGTGCGTGTGCGTGTGCGTGTGCGTGTGCGTGTGCGTGTACGTGTACGTGTGCGTGTCCGTGTGTGTGTGCGTGTCTGTGTGTGTGCCTCTGTGTCTGCTTCCAGATGGCCCAGGTAAGACCTGTTAGTCTGGATTGGGGCTTGAATGGCTGCATTTCGTCTGTATAAAGCTCAGGCACTCTTCTGATTAGCTGACCCCCCACTCCCCCCACCTTGTCCTAACCCGACACAGAGAGCCCTTTCTCAGAACAAATCCATTCTCTTAATTTGGTGCCCCCCTGCCAGCCTGCTTTCTTTTAGAGATTCCCTCCCTTCTTTGCTCTTTGTGGACCCCCTCGAAGGCTCCCTCCGTCTCTCTCTCTCTCCCTCTCACTAACTTCCCTCTGTTTCTCTCTGTCTGTCTCTCTCTCTCTCTCTCTCTCTCCTCCTCGCTAACTTCCCTCGGTTTCTCTCTGTCTGTCTCTCTCTCTCTCCCTCTCTCTCTCACTCCCTCTGTTACTCTCTTTCTGTGTCTCTCTCCCTCTTCCTCTCACTAACTTCCCTCTGTTTCACTCTGTCTGTGTGTGTCTCTCTCTCTCTCTCCCTCCCTCTTGATAACTTCCCTCTGTTTCTCTCTCTCTCTCTCTCTCTCTCCCTCTCGCTAACTTCCCTCTGTTTCTCTCTGTATCTCTCTCTCTCCATCTCACTATCTTCCCTCTGTTTCTCTCTGTCGCTCTCTCTCCCCCTAACTTCCCTCTGTTTCTCTCTCTCTCTCTCTCTCTCTCTCTCTCTCTCTCTCTCCCTCTCACTATCTTTCCTCTCTCTCTCTTTCTCTCTCTCTCCCTCGCCCCCCCCCCCTCTCTCTCTCCTTCTCTATCTGTGCCGTGTGAGAGAGACTGATTCCTCTGGTGCTATTGAAAGGGGAGGACACACAAAGGGCTCTTTCTCAGCCTCGCTCAGTCTGCATGAAAGAGCCTGGGAACTCAGCGCTGTCCCTAGCCCAGGCTCTTAAAGGGCCAGCGCGCATCCACTGCACCCCCTATCCCCAAACACACACACACACACACATGCACGCGCACGCACACGCACACACACTCTTCCAAAGCAACCTGAAGCCTCGATAGTTTCCTTCTCTCTTCATGGGAAAGCAGGGAATCTTGTGTGCGTAAAATCCATTATTCATGAAGGGTGCATGAACCTTCTCTCTCTCTCTCTGTCTCTCTCTCTTTCTCTCTTATTTTTTTCCAACACCTTCCCAGACAGCACCCATCCATCCTTCCGCTTGCATCCTCTCTTTTTCCTCCCTCGCTTCCTTGTCCAAACATGCACAGATCCCCTTCTCTCCGGTGGCAGTAAATCAAAACACCCCAAATAAAGACCTTCGCTGCTGCTGCTAATGCTGCTGCTGCTGCTGCTGCTGCTGCCTGTTCAGAAAGACGAAAGCACCAGAGAAACACTGTCCTTTTGTGTCTTTCTTCAGACATTGGTCAAATGTCACCATTTGTGTATGTCCTTTGGTCAATTTCCATGTTTATGTTTGTATGTTCAACTAAATGAGTAGGATCCCCCATAGGATTTAGCCAGACCTGTCATAAGGCTGTGGGAGAGTTTGAGGAAAGTGCAACACAGCCTAAATTGTTTATGGGTCGAGAATTAGTTTTCATAATGCCATAATCCAAATGTTGTTAAATACAGGCTCTTCCCAGAGAGCTTTTTTGGAATGGTACTCTTTCCACATGTGTGAGGGAAAGTCACAAACAGACTAGTAAGTTCACAATAACTTCCGCCAGGCCCTCCAAATCTATGCATCTTGACTTTGGACTTGAAAGGATCAAATTCATGTTCCAAGGAGGATATTCATAATATTTTACATAAGGGTCAGTGAGTCAACTCTGACAAGTCATAGCAGTGAGTGACTCAACTCTAACAATATATGAGGATTCTTATAAAGACTATATAAAAGAATTACTCACACGTATTTGTCATGAGATCTAATTTATTCAGTCATTATGGTATCTGTAAATTATATGACCTCTATTGAACGATGCATGTACCAATGAACATAATCTAATACAACTTTTATGGGGGAGTTTGTGTTTTGGCGTTAATGTTTTCTTGTTACCGACGAAGGTTGCAGAAAGTTTAACATGATTAAAGAACACGTTTATTGCCTTCTAGGGTGGTGATAAATTGGTAATTAAAGAGCCGAAGTGGGAATTGTCTCGGAGTAATGCGCACTGCAACTACGTTTTTCACGTCTTGTGTGAGAAAAAAAAGCTAGACTCACAGAGGGAGGGCGCAAATGGGGGGAGGAGGGAGCAGGAGAATGGAAAGAAGTGGAGTTGAGGAATTTGAATCCTGTTTGAAGGGAGAGCGAGAGAGAGACTGGGGCTGAAGTAGCCTACCGATGGGAGAGAAGGTTTAGGATTAGAGAGGATACAGCAGAGGGACGAGACGGCAACAGAGAGATCGCAGGAAATACTGGTTTAAAAATACACAGAGAACTCCAGAAATAACTTTAGGAGGAACTTTGAATGGATGCCGATTCTTTTCTCTGTGTTTGTTCCAGGTTTCAATCCACAGACCAGCTTTTTTGTGAAATTGTAAACAGAGTGTACGGATGTTAACCCAGAAGTTTTTTTCTTTCTGGAATTCTATTAGAAAACTTCTAAATTGGAAACAGAAAGGCGACTACCACACGGACCGCTTGCTCGGTCAGTCACACCAATCTTAAGAAATTTGAACCTATAGCACTTTTTCGAAACCCAAAAGGAGAACAAGAGAGAGAGAGCGAAAAAGCAAAGGACATTCTGTTTTAAAAGCAGAGCACCGCTGTAAGCCTACCTGTGCACAATCGGACCGCAAAGCAAACTTTCAGCTTTGTTTTTTTTTAAGCGGGATCGGTGTAAATATTGAGATGATGCGGTGAGAGACTAAACCCATTTCACGAATTTAGTTACGCATTCAAGAAGTTCTAGATACGAAGTCAAAGAACTCTCAGTCTCTCTGGATCAATATCAGAGGGAAGAATGAAGACTGGGTCAAAGACTACGCTGCTGTTTACTTTCTTACTTCACGCGTTGACCTGTGTGAGTGCAGAAACATGGACAGGTAAGTCGGCTAAGTCCAATACTCACAGCCTTTTCGTTTACAAACATTGTATCGATGGAAAGTTTCGTGCGACTTTCTCATGTCAACACCTTGACCGACAAATGAAACAGTCGATTTACCAATGAGCTTGAGTCCCGTCCCGCCGTGTTTACTTACAGAGCCCTTGGACATGCCATAGGATAGATAGAGGATGCAGATATGACAGCACGCGAAACTGCAATTGATGGTTCCCGTTGTCTGACATCTGGAATAGTGAGGGCAGTTAAACGAAGCAGAACGTAGATCAAAGAAGTAATGTTAAAGCTGTATCTGTAAATGTCAGTGTCAGATAGCACGGAAGACAGGTACTTTATGCTGAAGAGAAGAGCAGGTGTGACCTCTGCGCAAACCTTCAGTCGTCTCCTGTCTCTTGTCCGCACAGGGAGATTAATTTGTCAGCATAAGTGGAACGTTTCTGATGTGTCTGAGAACAGTGGACATAAATGGTTAGTCAGGTGCGCAAGCTACTTTGCCAACAGACAGTCCCGAATGCTTGTTTACATTGGTTTTGAGACATTGCTGTGTCTACCTCTAGGCTGTCTCGTAGTCCTGCCTCAGGAAAACCTCATATGTTGTTTGGGTGAGGTGGGCAGTCTAGACTGCCACCTCATTTTTTATGTTTTGTTTTGTTTTTTCATTTGTTTCATACACCTCTCTCAATCTCAGTCTGGGATCTTTGGCTTCACCTTCCTCCGGCGAGTGAGATAAAGAGGGCTGTAAGGGTTATGCAAGTACACACTTGAAAGAGGACCTCCACTCCCCACACCCCTTCCCCTGGCTTCAGTGGTCTGGGTCAGGGTTGAAGTTGTCTCTTGGAATGCTTCTGAGAAACTTTGATGCCTCTGCTGCCGGTGCTGCTACTGTTGTTGTTGCCATGTGATGGGGGGGTGGGGGGTGGGGGGAACAAGTGTGAGCGGTTTTGGGCAGTGTGGGGGCGGTGGAATGATGTGGTGGTGGGGGTCGTGTATGGGTATGCAGCGGCGGGGTGGAGGATAAAGAGAGAGATAATGCGCTGGATTGTGAGTCAGACTCAGTGCTGAATCAGACAGGGGAAATGATGGATTGAGTCGGGGGGCAACCAGAGGGGTCGGGGCTTTTGGAGGCGGGGGCGAGGGGGTTGGGGGGGGGGGGGGGGGGGGGGGGGGGGAGGCCAGTGGAGCCATGAAGCCAGAAGAATGGCATGAAAAGGCCAGCGGAGGAGAGGGGAGACAGCAAAAAGATGTCTGTGTGTGTGAGAGAGAAAGGAAGAAAGTGAGAAAGTGAGAGAGAGAGAGAGATGGGGGGACTGGCCTGGGAAAGAATGAATCGTTTGACATGTAGAGGGAGAGAGTTGATGGAAGGATGGAGAAAACACAGGGAGGAAGGGAGGGAGGGAGAGAAAGCTTTAACAGCTTTTATGGTATATTTGTGGAGAGATTTTTTTTTCTCAGTCTGAGTTATGGCCGTGTTGGAAGTTGTGCAGGGTGAGGAGGAGATGGGACTGAATGAAATATGGCGTAAGAAGAGAGGAAAGCCGAGATACGGGGCTGGGGGGGGGGACTTGCAGGAGGTTGAAGGGATGAAATAAACAAAGATTAGAGAAATTAGATCATCCATCTCTCTTTTTCTCACTATCTCTCACTCACTGCCTCGACTCCCTTCACTCTCTCTCTCTCTCTCTCTCTCTTTCTTTCTCTTTTTGAACACATTCTCTGTAGTCCAACTTCGTTTTGGTCTGTCTTGGACTGTCCAGACTTCAGAGAGCTCCGTCAGCGTTTCAGGCTGACGGGGACACAGGGTCTGACTTCCCATCCGGGACCAAAGAGATGACAGACAGTTTAACATCAGAGAGGTAGCGGAGACACAGAGAGGCCTTTAAAAGCTGAGTGAGGAGGGACTGACTGGGCCTCCCTGCTTAAAATATCGCCCAGGGAGCCCATGTGATGGCATTAGTGTGTGTGTGTGTGTGTGTGTGTGTGTGTGTGTGTGTGTGTGTGTGTGTGTGTGTGTGTGTGTGTGTGTGTGTGTGTGTGTGTGTGTGTGTGTGTGTGTGTGTGTGTGTGTGTGTGTGTGTGTACGCGAGGGTGTGCATGCTTGTGGGTATTTGTTTGTGCCTGCATGTACATGTTTGTATGTTGGGTGGGTTTGTGCGTTTTTGTGTATGTGCGCTTGCTTGCGTGCATGTATGCGTGCTTGCGCGTGTGTGTGTGCGTGTGTCCGTGTGTGTGTGTGTGTGTGTGTGTGTGTGTGTGTGTGTGTGTGTGTGTGAGTGTGTGTGAGAGTGCATGCACATCTCTGTTTAATCGCTCAGAGTGCAGGGTCATCAGGAAGGATTCCACATGTTTTTGCTGTCTGCATCAACAGTGTCCTTGACAGGCATAGGAACCCCGGGTGTACACAGAAGTCTTCTTGAGAGACTTCATGATTGGCCTCTTCTGAAAGTCTGAAAGAGGCAATATTCATAACTAGAAGTAGTATATGGCAAAGTTAGTATTTGTAAGTATGAGAAGACCTCTCTGACTCTCAGAACAGTTTGGGATGTAAATCGTGAGTGTTTGGGTATCTGTCGCAGTAAATATCCAGTCTAGTTAAACAGATCTATGCCTCCAGATCATAGGTCAACCAGGATGGGTTAAAGATCGCTGGTTGACATGATTAGTGGGGTTGAAGTCTGAGAAAGCTCTGCCGACGCAGCAAGGGTTTCAGAAACTGAAGTAGAAAGTGCTTAGTTCAGGAGTTTCGCATGACACAAATGTCCTGAAAGTGCAATGAACTCTCTCCTTTAGTGAAGTTACAAAGCCGTGCGTCTGGTGACTCTCTGGCCTTGCTAACTAAAGAATGCATGGCATTTTGATTCTGTGGCGAGAGCAAGGGAGAGAGAGGGGGGGGGGAGAGGGAGAAAGGGGGGAGAGAGAGAGAGAGAGGGAGGGAGAGGGAGCAAGAGGGGGAGAGAGAGGGAGAGAGAGGGAGAGATAGCACAGAGGTGATTCATGCCTGTAACTAATGGACTGGCAGTTGACTTGTGCATTTGATGCTGTGCAGGTTAGGCGAGGCATGTTCTGATTCACCACTCATGCGTCTAGCAGGGAATGCCAGCCTCCACCTCGGAATGCATTTTAGATTTGAACTGACCCCATTGGGATGGAACTCTCTCCCCATTAAGCACCATTTGCTGATAAGGCCTTCTTGCCGATAAGATAGCATTGTCTTCATGTTTGCCTCCAGCAACTCATTTAAGTCAGATATCACTGAGTCTGGGGGTTTTCGCATACCTGGGAGAAGTGATTAGGCTGGAGACTCTTCACCTGTAGCTCAGATAAGTCGTATTCTCTAGCTGTCCGGCAGCCACGCTTGGAACATAAGTAAACATAGCAGGTAGTCAGAATGAACCTGTCCACTGACTCACTGTTGTTTAAGGTTGGGAATAGTTTTGAAGTGACTCAGTATGGAAGTTCCCGTCTCCTGCAGGACTATAAAGTCATCCTATAGTTCCCGTCTCCTGCAGGACTATAAAGTCATCCTATAGTTCCCGTCTTCTGCAGGACTATAAAGTCATCCTATAGTTTTATGTGGGATGATGTTGGCCATAAGGAATGGTCATACGATGTGCATTAAAATAACTTTAAGTGATCAGTGATCATTTCCTGCTTCCTTTCATTAGTCCTTTGTGTAGAAGATGACAAACGTGCAGGTGAAATAAACAGGCCTGAGGAGAAAGGGAACGTTTTTGTATGTTGTGTTACTGGTGCAGGTGCTCTGTTATGTATCTTGTTGTGTTTTTTTTTTTTTTTTTTAGTGCCAGCATGTTATTCATGCATTAGGGCACATTCTGGCTTTGACCAGGAGAGCAACAGTACTCTACTAAATGAATGACCAGAAGTGGAGTGAACCACACATCTCATTTTACACTCAAACACCCCTCTGCCCCTCTCCCCCTTCTTCTCCCCCTACAGGGCTTCACTTCGTCCAGAGCCCCACCAACGTGACCTCCTCCCTGGGGAAGCGGGTGAGGCTGCATTGCAACCTGCAGGGGCAGGGAGGGGAGGACAGCCCCCCGGACGTGGTCTGGTTTCAGGAAGACGTCATGCTGGAGATGGCCGACACCAATCAGATCCAGCTCCACGTGGACGAAGACACCTGGGTGGTCATCAGCACACTCACGTGAGTTTGGGTCTGCTGGTTCACCTGTTGGTTCACCAGGGATTACCTGTGTACTGGGGATGGATGGTTGGAGAAGACAGAGTATGATTTTTTTTAAATTGTGACGATTGTGATGTTTTTAGATATTTGCAGAGTGTTTTTTTTTTTTCTTTTTCTTTTTCTTTAGAGCTGTGAAGTAGGCGAGTTGCATTTTTTTAATGAGAGCTTTCAGTCTTTTGTAAACATCTAAAATATCATGTCTGGGTTTCTGTCTGTCAGATGTTTTCTTTGTTTGTGATCCTCAGCGGATGTTTAATCCTTTCAGTGTGTCTGTGTTTATGTCTATTAGTCTGGTACTCATTTGTATCCAAGTTATTACTATCTGTTTCGCACATGTCTGTAGGTTAGTGCTGATATTTGTAAATATGTTGATCTTTCTGAGGTGGCTGTGAAGTTAGTGTCTCAAAGTGTGACTGTCTCCTCTCTCTCTCTCTCTCTCTCTCTCTCTCTCTCTCTCTCTCTCTCTCTCCTGACAGTATTGAGGAGGTGCAGCTCGTAGACATGGGAGCGTACCGCTGTGCTGTTGTGGATGGAGAGAAGGTCACACTGTCTTATAAGGGACACATTCAGCTTGAAGGTGAGTGTGTGCGAACCTAATAAAAATGTCTGCAATCCTCTTCCCTCAACAACCTGTCAACATTTCCATGTTATGTTTATTACCTCTCTCCTTAGTCCTCTGTCTTCTTCAATATCTCCTCTCCTTCCTTTCCTCCTCCTCTCCTCTCTATTCCTTCCTCACCACTTATTTCACTTTATTGTGTAAAAAAAACAAAAGTTAAATACTGTTTAATATAATATCAAAGTATAATTAACATAAGAATCATCACTGACACAACCAACAGCTTAGATATCAAACAGACCTAGATCCCCCCCGTTGTTATTGTTCCGTCCTCATCTCTCCTCCTCCCTCCCCCCCTCCTGTACACAACTCCCAGGCCTCCCTCATTTCTCCGTGGAGCCCCTGCCCATGTCGGTGGTGGCCAACGTGAGTGTGTCTCTGCTGTGTGTGGCCCACGGCCCCCCCGAGCCCGTCCACATCATCTGGCTCCAGGACGGAGCCCCCCTCAACAGTCTGGACGACCCCATGTCCAGATCTCCCTCCTACCTCAACCTCACCGGTGAGGCATTTTTCAGCTGTTTTTTGGCACAGGGATGATATGTTTAACAGGTGTCTGTACTATTTAATATAAGTACATGTAGATGTCCAAACTCCGATTCTACCTTAATCTCTCTGGTAGACTGCATTTCGACTCTTGTTAGTTAATGTGGTAAAGCACTACCAACTGCGATATGCATACATAAGCTTTTATAAGCTTGTTCCAGATGATGTCCATTATCACTAGGGCTGCTTGGGTCTGCTGTGAGGCCAACATGCTGCTCACATTAAGTTAATTGACCAGAAGCTATTTTGTGACTCTTTCTTGCTTGAAATGATATAGTTAAGACTATTGCCAGATGTAAGACGGACAGAATGCTGGCTTTTCTGAAATTGCACCAATTTGCCCTCAGGCTGCTTCAGGCCAAACTGATATACTTGACTTGACTTGCAAGCCAATATGTGGCTTAAGGACGGGTGGTGATTGGTGCTCAATATGGAGGAGAATTGGGATTTCACTCTTTGATACATTGAAGCAGTTATTTTTTTATTTAAAACCATAGTGTCTGACAACAGTGCCTGGTGTTTTAAGAACTTCCCGAGTCATCACAGTAAATATTTATTTGAATTATTCTTTTGGGTCACACTTTTTGAACACCCAACGCTGTTTCTGTAAGAGTTAACCACAGTTATCATGGTTAGTTTCATAAAAGTACTCGGTGTGACTCAAAGGAAACAAATTTCCGAATAAAATCCTTGGTATCTTTTCCAGAGTTCCAAGCACTTGCTATTCCATCCCTACCCCATCCCCACCCCACCCCACCCCACCCCCTTCCTTCCACTCCCTCCCCACATTCAAGCTGCAACATTTAGAACTTGACCTTGGCTAACTTTGTGGTTAACACGGAAACAAGCTGGTGACAAGAGCCCAGTTGTTGTGGAGCTTAAGAACGTGCCTCTCACACACATTTGTGATCTATGAAGGAACCAAAGGTCAGCTGTAACAAGATTAGGACGCGGAATGTCCAGTAACTAAGTGATGAATGACAGTAAACATCCATTGGAATTGTGGATTTTTTTTTTCTTTAATGCCATGAATATGATGGATTGATACAAATAATTTGGACAGCTGGGCTGAGGGATGTTTCAAATCCCAAACGCGTTTCCCAGATGTGCTTGTGTGTCCTCTGGGACGAGGAGTCCCTGTCCTGGGACGTGGGGTTTTAACAGAAGAGGGCTTTGAAGGCTGAGGATGGGCAGTAAAAGGCTTCTTTCCTGAAGCACAACTCCCCATCCGCCAAGCACCAGAGACACCGTGGCAGGGCTCTAGAGACAGTTCAGTTATGATCAAAGACAGACAGACACACACACACACACGCACACACACACACACACACAGTGCATACAAATACATAGAAAACATGAACACACATATACACACAAGCGTGGAGGCCTAAGCACGTGCGTGCACACACACACACACACACACACACACACACACACAGACACACACACACAGAGACACACACACACACACAGACACAGAGACACAAATACGCACACACACACACACACACACACACACACATAGACACACACAAGCCAACCAATCTGGCTGTGTACCAAACCAGTATCCATTGAGGAGCTGCCCAGTGGTTGGTGGTCTGTAAGCAACAGGGGAGAAATAAAGGAAGGAAAGGAAAGGAAGATAGACAGAGAGAGAGTGAAGAAAAAGGAGACAGAGCAGCAGAGACAGAGAGGCAGAGAGAGAGAGAGAGACAGACAGAAAGAGACAGACAGAAAGAGAGAGAGAGAGAGAGGCAGGCAGGCAGGCAGGCAGGCAGGCAGGCAGGCAGGCAGGCAGAGGGAGAGACAGTCAGACAGAGACAGACAGACAGAGACAGACAGAGACAGACAGAGACAGACAGAGACAGACAGACAGAGACAGACAGAGACAGAGACAGAGACAGAGACAGAGACAGAGACAGACAGAGACAGAGAGAGAGAGGCAGGCAGGCAGGCAGGCAGAGGGAGAGACAGACAGAGACAGACAGAGAGAGAGAGAGAGAGAGGCAGGCAGGCAGGCAGGCAGGCAGGCAGAGGGAGAGACAGACAGAGAGAGAGAGAGACAGAGAGGCAGGCAGAGGGAGAGACAGCGAGACAGACAGAGACAGATATAGAGAGAGAGGCAGGCAGGCAGACAGACAGAGGCAGACAGAGGGAGATAGTTAGAGGAGGAGAGAAAGGACAAACAGAAAGAATGACTGAGATAGACAGAGAGGGACACAGGAGAAAGTGACTGAGAGAGTCTCAAAGTAGAGAGAGGGAGAGAGAGAGAGAGAGATAGATGGATAGATGAGATAGAGAGAGGGAATGAGAGAGGATAAGATGAGACAGAGAGAGGGAGTGAGAGTTGTGGACATTTGAACAGCAGCCACTCCCGTCTGTTAGTTATTTCCTTTCTTGTAGCTCCTTCAGCTCAGACCTTTCAACTGAAAACACTGACTCACAAAGACCAAAGAGAAAAAGAGAGAGAGAGAGAGAGAGAGATAAAGGGATAAAGGATAAAAGAGGCTAAAAAAGGAAATGAGTCTGATAGAACGGGTCAGAGGAAAGGAAAGAAAGCAAACAAGACTGTAAGTGAGCAAGCTAGGCAGACATGAAAGATGAAAGAAGACCGAAAGGAAGGAAGGTCAAAGAAAGGAGGAGAAGAGAGAGATAGAGGTGGTGATGGGAGCAAGAGGCAGGTTCATTTTTGAGGGGTGAGACACACTAGGTTCTCTGACTCACACACACACGCACACTCACACACTCAGACACAGTCTCGCACACACACAAGCTCGGAATGGAGCAGCTGCTCTGGCTGACCGCAAAGGCGGCAGTGCCACGAGCACAAACATCCTTTCAGTGGCGGTGCCAGCGCTCCCTCCATCTCTCTCCCTCCCTTTCTCTCGCTCTCTTTGTCCTGTTCTATCTGTCTCTCTCGCTATTCTGCTGTCGCTCACAACACATGTGGAACACCCATGTATCAGATCTGGGTCTTGAGAGATCTCTTCTTTCCTCTGAGAAGTATAAGAAGCAAGTGTCATTTGTCTATCAATCAATCAATCAATTCAATTTTATATAGCGCTTCTCTATATACCCGAAGTCGCTTTACAGAGTCCAGAGTCCAGTAGTCATACACACACAGTCATACCGGTGGTGGTAAGCTACCTCAGTAGCCACAGCTGCCCTGGGCAACCTTCCAAAATAATGGAGACTAGATTGACCATCGTAGGCACAGGTGAAATGACCACAGAGAGGCTCAGATGTGAGCCGTAAGTGGGCCAGACGTGGGCCAGACGTGGGCCAGATGTGAACCGTATCTGAGCCGCAAGTCAGCTGCTTTACAGAAGCACTCGTGGTCTCTCTTGGAACCGGTAATGTGCCAAATGAAGCAGGTCTTCACCCCCACTTACCATTCCCCATGTCTCCTCCTGAAAGAATAGCCCCCCCCCCATACTCATACTCATACTCATACAGTCTGGTCCAGGCCAGTTTGAGGAAAGGCGACTGAAGGACTTGAGCTATTGGATTCCGTTAGACGTACTCAAATAAAGCTTAGCCAAGGCCCTGACTGTAATAAAATGGTTCTGGTGGAAAACCACAGAATTTAGCAAAACCGTAGCATTGTTCAAGGACACTTGTGATAATCTCAGAAATGTTTCGGTTCAGTTTCGTGTCTGGCCTCTGACCACTGCAGAGTCACTGCGGTCACTGCTGACACCTCTAGAGTGAGGGAATGAAAAGGGTTTATGGGAAGGAAGTGAAGGACTGAGAAGTAGCGAAAGAGTGTGATACATTTGTTCATTCACAAACACACACACACACACACACACACACACACACACACACACACACACACACACACACACACACACACACACACACACACACACACACACAGTGCCCTGAAGTGTGTCCTGGCCCATGTGCACTGGTCACTTTAGACCCATTATTATTATCTCTAAAATATCTCTTGCTATCCTTCTGATAACAGCGAAAATTAACACACTACAAAGCAAGTCACAAAGCTAATGCATCACCAATTTCACAAGGTGAGCAGAAGCTAACCATAGCTTTACCAATCGGGTATCGCAAGTGTTCTCACAACAACCACACAGTTAATTTAAGTAAACCCACTGAATACCTTACGATTTGAAGGCAAAGAATAAATCAAATGTTTTAAGCGCTAGAACTGTATTGTTGGGTTTCATAAGAAACTGCAGGGTGTGAGTAAAGAGTTGTCGGTAACCATGGATACCACCATAGCAACATAATGTAGTATTTTTTGTAGTAATCTTTTTTCCACCTCAGCATATTGGTAGTACCATCTTTATTTGTGTGAGGCAAGACAATTTTGTTACAATAGTCAGACTGATAACTGCATTTTAACTCACCAAACTGTTAACCTGTGTTTCCCTCGCTTTTCTTCCGCTTTTCCTGTCTCTTTACACTCTTCCTCTCATTTTAATGCTCTATCATCATGCATTTCTTCCTTTCTCTTTATTTTTCTCTATTTCTCTCTATCGTCTTTCTCTCTCTTTCATCCACTCCCACACAGTGCCCTATCGTTTGCCCCCTCCCTGTCCTGTGTGCCTTATCGTTTGCCCCCCCCCCCCCCCCCCTGCCCTGCGTGCACCCGCTTGCCACCCGCACTACCCGCTCATGCCACAGCCCACACAATGGAGGCATGGTCTCCCAGCACCACACACATGACCTTGAGGTTGTGTGTGTGTGTGTGTGTGTGTGTGTGTGTGTGTGTGTGTGTGTGTGTGTGTGCCATAACAGGGTCTGAATGATCTTAGTGTCTCCAACTTGCCTATAGATGAGGGTTAGGTGTGTGTGTGTGTGTGTGTGTGTGTGTGTGTGTGTGTGTGTGTGTGTGTGTGTGTGTGTGTGTGTGTGTCTGTCTGCCTGTCTGTGTCTGTGTCTGTGTGTGTGTTTGAGAGAAACAGAGAGGGAACACCAGCAAACATCATCACTTTTTCACACTTGACATTTATGAATGTCAGTATGGCTCAGAGGGTAGTCATCAGTAGTTGTGTGTGTGTGTGTGTGTGTGTGTGTGTGTGTGTGTGAGCACGTGTGTCTGCCATTACAAATGATCTCTATTTGACACTGTAGCTAGCAGATCAGGCATCTACATATCAGTGGTGGTTTTTATCATCATAGTCACTGTTGCTTTAGTTTAGCAGATTTAAGCAATTCTGAAATTTTGCATACTGTATATATTTGCTTGCATGTTTCTGTGTGTCTTTGTGTGTGTGTGTGTGTGTGTGTGTGTGTGGAGGGGGGTGTTTATGTGTGTGTGTGTGTGTGTGTGTGTGTGTGTGTGTGTGTTTGTGTGTGTTTGTGTCTGTGTCTTCTTCCTCATTAACATCTTAAAAAGCAGAAACAAAATTCCTCTGCTCAGCCATTTTATCACCCCCCCCCCTCAGCCCCCCTCCCTGAAGTCTCTCCACATCCTGCAGCGAACACCAGTTCCTTTTCTCCCAAAACCCGACACTAAAAAGAAACACTTTCTTGTAAATACTCTAAATGACACATTGTGAACCTTGTATGGGAAACTAGATTTCTGGATTTCTATTTAAGTTAAGCCCTCAGCAGGCTGATGATCCAACAATAGTGCTGTGGGTTAAAAGTAGGACTTTCCTTTCCCTAGAACCCGTAGCCACTAGTGCACAAAACTAACTCCAGCTCATGTAGCGAGTAGTTTACTAAGAAGAGTGATGACTTGGCATGTTGATATATAGCTAGCCATTCTCAGTTAAAATTGCACTGAATCGCGTTCTCTTTCAATTTGAAGACACTTAATTAGCCTGACCGGATCAAGTTATTGCTAAAACCACTCACAAACACAAAATGGAAATGGAGGAAAACCAATGTCTCCCTCTCTGTCTCTCTTCCAGGTCTGAACCGAACCTGCTCTTTCTCGTGTGAAGCTCACAACCGCAAGGGTGTGGCCTCCTCCGGCTCAGGCACCGTGACAGGTTGGTGTTACCCCCTCAGGTCAAAGGTCAACGAGCTGCTGTGTCATCTCATCTATCACTCACATTTTTTTCCTTTTTTAATGATGAACCTTTTATTGAGAGGTTCTCATCCATGACAGACACAAACAGTGGGGCTAAAACTAGATGCAGACTGCATAATGTTTACAAATAAAAAATGACAAGAACTAGGACTGAAAGAAAGAACAAAAATGATGCATAACTACTTGTCCACACAATTGAACCAAAACAATGGCAACACTGTGCCGTTTCTTTTAAAAACTTTTTAAAATAATATTTTTTTTCTCACTTTTTCTCCCTCCCACCCTATTCGGACCAGTCCTTCCGGCCCAGCCTCGGAACATCAGGGCCTCTGAGGTGACCAACTCCAGCATTCATGTCACCTGGACACCAGGGTTTGGTGGAGTGTACCCCGTCACCTTGTGCTCTGTTCAGGTGAGAGGACTCAGGAAAGTCCCTGGTCTGAGAGATGGTTAGGCCTGGACTGGTCAGAGTGTGCTGGGGAGAAGAAGAAGGAGGGAGGAGAGAGAGAGAGGGAGGGGGAGAGGGAGGGGGAGAGGGAGGGGGAGAGGGAGAGGGAGCGGGAGAGGGAGAGGGAGAGAGTCAGCCTCAGCGGGGAAGTGTGTGTGTGAGAGAGTGAGTGTGTGTGGGGCACGTGACTCACGTTCAGCTCAGTGATCTCCCTCACAAAGGTGCTGCTGACTTGGATAAGTTTCTGTGCAAGTCAGCTTTATCACACAGAGAAAAAGGCCCGCTTTACTCATGCTAACACACACACACACACACACACACACACACACACACACACACACACACACACACACACACACACACAGTCAGCTTTATCACAGAGAGAGTCTCGCTTTACACAACCTAACACACACACACACAGGCGTACACAT
>NC_045160.1:20579719-20587219 GCF_900700415.2 Clupea harengus
CACACACGCACACACACACACACACACACACACACACACACACACACACACACACACACACACACATTCACACACACTTTCACACACACGTTCACACACATTTTCTAACGATCTTCTTCACCCCCATCCAGGCGCGCGTCCCTGCACCCGACCCTGCCTCTGCATCCGGTGAGCTGGTCCACAACCAGAACGTGAAGACTCCGCCGGCCGCCCACGTCCTCTCAGGCCTGGAGCCCTTCAGCACCTACGAGGTGCGCGTGGCCTGCCAGACCAGCCAGGGGCCCTCAGAGTGGACGCCGTGGGTCTCGCTACGCACGGCCGAAGGAGGTAAGACCACCATCCCTACAACCCCCTCACCCCCCACCCGCACCCCCACCTCCCCAGTCTGGCACCTTCAGGCCCCAGCTCTAGCACTGTTGAGTTGGAGCTGATGGAGGTGATGGAGGTGATTCATGTGTCACAGGACGTTGATGTTGTCAAGAGGCAGAGATAGATGAGGGCTGATAGACACATCTTCCATGTGTTTATATGTATGTATGTGAGGATGTTTGTACGTGTATGTGTGCGTGTGAGGATGTGTGTGTGTGTTTCTTCTGTGCTCACCTCCGGACGAGGACACACTATGACGATATCCCACACTCTAGCACTTGTCTCTCACACCTTGCCTCTCCTTTAATGTGTGTGTGTGTAAATGTGTGTATGTCTGTCTGTCTGTGTATTTTTATGTGTGTATGGGGGGACATGTGGCTGGGTGGGTGTTTACGTGCTTGTGTTATTTTGTGTGTGTGTGTGTGTGTGTGTGTGTGTGTGTGTGTGTGTGTGTGTTCATCAAATTAGTTGGATGTACTTTTTACTTTTAGGTCTATTTCGAATCTATTGATTGCATTCAGAGTTGATAAAGAATATTGAATTAAGAGGGTTGTTTGTACAAAAAAACCAAAGAGCATAAAGAAGTCTACTTTTCCCCAACGATTTACACAAACACACCAGAGGACATCTCTAAAACACCAGTGTTTTTCACGAGGTGGAGGGAATACACATTCCTGAAGTGTGTAATCAATTAAAGCCTGGTAATTGACCCATGTCCAGCTGTGTATTAAGTGAAGTGTTGCGAGCGGTTTTTTCTCCAGTTGCCTTCTTGCCCCACATCTTTGCCCTCTAGCAACCCAGGGGCCGAGCAGTAAACATAACAAGGCGTGCAAATTCCCCTAATTCTCCTAACACGGCTCACACGACATTCTCCTCCCTCACGTGGAGTTGTTATGTGCTTTTTTTTTTTTTTCCATGTGAGAGAGGTTCCAAAAACTTGTTCTGTGAACCACCACATTAGAGCTTCCAACAGACATTCTATCAAAAAAAATCAATCAATGATTGAGGAAGGAAGGGTGGAGAGCGATGACCCTAGAACATTAAAGTAGTTGGGGAAGAGAGAGGGGGAGACAAGAGAGGGAGAGAGAGAAGGAGACAGAGAAGGAGAGAGGGAGAGAGAGAGAGAAATGGTGTTGGAGGGGGAAGTAAGCCCACGTAGAAGCAGGGTTAAAGTGCTGAAGCTGTGTCTTGGTAGAGCTGCTCCAGAGCGATGTGAGCGATGGCTAGCTGCAGGGTTAAAGTGCTGGAGCTGTGTCTTGGTAGAGCGATGTGAGCGATGGCTAGCTGCAGGGTCAGGGCTGCTGCTGTGTTTGCTTGTTGTTTGTCACGCTCTCACCATCGGGTCACTCCCGTTTAAAAGTGGGTCAGGGAGGCAGAGAACAGGCTGTCCGCTGTCAGAGGAAGTGTGTGTGTGTGTGTGTGTGTGTGTGTGTGTGTGTGTGTGTGCGCACATGTATGTGTGTGGCAAAGGAAGGCTACAGTGTGTATCATCTGATGCCATTCCTGTGCGCTCTCAGGACGAACAGTGTTTATATTGAAGCGGTGGGTACTGAGGAAGGGTTCCATGAGCCCCAGCCAGACAGACTCCAAGCAGCTTTTAAACGTAAACTCGCCCTGAGAGGAGAGGGTGCTGGGAACGAATGTGGAAGTCAGAGGGAGAGAGAGACTTGGAAGTTGTTGCCTTTTGAGCACCAGAGAGAGAGATGGAAAGAGCGATTGGAGAGAAGAGAGGAGAGGATGTCTGTGTGTGTGTGTGTGTGTGTCGGTGTGTCTGTGTGTATATCTTTATGTGTGTGTGTGTGTGTGTGTGTCTGTGTGTGTGTGTGTGTGGTCTGAGCATTTGTGTGTACATGCGTATGTTTCTTGGGATTTAAAGTATGAGGGGAGTATGAGAGTATGAGAAGCTGTTTGCCTTAGTATGGTTTCTGGTACACTGAGTTCTGTGTGTGTGTGTGTGTGTGTGTGTGTGAGAGAGAGAGTTTGAGTTTGAGAGGAGGTGGGTTTTTTCCATGCCAACTCAGGCTCACACTTACCCTGCCTGGAAAACAGTCTGTGGAAACAGAAGTACATTAAGCAAAGAACTTTAAGAGAGAGTGAGAGAGAGAGCAAGAGAGGGATTGAGCTGGAGAGAGAGAGAAAGAGAGAGAGAAAAGAGAGAGAGCGAGAGAACGAGCATATAAGAGAGAACCTATGTAATATATATTCAGTGGTTTGAATTTGAAAGCACAATAGAGAGAGAGAGAGAGAGAGAGAGAGACAGAGAGAGAGAGAGAGAGACAGAGACAGAGAGAGAGAGAGAGAGACAAAGCAAGATGATATTTAGACATGAACTTGCAGTAGAGCTACACTGTTGTGTGTCTGTAAGAGGTGAAAGGAGTCCTCTGTTAGCTCCACCCTTTGTCCCCCTCACACAGCGTACTGATGCAGGAGGGACAGACAGGACAGGAGGACACATGGAGAGAACGATGGAAGAGCAGCAGTACAACAAATAGATAGAAAATAAATAGAATGGCCGTCTATACACGTTAAACACAAACATCCAAATATCAGTATTCTGGGAGTGAGTGGGACAGGCTGTTAAGGAAAGACAGGACAGGACTCCTGTGTTGGGGAGATGGGAATGAGGGAGGGGGAAATTTAAGTGTGTGTGTGTGTGTGTGTGTGTGTGTGTGTGTGTGTGTGTGTGTGTGTGTGTGTGTGTGTGTGTGTGTGTGTGTGTGTGTCACTGTACCCGCTGATGATTACAGTAGAGTGCCATTACCGCACGCCTCCCATAAACACACACCGCAGGGAGCCGCCGGGCTGAACTACACCAGCCGGCTGGCCGGTCGGCACGAGCTACGTGTCACCGGAAAAAAGCTCTGGGAAGTAGTCTGCTCAGGCTGAAAGTACAGCCATTTGCTCCACTCTGTGGCAATGTTGACTTTTAATGGCGCTGTGTGTTCAACACGCTATTATAGGTGTTATAACTCAGGTATTAGTCATGAGACCTGTTATAAACATACAGGCATTAGATGTATAGGTGAAATAGCAGGAGTAGACATTCCATCAAAACATGGATTCAATTCAATTAAATTGTATTGATATAAAACATAGACACTACAAAAGAATAAAATTGTCTCAACGTGATTTACAGAACCCAAGCCCTGGACCCCCTTAGAGCAAGCAAGCACAATGGCGACAGGGGCAAGGAAAAACTCCCTGTTAATCAGGAAGAAACCTGATGCAGTCATTTGAGACACCACGAAAAAGCTTTGCATGCTTGAGAGTGATGTGGTGTGGTGTATCACTAATGTGTTTTGTTTTATAGAGTCGAGTGACAGTGTAATGTGTAACCGTTGTTGGCCGGGAATGGCACATTTTTGTGCATTGTGATTTAACGTTTGGACCGGAGCCTCTGTCGGTTTGATTGCCTCAGAGAAAGAGGGGGTGGGGGGGGGGGGGGGGGGGATTGCAGAGAGAAAAGTCTTATTTTTTCACTGTTTGGCTGCTCTTTTGTTCCTTTGCTTGCCAGACTGCAGCGTGAGGCAGTGCACTGACAGAAGTCAGGGGTTGGCCAGGGAGAGAGAGAGAGGACAGGGAGAGAGAGAGAGAGAGAGAGAGAGAGAGAGAGAGAGAGAGAGAGAGAGAGAGAGAGAGAGAGAGAGAGAGAGAGAGAGAGAGAGAGAGAGAGAGAGAGAGAGAGAGAGAGAGAGGACAGGACAGGACAGGACAGGACAGGGTATGAGAGAGAGGGAGGACAGGGTGACAGAGAAAGGGAAAAAGAAAGGATGAGGCAGAGATAGATGAGGGCTGACACACATTTTCCATGTGTTTATATGTATGTGAGGATGTGTTTGTGTGTGTACGTGTACGTGTACGTGTGCGTGCGAGGATGTGTGTGTGTTTCTTCTGTGGTCACCTCAGGACGATGACACACTCTGACGATATCCCACACTTTAGCAGTCGTCTCTCACACTGTGCCTCTCCTTTAATGTGCGTGTGTGTGTATGTGTCTGTTTGTGTATTTTTATGTGTGTATGGAGGGACATGTGGCTGGGTGGGTGTTTGCGTGCTTGTGTGTGTGTTTGCGTGCTTGTGTGTGTGTGTGTGTGTGTGTGTCTGTGTTATTTTGTGTGTGTGTGTGTGGGTGTGTGTGTGTGTTCATCACATTATGTCAGTCCAGTTAAGTGACTCAATCAGTTTATGAGTTAATCTCTCTTACTCCTCCTCCTCCTCACGTTGACTACCACTCTCTCTTTTCCGTTATCTCTCTCTCTCTCTCCCTCTCTCTTTCACTCTCCCTTCTCTCCCATTCCCTCTCCCTCTCTCTCTCTCTCTCTATGCCTGACCCTTTCTCAGGTCTGCATGATCTCCTGGTCCCCCCCTCCCCCCTGTCTGTTTCCTCTGGTGTACCCTATTTCTTCAGGCGCTTCTCAAATCCCCCCAAATGCCCCGTCGGAATGCATTTCCTGCTTCTCAGTGAGATGAACCCGCTCACTTTATGTCTTTCTTTGGATTCTTTCATTACCTTTCTTTCTTTCATTAACTTACTTTCTTTCTTTCTTTCTTTTTTTACTCATTTACATGCTTTCTCTTCTACTTTTCTTCGTTCTTTTCTTTTTTCTTTCTTCCTTCATCCCCCGTTCTATGCAGCTGTCTTTCAGGCTTCCCCCTTTGCTCCCTGGTCCCCTTCTCTGACCCCAGATGACCAGCCATTTCACTTCCTCTTCCAGAAAAGAGGGGATGAAGTATAGCCCTCGCAGTGTGGGAAAACTGAGTGAGAGGAAAAGGGAGAGAGAGAGGGAGAGACGGAGAGAGATGGTGGGATGTGAATGAGGGATGTAAATCGTTGGAGAAAAGAGGGAGGGAGGGGGCTTATGAAAACATGCTCTTTGGTAGTTTCCCAGAGCCCTCTGTACCCTCGGGAGAGGGGAGAAAGAGTGGGTGAGGGAAGGAGAGAGGGAAGGATGCAAAGAGGGTTAATGAAAAAGAGACATAAAAAAAGAATGGAAGACAGTGTTTTACAAGATGGAGAGAAGGAGAAGAAAGGAAATTGAAATGCCGGGCACTTCCCCTAAAATACCACACACATTTTTCTTAATTTTTTTTCATTGGGTTTTTGTCTTTTTCTTTAACAAGATGTTGTTGAATAACTTCTTGAAAAATTGCCCTCTTCTGACCATCACCACCCCAAAGGCGTTCCCCCCTGTCTTCTTGTATAACTTAATTTGCTTTAGCGCTTTAGCGCTGAGTCCTGTTGTACGCACACAGCCTGCTAATTCCTTTAGTGACTATAATGGTGCTTTTACAGATGTGTACACAAGGTTTGTTTGCATGTATTTGTCTAGGTGTGTGTTTGTGTGTGTGTTTGTTTTGGTGTGTGTGTGTGTGTTCATTAGTACATCAGAACACAATCCGTGTGTGTGTTCATTCTCACCCTGTGCGCTCGCACACACACAAGCCATCCCATTAACCGCCGTTCTCAGCCCACAGAACAGTAAACAGCAGGATTCTGTACTAATTGCATTAAGGTCTGAACAACAAACACCCTGCCCATTAAAAAACGTGAAGGCGGGCGGGCGGGCAGATGTTCCGCTCCGCTCTGCCCCGTCAGGAAACCTTTGCCTCCAGAAAAGAGCTAACAGCAGGGCTTCTCCCTCCAAGGACTCTCTCCTTTCACTCCCCCTCTCTCCTGCTAATAGAGCAATACATGGAAACGCAAGAACAAGCAAATATTGTTAGGTCCTCTCAGGTCAGGTGTATATATATAGCGTAGGCTGAGTTAGGCTGACATTTTTTGCTTCTTCACCAGAGTCATGAGTCAGGAGAGAGTTTAGTCAGTGTTTCCATCAGGCGGACCGAAGACTGAGGGGGTGGGAACCAGGCATGGGCCGGCTCTGTGTTCTGTGTCTCAAGATGGGCTGGACTGGGCTGGGCTAGCAGAGAGCGCTCGAGCACACAGGGACATGGGTGGGTGGTTGTGTGTGTGTGTGTGTGTGTGGTGAGGGGTGTATGTGTGTGTGTGTGTGTGTGTGTGTGTGTGTGGTGAGGGGGGTGTAGGGTTTGAGTGGAGTTTGAACAGGAGACAATGGATATAGGGGATAATGAGGATGAGAGAGAGAGTTTGAGGGTGTGGTGTGTGTTTGTCTGGGTGTGTGTTTGTCTGTGTGTGGGTGTTTGTGTGTGGGTGTGTGTGTGTGTGTGAGAGAGACCGAGAGAGTTTGAGGGTGTGGTGTGTGTTTGTCTGTGTGCGTGTCTGCGTGTGTGTGTGTATAAGAGAGAGAGAGAGAGAGAGAGAGAGAGAGAGAGAGAGAGAGAGAGAGAGAGAGAGAGTGAGTTTGAGGGTGTGTGTGTGGGGGGAGGGGGTCGGTCTTTGGCCCAGTTGGGGGGCATTCCGTTATTATTACAGACGTGATGGTCCAGCTGTTTTGGGAGGAGAGACTCGGTTCTGCTCAGTGGCCAAGTAGAGCCCTCCCAAACTGATGTGAGAGAGAAGAATCACTACACATCTAATCCCTTCTCTTTCGGACGCTCCATCATCTCTCGCTCTCTGTCACTCGCGCACACACACACACACACACACACACACACACACACACACACACACACACACACACACACACAAACACACACACACACACACACACATTCAGTCCTGTTTGCCCCCCCCCCCCCCCGTCAGTGTTCAAAAACACAAACTGCCATTTATTTCCCTGTTGGCACTCTCTGTCCGCTCAGCCCCCTCCCTTCCTGCCACCTCTCCCTCTGACCCCTGATCCACCCACCCAATTCCCCCTCTCCTCCCTCTCTCACTCTCTTTCCCTCCTTCCCTCCCCCTCTCTCCTCCTTTCAAACCACTATTTCCCCCTCTCTCTCTCTCCCGCTCTTGTTTGTCTCCTCATCTCTGCTCCTCTCTTCTGCTTTCTCTTCCCTTCCTTCTACATTCCCCCCTCCTCTCCTCCTTTCTCTCCCTCTCCAGCCCTCACCTCCTCTATCACCTCCTTTCTCTCCCTCTCCAGCCCTCACCTCCTCTATCACCTCCTCTCTCCCTCTCCAGCCCTCACCTCCTCTATCACCTCCTCTCTCCCAACTTTCTCCCTCCGCCTCTCTGAGTCCAACTACCCACCCTGTTTTTTTTTTTTTAAACTC
>NC_045160.1:20592219-20597219 GCF_900700415.2 Clupea harengus
ACAGAGAGAGAGAGAGGGAGGTAGAGAGAAAGATATAAAAGAGAGGATGGGAGAGAACATAAGAGAGGAGAGACATGAAAAGGGGTAAAAGGGAGAGTAAGAGAGGAGAGAGAGAAAGGGGGGTGAAAGGAAAAGAGAATAAACAAGGGCGGGGGGTGGTAGATAGAGACGCAGAAGAGAGGGAGAAGAAGGGATGAGAGAGCATAAAGGAGAGAAAGAGGGGTGGTGAGGTGTGACTTGTCTGTGACTGAGGGACAGGAGCATGAGAGAATATGAGCCTGAATGTGTGAGAGAGAGAGAGAGAGAGAGATGGAGAAAGAGAGAGGCAGAGAAAAGAAATAAGGAGAGAGAGAATAAAGATAGAAATGTAGACAGGCAGAGAGCAAGTGGAAGGACAGAGCCAGAGAGAGAGGGAAGGGGGCGGGGGTGAGAGAGAGAGAGAGCGAGAGAGAGAGAGGGGGGGGGTGAGAGAGAGAGTGAGAGAGGACAAGAGAGAAGGAGAGAGAGAGAGAGAGAGAGGGAGAGAGAGAAGTGGGGGATTAGACAGTGAACTAAGGTACACCCAGCTGTAAATCTGGATACCCACAGTGAGGTCATCTGACATGAGCTCATGACCCGGTGACGTTCATTTATAATCTGTCAAAAAAGAAGCCTGTATGCAATCACAATTACACACACACGCACACACACACACACGCACACACACACACGCACACACACACACACAGGGTACATACACACAAGCATAAACCTCTCTAAGACATCTGCACACACACACACACACACATACACATAAAGAATACACCTCTCTAAGACATCTGCACAAACACAAAGACACACACACAAAGACACACACACACACACACACACACACACACATAAATAATAAACTTCTCTAAGACATCTGCAGAAGCACACACACATACACACAAACACAAAAACAAAAACAAACACACACACACACACACACACACTGAAATGTCCAAGTGAGTGGACACGCGCATGCAGCTGCTCAGTCTTCTTTTCCAAGACGTTTCTATGGGACGTGGCTGCTGCGTTCCTCACCCATAGTAACCCCTTTCTCCATAGTAACCTCTTCTTTCATAGTAACCTCTTTCTCCATAGTAACCTCTCCCTCCATAGTAACATTTTCTCTCCCTTGCCTTATTCTCTCTCTCACATGACCATGTCTTTTAATTTTTCACACTGCTGTAACCCCCCCTCTCTTTTTCTCTCTCTCTATCTCTCTTTCTCTTCCTCTCTCTCTCTCCCTTTCTCTCTCTCTCCTTGTCCTATGTTTCCCCATTCTCTCACATGATATTCTTTGATTTTGACTTTCTTGTCTTTTTTCATGTTAATGTGCTTATGCCTTTTCTTCTTCTTCTCTCTCTCTCTTTTTTTCTGCGGTTGTAGACCAGGCACCAGAAGCCTTTTCCTGGCACTGGTGGTACGTCGTCATGGCGATAGCAGTTGCCGTGGCGCTGGCGGTGCTGATGGCCATCTACGTGGCCCGCCTCCGACGAAAGGAGACTCGATTCGGGTGAGTAGCTTCTCCCTGACCTCCCTCCACCCGCTTAATCACTCTTCATTACGACCACCTGGGCCTGGGCCTGATGCAGCCCAGATACGGCCCAGATGCAGCCCAGATGCGGCCCAGACACGGCCCAGATACGGCCCAGATGCGGTCCAGAGTTCACACTGACTCCTGTCTCTTCATGCTCTGCACAGTCATCCGTCCTAAAGCTACTGTGAGAGAAGTGGCCTCATGTCAGCTCTAGATGCCAACCCTTAGTTTTAGTGATTACTCTGCACAAATATGATTGATCAGTGACTACTCTGCACAAATATGATTGATCAGTGACTACTCTGCATAAATATGATTGTGCTTGGAAGAGTCCTTATTGATCAGTGATTACTCTGCACAAATATGATTGTGCTTGGAAGTGTCCTTATTGATCAGAGATTAATGCCACCCTCCACCACACCTCCAAATGGGGACTGTGATGACTGATGCTCCACATATTTCTTCTTTCTTTCTTTCTTTCTTTCTTTCTTTTTTTCTTTCTTTCTTTCTTTCTTTCTTTCTTTCTGAAGAGTGTCTTCAAAGACCTTGTTTCTTTAGTGATGCCTCAATAGCACAGTAACTGTAGAGGCAGCTGTGTGCTTTCACACTAAGCAAACTGTGGCCAACTCCACCCAGCACCACCTTCAGATAAGAGAATGTTTTATGTCATGCATGCTAACCTTTTAACCAAGTGTGTGTGTGTGTGTGTGTGTGTGTGTGTGTGTGTGTGTGTGTGTGTGTGTGTGTTTACAGCGAGGCCTTCGAGCCCATGATGGAGAGCGGAGAGCTGGTAGTGAGGTACCGCGCTCGACGCACCTACAGCCGCCGGACCACCGAGGCCACACGTGAGTTCCCTCCTCTCTCAATCAATCACCACCCAAACACACACACACACACACACACACACATAAAAACACACACACACAACACGCACACGCACGCACGCACGCACACACACAACACACGCACGACACACACACACAACCCACACACACGCACACACACACACAACACGCACACACACAACACGCACACACACACACAACACGCACACACGCACGCACGCACGCACGCACGCACACAACACACACACACACGACACACACACACAACCCACGCACACACACGCACACACACACACACACGCACACACACACACACACACACACACAACACGCACACACACAACACGCACACACACAACACGCACACACACACACAACACGCACACACGCACGCACACAACACACACACACACACGACACACACACACAACCCACGCACACACGCACACACACACACACACACACACACACACACACACACACACACACACACACACACACACACATACACACACACACACACACCTCAGGTCTTTCCCCTCAACCACTGCTGCAACACGCCCTAAACCTAATCCCAGATGGGGTTTGTGATAGCCTCCTTTCCTCAGGGATGCAACCTCAACCTGACCCTCGCCGAGAATTGGATTATTCTCTGCAAGCCCGAGCAGGCACTTAGTGTAATTTCCCAGATAAGAGATACTGGAGTATTTTTCCCACCTGCGCCAACTCGCTGCTGAAAAATGAGAACCGAGAGAATCGGCAAGAAAAGAAAAAACACTTTCAGGGAAAAACAAGGCCTTCAGTTTGCCAGCACAAGGTTCCTCATGGGAGAAAGGTTCTGTCAAAAAGGGTTCTTCAAGGGATCAAAAGGAGCCAAAGACATTTTTACAATCAATCCCTACTCAATAGGTTGTAGGTAGTTTTGTATAATGTATATAGTATATAGTATATATAGTACATATATGTCTATGGGGAAAAAATGAAGAAAGCAAGTTTATTTATGTAGTGTCTTTTCTTACACAGACAATTCAATGTGCTTTACATAAATAAATAATACAAATAAAGTAAAGAGCATAATGAAAAGAATATAGAAAAGTACATCAAATAGAATAAAAACATTGTGTAAGCTGAACACTGTGGAATGCACAGTAATAAATTGTTATAGACACATTTCATGTTCAGTAGCACACACTCAGGTGGACGCGCAGTCAAAAACAAGCCACACACACACACACACACACACACACACACACACCCACACACACACACACACACACGCGCGCAGTCAAAAACAAGCCCAGGGAAATGTTAGCGCGCATGGCGTTGATGCCTCTACCTTGTCTGATCTTAGTGGGGACTCGATGCGTGACAGGGCCTTGTTTGTGCTCCTGTCCCTGATGTGTCTGAACTTGCCAGAAAAACACAGTGGAGATGACAGGATTGAGTAGAGAGAGAGAGAGGGGGAGAGAGAGAGGGAGAGAGAGAGAGGGAGAGAGAGAGAGAGAGAGAGGGAGAGAGAGAGAAATAGGGGGAGAACGAGCGGTAGAGAGAGAGGAGACAGAAGGAGGGAGAGAGAAAGAGAGAGGGAGCAACAGAACCACACAGGCATGAGCCTGGGGAGGAGATATGTGAGTGAGAACAGGGACCAGGGGAAAGAATGTCTGCAGCGGGGGGGGGGGGGGGGGGGGGGGGGGGGGGGGGGAGAGGAAGACGAAGGGGGGGGGGGGGGGGGGGGGGGGGGGGGGGGGGGGGGGCTGGAGGTCACCCTGTGGGAATGTCACGGCAACATGTGTTGGAGCATGCCTGAGGACTGACTGCAGTGGGTGCTCTCCTCTGGGTGTTGGTTGAGGAGCACACACACACACCCCACCACACGCACTCGCACACGCACACACACATGCCCGCACACACACACACACACACACACACACACATACAGCTGTTTGTTGGGGGGGACTCCTGGAGTGAATTACAAAAATGCCAGATGTGAGCTCATTGTGCAGTGTGACAGCATATGAATCTGACTAAGGCAGATACTCTGCAGAACACTGCAGCCGTGAATGTGCATCTATCAGAATAAATCAGGAGGAAAATGTGTCTCTGGTGTGGGTGGGTGTGTGTGTGTGTGTGTGTGTGTGTGTGTGTGTGTGTGTGTGTGTGTCTCTCTGTGTGTGTATTTGTGTGTGTGTGTATGCAAATGTTTATGTGTAAGTGAGAGAGACAGAATGTGTTTTTAAAGCATGTACAGTCAACCAATGTTTTGATTGTGCTGTGAGAAGTGAAACTGCACCTTCTTGTTTTTCGGCGGTTTTGTTTGTGCCTTTGAAACCATAGAGCGCCTCCACACCTCAATAAATCCTCATTAAGGTTTAATAATCTTTAACTTCGTTCTTAGCTGGCACCCTTCCAGCGGAGTCCTGATTTACAGGAAACTCAGGAGGGTGCGTGTTTTTTGCGGATAACCTGTGAACCAGACGGGCTGTTTAAAGGCTGGATGTGGCTGAAACTGCCTGGTTTTCTCTGGCGTGTTAAGGCACTCCTGCAGTGGTGTTAAGTGTTCAAGCAAAGTGTCCAGGCTGAGGAGGTCTGAC
>NC_045160.1:20602219-20624719 GCF_900700415.2 Clupea harengus
GTTCTCCTGTTGGCTCCTGAGCCCCAAGGACCGGCCCAGTTTTGAGCGTCTGTGCTGTGAGCTGGAGAAGGTCCTGGAGGAGCTGCCCGACCCGCAGGACCCTGACGAGATCCTCTACGTCAACATGGAGGAGTCCTCCGGCGAGATCGGGGCGGTCGGGGGTCGCGACCCCAACTGTCCTTTGGGGCTAGGCTTGGGTGGCGGTCTCGGTGGCATGTCGGGCCTGTCCATGCCCCTGCCGCCCATGAAGGACTCGGTGGCCACTGTGGAGGTGCACCAGCCTCACCAACCCAACCGCTACGTGCTGTGCCCGCAGCACGAGACCCAGCAGCGCCTCCTACTGCCCGCCGCTGACTCCCTGGATTCACTCCACTGACCATGCCCGGCCCCCCTCGACCACCTGCTCCTCCTCCGCCTCGCCCACCCCCACCCTCCAGTTACAGCCGTCTGAGCGATCCAGCCCCGTATTCCCGCTCGACCCTGACAACGACGATGACGTGAACACTGGGCCCGCCGCAGTCAGACGAGTCCCGTGGCAGTGACCTTTGACATCTTTAAAAACGTTATATTGTATTTTTCAACAGCCCAGCTTCCCCATGATTCCCCCAAACAAGCACACCTAACTCCTTGCTTATAGCAGGAACATGATTTTAAATCTGACACAAGAAAGTGCTCAGAGAGAAAAGCCTGACCTCTAGTGGTGAAGTGATAGAGCTGACAGGCCGGCCTGCAGGATGCTTTTTGCTGAAGCACAAGGGAGTCCCCAACCACACAAAACTTCCACCAATCATTCCAACGACAATGACGGAACACTTCCTATACATCCTCAAATGAGTTGCTTTAGTTAAACACATTTTTTTTCCACAAAATCATTTTATGTCGAAGTCTAAGTTTGAGCAGCTTTGTGTCATTGTTGGCTATATAGCCCCATGTGCCCACTATCTCTCACAAATTGGGCTTTGTGGGTTTTCTCGCTGCTGGTCCTGAAGACCTAGCATTCTCTCATGGCTGCACAAGGCAAAGCATTACCCAGACACCCCAGAAGGCCATCTAGTTCTCATCACCACCAAATATACTGACTGCAGCCTTTAAGGGGACGAGGACCCTCAACAATGCCAGTCCAGAACCCCACCTGTAAATAACAAACTCAGGAGGTACATTTTCTACAAAGACACACTCTGCCAGTGAGAGGACTCCGGGGGAGACGGGAGACGCTGGACGGGACGCTGTTTCAGGGGTAACCGTTCCACTCCAGGGAAACTCGAGCCTCTCCCTTTCACTCCACACCTACACTTGAGCTGAAAACCTCTGCAGCCATGTTGCCAAGCACATGATGCCTGACCCGACTCGAAGGGATGAGTCTGCAGAAGTGATGGCCTCAGTGAGACCTTGCATCCCTTTCAACCAGTGCTGCCTGCAAGTGTGCACTTGTGTTATGCACATGTAACACATGCACACACACACACACACACACACACACACAAATACAAATACAGAGGGAGAAAGAGGGGAGGTCATGAAGGGAAGAGAAATGGAATGCACCCGAGATGAGGCGTCTTCAGTGGAGAGGGGGCTGCTGCTGCTGCTGCTGCCTGGCGCACATGCTCTGTTCTGTTGCCGGTGCAAAACAAGCCGAACGTGGTTTAGACCCATTTCCATTCTATTTCTATTCATTTTTTATTCTTTCCCAAGGTGTCGCTGTTACAGAAAGAAGAGAAAAGAAAAGGAAGAAAAAAAAAAAGAAGAAACTTTGGAGCGGAGCTTAAAGAAACTGCCTGTTGGGCTTTTTGGTAGCAGATGTGTTGTGTTTTATTGTTGTGCAAGTCTGGAGGTTTTCAGGGCAAATTCCAGATTCCCGATGAAACTCCCTGTCTTCCAGTCGCACACCCCACCCCACCCCACCCCGATTCCTCACAAGCCTCCAGAGACACATGAGGCAGTGAGAAGAGGGAACAAACAGCACTTCTACCTTCCCCCTCGGAAAGTGGTGCCATGACGACAGGTTTCCACTGACAGAAGCGCAAGATGGCCGTGGGCCACGTCGACAGACACTTACGCTGAGGGGAGGAAGGATGAGATGAGCGAGGAAACAAACGATAAAGGAGGAACGAGATGCCGATGGAAAAATTTCTTGCCTTTTTTGGCTTTGTTTTTTGGAGGGGTTGATGGGAAATATTTCGGTGGCATACTAGAATCAGATATATATCTGACGATACATCCCTCCCAATTCACTCATTCTCCAGCAACGAGATTCTAACCTAAACTCCTCAGCAGGGAGCCATGATCTGTTACCTTTACAGGGCCTGCTCCTCACTCATGTACCCAGCAGCACTGCATGCTGGGTGGGCGAGACAGTAGGCTGGAGCAGCTGTGGGACTGGGGAGAACTCAAAACTTAGTTTGACCCCTGAACTCAAAACTTAGTTTGACCCCTGATGAAGTGGCCTCCGAGAGGATGGGGCGGTTGGAAGGACTATTGGGCCTCTACGTAGCTGCACAGTCCTGTCTGAAGCACAGTGTTAATGTGTGTGTGTGTGTGTGTGTGCGTGTGTGCGTGTGCGTGCGTGTGTGTGTGTGTGTGTGAAGGACTCTTGCTGCATCAGTTTGGGTTACACATGTGGCCTCTACGTAGCTGTACAGTCCTGTCTGAAGCACAGTGTTAATGTGTGTGTGTGTGCGTTGAGTGTGTGTGTGCACGTGTAAGAGTGTGTGTATGCATTTTTGTATGAGTGAAAACTTTGCACTATATTTTTCTATGTTGTTTTTTGTAACATTTTTGTATTGTTCTATGGTTCATATTTGTGTTTTGTATGTAACTGCCAGTGAATTCTAGTGGAAATTTACGCAAGGTAAATTTGAATGGCGAATTTCTTTAAAGCGTACCGATGTAATTGACATTATCTCATGGTTACCAACCTTAAATATAAGAAATTATATTTAGTAGAGTACACATAACAGTTTGCAAAATTAATATGGTAAAAAAAAGATTATTCAAAGTGCATTTGTATCCAGTATGGCCCAATTTGTACACACTCCCCTGAAGAAGCTTCTGATCCAGCTCTAAAAGCTATATTGCTTCAGACGAAACCTGCTAATTTTAAGGCCAGGAGAAAAGAGTCTTATGTCAGACAACCGATGTAACACATGCTAGCGTGTGGGAGATAGCTAGGTCAGGCCTACCGCTGTAACACACGCACACTGCTAGCTTGTGGGGTATAGCTACAGTTGTATAACAAGCACACTGCTAGTGTGTGGGGGATAGCTAGGCCAGGCCAACTACGGTAACACAATCACACTGCTAGCATGTGTGGAATAGCTAGGTCAGGCCTAACACAAGCACACTGCTAGCGTGTGGGGAATAGCTGGGTCAGGCCTACCGCTGTAACACAAGCACACTGCTAGCGTGTGGGGAATAGCTGGGTCAGGCCTACACATGGCCTCTGGTACGCTCAGTCGCTCTCTGAAGTGCTCTATGGTACGCCTTCATGTTAAGCTGATTTTGGTTTACATTTTAGACCTCTATAGAAGTTTAAGAGAAACGGAAACCAACACTGAAATCCAGGATTTTTCAGGTAACACTTATTTGCAGCACATCATAAAACTGATATAACCATGTCATAAATATGTCTTAGCTGTAAGGATGAGGCATAGACTATTGTGGCATTCACACAATTCTGTGATAGCTACTTATTACACTCTCATGCCATTGGACTGTCACAATGTCTAATGACATAACATGGCATCTGCAATGACAGTTTTATGTCAGTATTAGAGGGTTCAAATTAAGTGTTACCCTTTTTTTTATAGCACTGCCACATATTGTATAATGCTTTTGATCCACACACACACACACACACACACACACACACACACACACACACACACACACACACACACACACACTCGCTCCATAAGTCTTCACGCTTCAAAAAGAGGTGGTGAAATGCCACCTGGAGGAGTGCGTGAGTAATTGTTTCATTGAAGTCTATTTTATCTCCACTGTACGATCTGGCAGTGCTTCTGTCAATGCCTTAATTAACATGCAATCAAACTGTGAGTCAGTCTGTGAGAAATTTGTTGATTACACGCAAATAAATAAAATCAAATGCTTTTTAAAAAATATTTTTCATTGGTACATGCTGTGTTATGGAGTGCAGTCCATTTGTATTTCACTTTCTCTCTATCTCTCTCACACACACACATACACACACACACACACACACACACACACACACAGACCCTGATGTCTACAAAGTGCCTTCAAGAAGCCAGTATTTTGCTGTGTATTTTCCTTTGGGTTTGTTGTGTTTAGGTTGAATAATCCATTCAATTATTTGATAAATGATAATGTATTGAATCTTGTCGAAATGACAGTTATTTTGTTATCATTGCCAATGTAATTTTGAAAAGATTTTTATACGCCTTTTCTATGAAATAAATAGCTACTTCATTCACAGTTTCAAAGTGTTGGCTGTGTTTCTCACCCTCACTAAACTAATAATTATGCATTGTTTATTCATGCTGTCACTGTAAGTGTAGTAAGTGTCCTTTTTCCTGTGGACGGTTATGTTTTTATATGTTACTTACCACTAACCATTATAATAATTATTATTATGCACCACCTCTACCACCATGGCAAAGTATTTATAATAATAATAATTATTATTATCATTATAATATTAAAAATTATTTATAATAATAAAAATAATGATTAGATATTGTAGCATTATGCACTCTTAAAAAGAACATCATGTACTCGTATAAAAAGTGCATTTTGTATATTGTTTGTTGGCGTTTCCTAAGGAAACTTAATACAAATTGGGGTCTCATAAGCTCCATTCTAAAACATTAAATGAAGTGTAAATCTTCATAATAATAATACAAAAAACATACAAAATGTGTAAAAGAAATCTTTACCCAGTAAATATGCGGAGTGCTTGGCTACCATTGACAGCAAGTTCAGTGCACAGGAAACCTGCAGTCCTTCACTCAGTCACTCTTCAAGCCTCTGACTCAAAGCTGCTCACTAACCCTCTGCGTTTGTTTATCTATTTACCCAACAGTGTAAGCGGCAAACTCTTTGACATTGAACATGTATTTATCAGGTGTACTGGCCTTTCAGAGCGGTCATTTCTAAACTGAAATAAAATGCTAACGCCGGGTGCTGGACTGTGCGTTTTCCATGAAAGAAACAGGGATGTAGAGCTTACCAGCAAAAACTGGTTACACCTTTAAAGTCTGCCAACCGTTCTTTTCTATAGACCTCGCCTCATCCTTCATCCTCTCCTCACCACACTGAATGCCGTCGCTCTGAATTCTAATTGGGAGTTTTCATCAACCTGTGGAAGCTTAATGTGAATGAGTGAATGAATGCTTTAAGAGATCACGACCGGGTGATTCTGCCAAATGTGAATGAGTGAATGAATGTTTTATGGAAGAGCATGATTGGGTGAATCTGCTAAATAAGGTGTCTATCTCACGCTTTCTCTCGTGCAGCTCTCTCTCTCTCCCTTTCTGTCTCTCACGCTCTAAATATTCCTCAACTGAAAGTCTTTTTCATACTGTAAGGCTTTTTCATATTCCTCCCCACATCCTTCCTCCTCTCCTCCCTTCCCCTCCCAGTCCTCCTTTTTTATTTCTCCTCACAGTGCATTTTCTCATGTGCCCGTCTTTCACACAGGAAATGAGCACTTTTAAATCCTTTCATTAAAAAAAGATAGAAAAAAAAACCCATCTAGCTCTGCAAAGCTTAGCAGTGTGTGTCCTGGCATGTTCGCTCGGACACAACGTGGCACGTGGTTGAAAAACCATCAGATGTTTGGCAGATGCCGTCTACCCACTGACCTTCAGTGGATTCCAAGGGCGATCACCGATGGCCGGGAGATGGGCCAAATCCATCCTGGATTTTAGTCTCCGCCGAGCGACTTTGGGATAGCCTCAGAATCTGGGTCTGAGTCTGCTGGAGGTTGTGTACTCTAGGACATAGAGGCCATCCTACCCAGCTGTGACCCAGATCCCTGTGCTGTGTTGTAAAGCAGCATTTCATCAGTCTTTCAACCTACTCTGTCGGCCATGTCTGTAGAATACGGTGAATTACAACAAATACTTGTGCTACTGTCGTTACTTAGACAAAGACAGCTGATATAAAGTTATACTGCGAGATGAGAGACTGAAAACTTTACTCTTAATAAACACTTTGAGATATATGCTTGTTTCGTATGATATCCTCATCAGTTATGTGAGAATACCTTAGAAGAAAGTTGAAGTTTCATTTAATTTGACAACACTTGATCAACACTGTATTTGTTTCCCACATATGTAATTCAGTGTTTTATTGTCCATAAAACTAGATCCACAGTTGGTATGAGCAGAGATAGATTTTCCTGGAACAGCCACCCCTTATTTGAAACAACACATTATGCAGAACTAATTTGAAGTCTTTCAAAATGTGAAAAACTACATTTTATCGTGGGTCAGATCTGACGTATTTAGCCCTGTGTCCATCATTACTATGTTTCTTTGAAACCCAGAAATGAATTGTGTGTGTCCAGTGATTAAAATAACTGCAGCAGTATTTATGTGTGTGAGTCTGTGTGTGTCTTCGCTTTAAACTCTGAGTGCTCAGACAGGGGTTTGGCTCTTGCTCCCACGTGTCATTCCTGTTGTGGCATAACCTGCTTGCATGTCTCCCACACTACCACTATTTTGACATCAGGCGATGAAGGAATAAAGGGGCTGCCATGACCACAACTGATTGTGACAACATACCATTGTTACATCATGACAATCATGCCATTGGACACGGACTCTCATGAAACCCTATGACAGGATAAGGCACCTGCCATGACAGGTTAAGAGAGAACTATCTCCTAGAGTCATTATTTCATGAAGTGAACTCCAGGTCAGTGACTCATAGCTGAAGTGACTAACGCTCCTCCAGCTGCTCAGTCCAGCTCACATCTGTGTGTGCAGGGTGATTTATGCTGTGTGTGTGTCTGTGTGTGCAGGGTGATTTATGCTGTGTGTGTGTGTGTGTCTGTGTGTGTGTGTGTGTGTGTGTGTGTGTGTGTGTGTGTCTGTGTGTGTGTGTGGTGTGTGTGTGTGTGTGTGTGTGCGTATTTGTGTCTCTGTGTGTGTGTGTGCATATTTGTGTCTCTGTGTGTGTGTGTGTGTGTGTGTGTCTGTGTCTGTGTGTGTGTGTGTGTGTGTGTGTGTGTGTCTGTGTCTGTGTGTGTGTCTGTGTGTGTGTGTGTGTGTGTGTGTGTGTGTGTGTGTGTGTGTGTGTGTGTGTGTGTGTGTGTGTGTGTGTGTGTGCAGGGTGATTTAGGTTGAAGTGTCATCATGTGGTCATGGGGCAGAGCACACAAGAATGTGATGAAGAAAACAAACTCCAACAGCAGAGCTTAGAAAAACAACTTGCACATCAGGTGTGTGTGTGTGTGTGTGTGTGTGTGTGTGTGTGTGTGTGTGTGTGTGTGTGTGTGAGAAGGAAGTCATCTTTTACTCTTTGACTTGGGAAATATATATACTATATGCCATGAATGGAATTGTTCTCTGTAGTCCAAATGAACACATTGATCTGTATTATTGAAAACCGGTACTGAATCTAGGAAATTAAAAAGTACCGTTGAAATGTCATTGATTGTCCACTTTAAAGTGAAAGAAGGTAATTTGTGAATTTGTGAAGGTTTTTTTTCACTTCATTCAACCGAAAAAGAGACTAGAAAAGACTCTGATGTCTGCGGCTGTTCAGCTCCATGGTGATGAGGCCTAACCCAGCCCCTTTCCCATTAAGGAAAACTGCATTAGGTTGGCCTGAAGATTAATTGGTTTGGAGATTTTTCCTTGCAAGAGTATTGACACATCGACGCGCAGTAATGTCTAATTTAAGAAAACTAATTAAAACACAGCAAAGGGCATTGGTTATGAAATCACCGATGCCAATTTGGACTGTGACTAATTGTGTGTGTGTGTGTGTGTGTGTGTGTGTGTGTGTGTGTGTGTGTGTGTGTGTGTGTGTGTGTGTGTGTGTGTGTGTGTGTGTGTGTGTGTGTGTGTGTGTGTGTGTGTGACTGATTGGCTTCCTCTGCTGTTTCATGTCCAATGGCTCTTTGTGTTGTAATTATTTCTCTGAGTGTTTACAGCCCTCCAATCAGCAGGGGACTAACATGACCCAGTCTACATCGAGTCTATCAGCACAGACAACACAACAACAATAACAATCATAAATATCATAGGGAACAAAGACAAATGAACACGCAAGATACTGTTTTTTTTTTTGAGCAAATCCACTTTATTTTTAATTCATTTATATATTTTTATTATTTTTTTTTCCTCAAAATTTATAACAGCAAGAATGAAATATAGCCTTAAAAGCTGACTCAAAAGGTTCCCATTGTGTAGCAGTTGTCCACCTGATGAGGCCCTGTGATAAAACCCACTGAATGCTGCTTGTCTGAGTTCTAATTGGATAGTTTTCAGCAACCTGTGAAAGCCTAATTGAGTGAATGCGTGCTGTAAGAGATCACGACCAGGTGAATCTGTTGAAAAAGTTGTCTCTTTCCCGCTCTCCTCTCCCTCTCTCTCCTCTCTCTCCTTCCTCGTCTCTCACTCTCACTCTCTCTTTCTCCCACAGCTCTCTCTTTCTCTATCTCTCCCTCTCTAAATCCTTCTCAACTGAAAGTCTGATTATTTTGTCGGTTATGGCTTAAGATTGTGGCATCCGCCTGTTATGAGTCATCGTCAGTATTTTTCAGACACCTGGCTACACGATGGAAACCCTTTCAAAAAAGCCCTAAATAATAACATTAGCTTAAACAAACTGCAGCAGAGGACGTAATACATTATTAAGCACTACAAGCAGAACAAAATAAAAAAAGGTAAGTCTCAGATTACACTGTATCATAAGTGTGTACATTCAGTAGGTGAAAAAGTGATCGCTACCACCAAACACCGGAGTTCAGCTCCTTTGGGTGAGTGACATGTTATCTAACTGCTGTTGTAGTCAGTTAACTAATAGAGTTTCTCCACAGATCATCCAGATGGGCGCTAACTCTAGAGAGTCAGAGTCCGGGCCATCACTGGGCCATCACTGGGCCATCATTGGGCCAGAAGTGAGCCACATCCATCTACCATCTGGGCAAGTTTATACTCTGTCTACAAGTCCATATTGTGACTATCACTTTCATCTACTTAAAGTACAACCAATGAGCAGAAAAAACATACTTATAGCTATGGAGCGTGTACTGTATGTGTGTGTTTGTGTGTAGATGTTACTACTCTTAAAAACCGCAGTGAGTCTTTTCATATCTTTTTTTAAACAAATAGTTTAAACACTGTTTATTTTTGTTCTCTTTTTTTTCTCTTTATGTCCATTACATTGATATTATAACTGTTTACCATAAATAAGTTCTGTTGTATAACATGTTTATGTAATCAATATTACTCTGTTTTTCGAAAGTTTTTATCTTTTCTTTTCTCATCTTTTTAAAATCTCAAGATATCTTGTTCTTCCCTTTAACATGCAAAACCCTTGGGGCTGAAGTTATGGAACAGGACTGGATTTTCTCAGTGGGTTTTGACCTTTCACCTTTGACCTATGGTATGGTCCTGCCACATCCCTGTGGGTGCTGGCAAAACACACTCCATCAGAAGGCAGATTCCGCGGAGGCCAATGGTTACTTCTCCACAACGTTTCAGGTTTTTTTTCCCATGGCAAACTACAAGCCGCTGACAAAAAAAGCAAAGCAACATTTCCTCGCCATCTCCAGAGAAGAGGGTTTGGTGGTCAGGGGTATCCGAGTTTATACTCTATGAGTGCCACTTTTTGCAAGCAAGTTTTGTTCAGCCTGTCTTTTGCTTCTTTTTTTTTTTCAAATTATCCTTAAGAAAATTCCTCATATTTATAGACATTTTTTTTATTATTCAAAATAAGATCTCAATATTATACACGATTCTCTCTTTTTTGACTATGTACAGAAGTGCAAAAAAGTCAACCTTCATCCCCTACATTCCAGCACGTGCTTGTAAGTGACCAACTGCATGGGGGGGCTAGGGAGCTCTATGGTCAAGCCCCCCCACCCCCCCTCCCATGCATCAGTGCCATGTCTTTTAACCTCCGGACCTAAATCCTCCGACAGAATGATCATATGCAGCTTTTTTTTTTTTCTTCTTTAAACAAGGCCAGGCCTCCAAGGGAGATTGGAAATATTTAAACAATAGTTACTATTTGAAATCAATACAGTAGAAAATAATTCTAACATCAAAGAACTCTATTTTTATATCGTAGATATATAGTTTTTCTTCTTCTGTATCTTCGACTTGTTCTCTAATTAGAATGACTAGATACAAACCAGACACTCATTCAAATATTATACTGTTATTAGCAGTTGCCGTTGCCACCGCAATGACTCCATTTCTTCCATAGCAAGTATTTCCTCATGTAAGATATCCATATAAAAGATCTTTGTTCGAATAATTCAAACATTTACGGACAAAATAAACAAAATTCTTACATTTCACTACAAAATAAAAATCATTTAGTTTACAATTATACTACTAATACTTAAATCAAGACTGCACGGAAAATTCAAAAAACGGAGTATGTCGTGATGAACACAAAAGCACACACTATCTCTAGTAGCTCATCCTGCAAAAGTTCTATAAAATCTAATCCAACAAAAAAACTAATATTATAACAGTATCCAAGCTGTTAATACTATGAAATGAAACACACCTACTTTAAGTAAGTAACAAATAAACCAACAAATACCATGGAATCAAAATGATGAGATGGCAAAAATCATGGTCAAATGAAGGTGAAACAATCCTGTGAGTGACATTGGCTTTGCTGTGTCAGAGATGACCTTGTGATTTTGAAAATGGCGTACAATGTGGCACTTAAAAACTCATCATGTGTGCTCTAAGGCCTTGGTTTCGGAAACATACAATCATTTTAAGTCGCCCTCTTGCCCCCGTTGTGTTTGTACTCTTGCCGTTACCCCTCAGAGCCTTGTTTCTACTACTTCAGACAAGGTCTGTCGACTGATGACATTTTGAATTCAGAGAAATAAATTAAGCTGAAAGACTCCCACAGGTGCCGGGCCGAGAGAATCAGTCCTTTTACGCTACTCGTAGTTTTCCCAATGGACATATGCAACTCTCTATCTCGCAACAACTGGTTCTGATTCCGACACCAACACAAGTGTGTAACAGCACTTAACGAAGCCACCTGCTCAATTAAATCTCCAAACCAAACAAACCTTTGAAAAAAAAAAACATGGAGAAAAAAAAGAACTTTGGCTGAATCTGTGTTTTAAAATACTCACTGTCACACAACTAATTTCACATCCTCTGAACCAGAAACTAGAAAAATACATACCAGACTCACAAGCTCTTATCGTAATTAAAGAACACGAAGAACAATCAAATAATTAAAAAAAACAAATAGTACCAATAAAACCTTTAAAAAAATGCGAGAAATAAACAAGAGAGAGAAGAAATCACATAAAAAAAAAACACCCAAAACACAGTGTCTGCCCTGTCACGTCCTCATCATACTGATTTGGTTAAGCATGCATATATATATAGATTCTGTAGCAGTTTGTCTGCTATCTCTCTGTCCTCCTCAGTTTTTTAGTCTCTGCTGGCTCCTGTGAGACTGAGGAGAGCATAGCGCATTCAACGTTTTAGGGCAAAAGCCATTTCTGGATAAAGCCTTTTAGAGTCTGCAGACTTTCATGCTTCTGAACAGAAAAAAAACAACAAAACAAGGGGGAAAACTGTGGGAATACAAAACAAAAACGAAACAAAAGTCTGGAAACGCCCAACCCTCACGATCACTATCTCAGGGAAACAACACATCGATTGTGAAAAGAAACCAAAAAAAACTCTGAAAAAAAATGAAGAAAAGAGTATTTCCATTCACAAAAACAAAACCAATGGCAACAAGTCTTTCCGTGACCTGTGACCTTCTGTAAGAACACAATCCATAGACTCGTAATGGCAAAAGGATGCAAATGAATAAAATTCAAACGTATTGTGCATCTGTATCTCCTGGGGCAGGAAGGCAAGAAAGAGACCTCCCAAACAGCAGCCTGCGTGAGGAGCAGATCCCACCCAGCTCTAGGCCACGTACCATTCCAGCATCTTCTACAGTCTGGCTTTACATTTGAGACTTAAAGGCATTATGCAGGTGAACACATTAACACTGGTGGACATCCCTCTCTCTGGTCTCTCTCTCTCGCTTCGTCTCTCTATTTGGATGAAAGTATTGTCTATGGCACTTGATGTGCAATCTGCAACATGAAAACTATGAAAGCCTCAATGTGCTTTAAAAGGTTCACTGCTGCGTGTTTGACCCAGAAGAACATTCAGCTGTCATGAAGTGACGATTCTGAACCCAAAGTACCCCTCCCTAATACCCCACCCCAATACCCACCCCATCCCTCCCACGAACCCCCTTGTCCTTGTACAATCGAGGTCTTTAAGGAGTAGAGCCACCTAGCGAAAGTATACTGTGTGCATGCACAATTTTCTTTGACAATGTGTTTTGTTCTTCTACGTTTTTTCTCTCTGTTTTATAACAAGGTGCACCTTTTGTTGTGTAAACCTCAAAAAAAGAAGAGCGAAATGCATTCACACACACACACACACACACACACACACACACAGTTATGCACAAAATAAGAAATCATTTCTTTCATTCTACCGAGTTATAAACGAACTAAAATCGAAAAAGGCGAGACAGACATGTCTTTGTTGTTTGCATTCGTTATGAGAGGTGGATGCAGAGAAGCCACCAAGAGCTGAAAAAAAAACACAGGCAGTCAGTGATGTTTTGTTGACACTCAGGAGCGAAGACGAACCCAAGAGACTGCTGGGGAAAAGGGACGGGTGAAGTCTGAGTCCGATTAACTCGTTGAGGCTTTCACAACAATGTTCACTTTCTTTTCTTTTTCTTTTTCTTCTTTGTTTTCTTCCTCCCTCTCTTCCTCTTCTTTTTCTTCTTCTTCTTCTTGTTTTTCATTCTGTATCTATGCATTCATGGTGGTGATCTCTAGATGGTGGCACACCAGTTCACTCCGACACGGTCTGAAAAACAACACCACAATGGAAATAAATTTATTTTCGGCGCAAGGAAATAAGCAATCAATGAAGATGCTATATGGGCACATGGTTGAGCCCAATAAAGACTCTTCTATACATATCTGACTCAGCCAACAGAGCTTTGAAGGTTACTAACTCTAACATCCTGCCAAGATCCCCATTAAGGGTCAAGCAAGGGAGGACAATGGAGGCATGGCGAGGAGAAGGAGAAAGCAACAGAACGCAGGAGGAATTCAGAGGAAAAAAAAACAGGAACTTACTGCTCAGGATGGTACATCTGAGTCATGTATTTGTGACTAGCCAGATGCTCCGCAGATATAATAGGAATCTGGGGGGGGGGGGGGGGGGGGGGGGGGGGGGGGGGAGGGAGAACACAGAACAAGGTTTAGGATGACGTCAGAACTGTGCAGGGGAATCACTCCATCAGATTACAGAAGGTCTTCGCCGACTCAACAACCGCGGGTCTTTTGAGGAAACACTTTACTTTAGGGACAAATGTTAGTCATTAACAAATAACTACTAAGTCTTTTATTAGACTAATTAACACATTTAACTAAGACAAATAACTAATTAGCTGTATAAGTGCCCCATACAGTCTGCATTAAGCACCATTAATAATTAGGCCTGTATTCACCAATTTCTTATTCTCATTGAATAGGTAATTTATTTCTTGCAACACCCTTAACACTTCAGACCCTAAGGCCTATTTGGTAGTCTGCCATGCCTTGATATTTTGTATATTTCACCTAACTAAAAACAATGAGGCAAAAGTGGCATGTATGATTATATTCTAGAAGAACCTCGGCAATAATAACATGAAACTTTTTTATTTAAATTAAATCTAAACATACTCTGAAATACCACCAGATGCCCCACTATACTACAATTATTTGACAAATTCAGATAGTGTAGAGGCAACAAACTTTTAATTTTGGTTCTTATTATATATCAGTAAGCTTAGGCTAAGACCAATTAGTTGGTTATTAAGGATTTACCAATAATAAATGACATATTCAGTGGGAATAATTATTGGCGAATACAGGCCTAATAAATTATCAGTGATGCTAATGCAGTTTATTAGGAACCTATACAGACACATATTAGTTTTGTGTTAATGGCTAACATATGTTCCCTAAAATGAGGTGCTACCTTTTTGTATTGTAAGAGCCCACAGTGTAAGATCTGCAACACATCAAAGATGGAACAGAACAGAAATGTGGAGGAGGGGAGATGTGTATCATTAAAGAAACTAAAAGGCAAAAGACTTGGCCCACGCTTACAGATAATTGTTCCTCAAAAGGCCCCCAAAAAGTGCTGTGCGAGAATTTGACGGGAGCCAGAGAGTTCAAGTAAGAACACTTTGCAGAAAATCCCCATATCCATTGTGGATGACCTTTACAAAAGCTGTTTGGCTTCAATATGCCGCAATTCTCTGAGCTGAGGTGTTTTTTTTTTTACTCTCACAGAACTGCAGACAAGCTAAATGATTCAAGCACATGGACCAACATTATCCCAAATAGCAAAGCTCATGTGGATTTGCCAACTTCACCCTTTCCTTTTAATGCCCCCCCCCCCCCCTCCCACCCCTCCCCAGCCCCCCCCACCCAACATGGAACAGTACAAAGTTTCCCCTCTTAAGCCAGATCACAGCAGCACAAAAGCAGATGTTTGTAAGGGGTTGAACAGAGAGAGAGAAAGACTTGTGATCACCGAGCCATGTCGAAACACAATGAGCGAAGGCGACAGAGAAGTACAGAGAGAAGCAGAGGACGCTCAATTATCAGAAGCGACGAGGGAACGAGCCGTGCAAGGAGGCTGTGTGTGTGTGTGCGTGTGTGCGTGTGTGCGTGTGTGCGTGTGTTGTGCGTGTGTGCGTGTGTGTGTGCGTGTGTGTGTGCGTGCGTGCGTGTGTGTGTGCGTGCGTGCGTGTGTTTGTGTGCGTGTCGCGTACAGGACGCAGCATATAGAGAGCACTTTGTTATTAATCTCAGGATGATGAGCTCGTTCATACGTACCAAATGCATATACTCATGGCCTGTCGACTTGATACTGGTGGTTCCTCGAAAATGAGAAGGGATGAGAGTTTCAAATTAAATTGGGCTCAGGAAATGGATGGTTATTGTGCCAGATGCTTCTATCAAGGGCCGTGATAAATACACTTGTCCACAGTCCGTACTGCATAAATCTGTTAAATGTGTGCTGTTTATTTTGGATGGTTCTCTATCAGGCTAGACAGTGCTTTGCAGGACTGCTGAAGGGTCTTTTTTCAAGATGCCTAATCATAGTGTCAGAAACTGTGTCTGCAAGTAGGTCAGAAAGATGGAGGCCTCATTCTGAAAGTCACAAAGCCACAATCCTGGCACACTCAGGATCCAGCATATCTACTGGGTTAGGGTTTTCAGAACATACCCCCGAACCAAACCAAACCAAACCCATTCGAAACAAAAAACAAAACATATCAGCGCAAACAAACTAACAAACAAACAAACAAACAAACAAAAAAGACTGTTTAAGGGAGCAAACCTGATTGGCTGTGGCGGTGGCGAAGGGAACACTTGTGGCGGATGAGTTGGCTGCAGACACAGTGGCGGGCGAAGCACCGTGCATCATGGGAACTTTGTGGAGGGAAAACCAGAAGAGACCAATGAACAGAGAGACATACACAAAGACATTAAAATAATTATAATTTTTGTTGTTGCTAAGGGAGGTGTGATGAGTAGAGGTTAATGTCAGGCTCTATCTGGGATGAGCTGTGGCACTTTAGAGAGACATGCCGTCAGACTGCGAAGCAAGGGTGCAACATTTCACAGCAGGGGAAGTAGATCAAAACAACACCACATTATACAGTATGTGCTCAACTGTCAGTACTATATCGTATATTATATCCTATTTCGATGTCCCCTTTAAAATGTTTTTCTAACTAAGGACCGTATTCTGCCATGCGCCTAAGTACAAAAGAGCACGCAGCTTCACACTTCTCCCCTTGACTTAAGTCTGTGATTTGACCGCGAAGCCATTATCCATTACACTTGTGCAGACGCCTGGGTGAATAACTTTCAAGCCACAGTAATCATCGTTCTCTGCCGGCCCTAATCGAAAGAATGAGTGTTCTGTCTGTCCCTGCATCTGGTTTGCTTCAGAGGGTGGCTGATATGATGCCCATATCTTAAGTCCTTTTCAGTCATCAGTGGGAAGGTGTTTGATTGCTTGATTTTTGAGAGTTTAATAATAGGTTTGGCAATATGATCTCAAGCTGGGATATTGAAATGTGCATGATGAAACCTGCCTTTCCTCAACAGTGAGCTTTTAACTCAACACTTCAAGCACTCTACAAATTGGCCTCGCAAATGTGTAATTTGGCAAATTTACCTCTTTGTTAGGTTGATATGACAGATAGAAAGAAAAGTTTTCATTTAAAATTATCTGAAATACAATTCTCCCTTTCCTTTCATAACAAAATCAAAGTCTGGTTCACGCTTTGCATGGATTTTTAAGGAGATTCAGGTTAATGGAAAAGTCCATGTTTTCCCAACAGCCAAAATAAACGATAAACGGCAGTGACTCTGTTAACATAACTTTCTGACTTTAAAACCAAAATTTGACACTCAAACGTGATTGCACAACGCTATTTGTACATGTATTATAATGTTAGAACTAGGCCTAATGCCTACTTGAAACGTAATATGGTGTTTCGCCTTGTAGTGGCCCTTGACAGCAGCCCTCTGAAGTCAAGGTCGGAATACGCCTAAATGGTGTTTACTTAAGAAACACACAGATTTGGGGTTTGCTCTGCCTGAAGCGTGTAACTGCCTTCATGCTGCGCAAATCACAGACTTAAGTCAAGTCTAGAATACGTATGTACTGGAACGTTTTTACTTAAACACATGGAATACGGCCCTGAGAGGGAAACTCTTACATATAGCCATTAGCAAAGTCAACTAATCTAGCTTGTGAAGATGTCAAACATACAGCCTTGTAAACACAACCACCACTAAAGTCATCTTTGATTTTCTAACCTATCAAAATATGAATAGCCTTTCAACTGAAATGTTTACTGTATGAGGGGAGCACGAGTCAAATAGTGACATGAGTGTTACTGACTAATTAGCTTTTTTCTGCCAATCTAATGGGTATTTAACTAAACTATAAATAAAACACCACCACCATTAAATGTTTTACTATATCAAAACATAAACAGCCTCTTCTGACTCACACTCCACTCACACATTGCCTCAGTCCACACCTGTTCTCTTCACAGAAAGCTGTAAGCTTTAGAGTATTTGTGTTTATTTGTGCTCTCTCTCTCTCTCTCTCTGTCTCTCTCTCTCTCTCTATTTCTCTTTGAGAGGGAAATGTCAATTGAATGCCAGACTTGGGATTCAATTGGCCTCTCTTAGAATGGCTGCATGACACCTGGTCTCTGAAGAGAGCAAACATCTAAAGGTGGGTTGAGACAGAGTGTGAGTACTGACAAAGAAAGACAAAAAAATACAACAAAACATTGGATAAAGAAAAGCTAGCACCTACCAACACTTGTTGCAGGTGCCATGCACAATATTGAGCCTGGCCGTCATGCATTGTGACAGGAAGTGGATCGTAGAAAGGGGAAGAGTGAGGAGAAGAATCAACATAACTCAGCTCACCAGTCATTAAATGGTGAACTCAGAACAGACAAGGAAGAGAGGGAGGTTATGGGGAACAGGGGAAAGGTCAAGGTCAATGTCAAGGTCAAATGGGCTCTCACATTCAACCAGTACACAAAAAAGGTGACATTAGTCAGGAGCAGTGACAGTGAGAGACAGTGTACTCATTTTCATTAGTCTAAAAACAGTGCTAAACCAACTTGGGAAATATTACTAAAGCAAATATCTGTCTACGGCCCTGAGGAGTTGTAAGAGATAAAACAGGCTATTACATTTTGTTCATTTCCTGTACATGTGGAGAGAACACCTACAGCCTAAGCCTGAAAAAAATCACGTGTAGGGCAAGCATTACGTGCGAGGCTGTCTAATGTACAGAGTGGACACTTGTCTAGGTGGTGAACACAAAGAATAGGCCCCTGAGGCAGCCATGGCAGTGAGGGGAATAAGGGTCTTTAGGACCCCGAGGACATCAGCAGGTTAGGGGAGGGGGTGGAAGCGGGGTGTGGCAGGCCTCTCTGTCTGTGCAGTAAAGGGTTTGAGCAGGGGGTGAAGGCACTTGGTACGGCCCATGTGATGAAGGAGTTGGAGCAGGGGGTGAAGGCACTTGGTATGGCCCATGTGCTGAAGCCCTTCGGGAGTCTGCATAGCGCCTGGTGGTGTGGAGATTGATTCCATCGCCTGTGGTGGCACTCGATCAATAGCAGGGCTGGGGGGCTATTTTTAGGGCTGTCAGGGAGGGGGGGTATTTGTGGGGCATTGGGGATGACTGGGCTGAGCTGGAGCCAGCGTGTGTCTGTGTGTGTGTGTGAGTGTGTGTGTGTGTGTGTGTGTGTGTGTGTGTGTGCGTCCGTGCGTGTGTGTGTGTGTGCGTGCTAGTATGTGTGTGTGTGTGTGTGTGTGTGTGTGTGTGTGTGTGTGTGTGTGTGTGTGTGTGTGTGTGTGTGTGTGTGTGTGTGTGTGTGTGTGTGTGTGTGTGTGTGTGTGTGTGTGTGTGTGTGTGTGTGTGCGTCCGTGCGTGTGTGTGTGTGTGCGTGCTAGTATGTGTGTGTGTGTGTGTGTGTGTGTGTGTGTGTGTGTGTGTGTGTGTGTGTGTGTGTGTGTGTGTGTGTGTGTGTGTGTGTGTGTGTGTGTGTGTGCTTGCAAGAGTGTTGGTGAAGATGGTTCACCTTGACTGGGCTTCCAGAGCGGGGCTGCAGTACAGCTCTGCGAGTTAGACACACCGCAGTGAGCAGGTGCTGTGCCAGATGCATGGCAAATACTCAGGGACTGTGTGTATGTGTGTGTGTGCACGTGTGTGTGCACGTGCGTGCATGTGTGTGCAGGTATACGTGTGTGTGTGTGTGCGCGTGTGTGTGTCCGTGCTTGTGTGTGCGCGCGTGTGTGTGTGTGTGTGTGCGCGTGCATGTGTGTGCATGTGCGTGCAGGTTTATGTGTGTGTGTGTGTGTGTGTGTGTGTGGGTGTGCGTGTGTGCGTTTGTGTGTGTGTGCGTGTGTGCGTGTGTGTGCATGTGTGTGTGTGTGTGCTTGTCTGTGGCGACCTGGTGCCATCAAAGCATGACCCATACTGTATACTACACCCACCCAACAGGAGAGTCAACTGCCTACATGCTAAATGAATACAATTAATACAGTGGGCTGTGTGTGGCCAGACACGACAGCTTGGTTGATCTGGTGTGAGCTGAGAAAAATAGATAATGGACAGGAGACCAAGATTTACAAACATAGCACTGTAAAAATAAACTGGCTCCATCATAGCAGATCCGACAGTGACTTCTTAACAACACTCCAGATTCTTCTGATGTTGCCATAGTAACATTTCATTTAATAACATTTCATTGAATCTATGAAATCTGTCCTCATCATTAGAGTGTGCTGTTCCTTGGACTTGTATATGGATACTTTTGCTACTTTTCAAAATTATTGAGATATCGACCGCTGGTAGAGCCCATTCATCAGCTTGAATGCCACTATTAGCTAATTAGTGTGGTGTCTGGGAGTCTGGGGGATGTTAACAAAAATGTAACCACAGGAGTGGAGATGGGAGGCAAAGACACTAGCGACATTTTGCTCCGTCTCAGCCATTATAGGGAGCATACAAATAAAGTTGTGCTTATCCTAAAGTGGTCTGCTTCATATGTTGTCTCATATGATTTATGTTTTGGTACAAGTATGTGAGAAAAAAAATAAAAAATAAAAAATATTGCATTGCAAGTGTGTGTGATTAAGCATGTGTATATATAAGTGTGTTTGTGTGTGATTGGGCATGTCTGTGTACATGTGTGTGTGTGTGTGTGTGACTGGGCATGTCTATATACGTGTGTGTGTGTGTATAAAGAATAAGAGTGAGTGATAAGCTCCTGATCATCCTGTCTGTCTGGCACTTGCAGTAACAGTAGCTTGAAGCTAGCAATCATTCTGGCACTGAAGATACCTGGGATTTTTAGCAATTAGTTTAAATTTTAAACATGAATGCCCTTGGCATCTATGATGAAGTGTTTATGTCTGTAGGTGGACACTGACAGTAAATTACGCGTGTGCCTATTGAAGCCTAAGTGTATGGGTGACATCAGAGGTGACGTGGGATTGGGGGTCAGGGGTTAGGGGTCAAGGGTCAGCACCAGAACTATGCCTTTGTGAACTGAGAGCAGAGAGCAGAGACTGCATTGACCAATTAGCTTGTTATGTCAGTGGGAGTGGACAGAGACAGTCAATGAGCATATTAAAAATCTTGGTGTCTGGGTGTCATTAGAGGTCACAAGAACAGTCAGATTTCGGGGTCATAGGTCAGTGTCAGTGGGGTAGTGAGGGCATCCCTACCTGATGGTATGAAGGCGGCCTGCTGCTGGAACTGCATGTTGGCGAGAGCCTGTTGGTACTGGAACATGCCAGCGTTAAACATGGCAGTGGCACCATTGGTTTTTTCAAGTGCGGGTCTCTTTGGTAATGGAGGCAAGACAGGCGGGAGTCCCTGCCAATCAGATGGAGGGAAAGGGGGAAGGGGGAGGGGTCAACATAGGGATGGGAGGATGGACGGAAAGAGGAGTGACAGGTGAAATGAAAAAAAAATAGAGAGAACAGAAATCTTGTTAGAGGTCAGAAAAGCATAATTTCAATGTATTGCATATCAATGTTTTGTTTTAGCAACCAGCAAGCAAGCGGTGGACTATTCTACTCCTCTTTAAAGCAAGACAGTGTTGCAGACACTAAACTAATGTGCACATAAATGAATATATACAAGATCATAAACAAAATAAAGACAAATAACAACACCACTAGAGTAAACAGTGAAAGTAAAGCAGGCATCAGTCTCACAAAGCTATTCTAAACTAGCGAGCTACTCTTAGCTTTGACTGTGATGTCTAAGATATTCAGGATAGTGCTCCAGACAGAAGCCGAATCTGGGCCAGAATGGGGCCAGATCTGGTGGACCACTTTCATAGCCGACCAGGGTCTGGTTAGAGCACAGATTCAGGTGCAGATTGGAGCACGCTTGAAGAAATAGCCTTAAACCTCAGATTGAGAATCATAAAAAGTGAAAACTGAAGCACCAACAGAAAGGATGTTAACAAGGAGAGTTGCACTGCTAGCTCCATGATATAAATTACAAGCCATGTTAACTCTGTCTCCTGCTCTACGAGACCACCCATTCCCAAATTAGACATGCAGGACTAGAGTAAGGACCAACATGCAGGATAATTAAATAGTTATGGTTACTGAGTACTTTGATTCTCACATAAAAGAAAAATCATGCCACATGACATATCACCTACTACAAATTTTTCCTTCAGTCTCCTTACATTCAACCAGAGGTGATGAATTGACAGTGATGGTCAGGGCACCATTATTTTTATCTTCTAAAACACAACTAATCGCACGAATTCTGGGGGGTTATTTTTTTTAAATGTTTGACACACTGTGTTGGACTATATCAGCTGTGTCACAGTCAGTTGATCACCCCTTTTATGAAATCTTTGCAAAAACTGAAAGAAAAAAAACATAAAAAGAAAATACGAAACAATAAGAGTATTTTTTATTATAATTTTTTTTTTTACAATGTTTTAGTTCAGAAGTCTATTATCTATCATACAGCTACATGCCAAGCTAAAAGGTGAAAGGTCATAATACCAGGTCAAAGGTTGCCTCGAGGGGTCGCTTCAGTGATTTGACAGCCGACTGAGTCTTAATTAGCAGGCAGCGAGCACATGATGGCAATGGGCCAATGGGGTTCAAGCGCATTAACATAAACAGCAAGCAGAGGTGCACCATGGGGGCAGCAGTGCAGTTTGGGTAGGTGAAAAAAAACAAACAAACAAATAAAAAAACAAATCATCGGAATGCAATATACAACAAATAACAAGACTAATGCATGCACAGTAATGGCAGTTATTTGGTTACTGTCAGAACTACAGCCTTTGTGTAAAGAACAAATGGTTAATTACTGTGATAAGAAGAGAAAGCTTGCTAGAGCTACTGCTCACTCACCCAGTCTACTTTGGCAGATAGCAATTAGGTCATAAAGAACTACATTACTTTAATCTCCAGTGTTTTTTTGGGTCCACAGTCATTGGCATGAAACACTAAATGTTATGAATTCAATTATCCCTTGCACAACACCCGCTGGCAGTCATCAAGAGTGCTTTGGTCCACTCGAAGGCCCTTTAGTCTTTAATGGAAAAAAATGTTGTTTGAAGTGATTGAAGATAGTGACCTTATTAAACCAACTGCACTCAAGGGGAAATTGCCACGGTGGG
>NC_045160.1:20629719-20637219 GCF_900700415.2 Clupea harengus
ACCTATTTATTATAACTCTTTAACTTCACAAAAAAAACTTCCCAATTGTTTTTCCCCACTTGCTGTTTACATAACACTCTGACACTGGCAATGACGCCAAAGACAAGCCTTGATTCCCTTTTTCTCCTTCGCTGTGTATGTTGTTCGTCTGGTTCATCACCCTTTCTTTGAATTCTAAATCTCCTCTGTGAAATCTGATTACAACACAATCACTGTATTCCTGAGTTACCATGACAACTCAGACGTTCTAGAACATCTTTTTCCACTGGCCGTGGTGTCTCTGCAATCACACATTTAATGTGTCAAAGTTGCCAAGTGATGGCGGCTAAGTGACAGTGTGTCAGTCATCAAATAGCCTAGCTGAGCCAGAAATACATTTCAACATATCTGGAGGCAATCATGAGTGAATTTGGCCTGTATGTGAGTGGATGATTAGCGTTTTTGCAACGTTTGCGTTTGAAACGTAAACTAATCCAAGGCAGAGGTCATAATTTAACTGCAGATTCAAATAGAAAACAAATGGACTTCAAGTGGGGCTTTTAGGTGTATGATATGTTCTAAATTAATACACTATGTGAGGGGGGCACGGACGCATTCGTATTGCTTTATGACAAGCTGTGGGTGAGTCTTAGGAGGTAAGCCAACCTTGTTTGCTTTGGCTCTCACGACAATTCGATGTCACATTTCGGACACATCTTCTCCAGATATTGCCCTGTCATCATGAAGTGCCACAGTTACATCTAATATGATTAGCTGCCGAGTGGCCAGCAAGTTAGCGCTGACGCCCACTTCTTATTGCTTAGCTACTCTGCTCTGGAGCCCAGACCAGCCAGCCACTCGCACCATATATTATGCATGGCATTGACCTGCTGTCTGATTAATGTCCAAGTCCAGTGGTAAACAGTAAAGTCCAAGAGACAGCCAGCACATGTGATGACATTACTGTTGTTATATGGAGTTGTTGTTGTTGTTGTTGTTGTTTCTTGTCACACATGTGGTGACATTACTCACAAACTCTAAACAGCAACAATTAAGGTAAAGTAAAAAAAAAAGGAAATTCCGTGCTGGCTGCCTGACATGAAACCTTCTGTGACAGTGCAATCTCGATTTTATTATTACTAAGAATGGAAGTCAGGCTGTGTAAAGACTGTGCTGAGAGATGCCGATTAGCATGTAGCTCTTTGCCCATTTCTGTTTAATGAGGAAATTATGTTAATCGAGGGCGTATACTGTAACAGACATCTGTGTGCTTAATACTTAATTAAAATGAACAAACAGGAAGTGTTTGAGCAAAAGCTCTCTGAGGGTGTCTTTGATTTAGAGGGCTGAGCAGCCAACGAGTTAAAATTATTTGTTGATAGCGTATAAAACAATGTCATATTGTCTTTGCCCCCAGACACTAAATTACAAAAATCAGACAGCCAAAAAGCTTTGAGAGAGTTCTAGCGCTTGAGTCCTCAGTGTTAATCATCTGAAAAGTCGTAGGCCTAGATAACATCTTCACTATTCAGCGTTTGAGTTTCTGAGTTAACTTTTGGCCACACAAACCTACACAAACTCAAAGCTAATTTGAACTGATGTCTTTCTAACTTATTAAGTTAGTTGTTGGAGCGACTTATGATGTCCTCTCAACTCAACAGAACCTCAGTCAGTGGGTGGGTGAAAACAGAAACTACAAGTTGCTTATGGGTGTGTATGGGTGCGTATGGGTGGGTATGGGTGTGTACATGGACGGATTAAGAAACCACGGGCCCCTGGGCCTGGACATGCTGAAGGCCCCCCCCTCCGCGAAAAAAAAAATTGTGCGCCTGCAAAACACGCACGCACACGCAATGTGTTGGATTTTACGGTCGAATTAAATACTTTGGCTATTGTATTGGGAAAGCAAAGATGTCAAAGTTTACTCCACCTTCACCTTCGGTGAGGTGTGCACTGCCCCGCTATTGTTTCTGACATTACATGTGACAGGGCAACAGCCGAGTGATTCTTTTCCAAATTGAAACTGATTAAGACCTACCTGAGGGGCAGCATGGGGCAGGAGAGGCTGAATGGGCTGGCTATCCTGTCCATTGAAAAATCAGATCATGCATCACCACTTTTATGTTTGAAAGGCGTCGTTTAGCAGGTGTAACCTACTGTGCCTGCTTGTAGGTCTTGACTGTCAGATTCTGCGCCTAAACTAGCTATATCGTATCGTCTCATCACATGATCAAATAGAGACTTGACATTGGACAAGATAGGCTACATATTACCCAGCAATCATCATTGCATATCTGTACATGACAAAAATAACAAAGAAAATAAGAAATGATTCATTTAATTGAATCAGTTTTTTAATAGTTTCTATAGTGTATGTACGATAAGCATATCTTTTTGTTATAGATTGCTACTGACGATTTCCCCCTAAAAATGATGAAAACCATGACAAAGACAGGTTTGCCATTTTGAGGGAATATATAGCATAGGGTATCCTTGGCAGTCCCAAAAAAGTCATGCATGATCACTGTCACAGTAATCTAGCTTTTTCTAACACAGCACAGGTACACTGAATTAAAGCCATTAGCAAATGAATAAAATACACCTTTTTCAACCACAAATAAGAGATACATAACAGCGACTTCACGCAGAGGCTCTGGCCTAGGGGCCCCCTGAGCTCATGGGCCCCTGGGCCTGGGCCCGGTAGGCCCGTTCGTTAATCCATCCCTGGGTGTGTATGGGTGTGTATGGGTGCGTATGGGTGCGTATGGGTGCGTATGGGTGTGTATGGGTGTGTATGGGCTCATTCAAATGTTTTCTGTCTGATGGTAAAACTAGCTTGACCCAGGGTCACTACATGTGGGGACATAATCAGGTCTTAAAATCATTGGCGTGTTTGCTTGAGAATAAATGAGTTGAGGTTAACTCAGTTAATGACTGGGACAATAAAATGTCTTTTCTGCTAGATAGTCAGAAAAGCGGACAGCGACATGTACAAACGGTACTGGCAAATGGAGTGAAGTGCAGGATTTGAGTTTGCTTTCTGATGTTGGAAGGAAACTTCAAGTTCCACTGTGCATTGTCATGACTGCTATGAGACCAGCCATGGTGTTGTATTCTGAGTGTGAGTACATAGTTCACTTTATTAAGTTCACGATTCCCTTTGACGATGAGATTGAGGAAGCCTTTGAAAGAAATCTAAAGTATGTATAAATGGTAGTTTAAGCGAGGGAACGAGGTTGGCAAGCACAGACAAGACCAGTGGAGATAGGTGTTAGAGGCTTTGTAGCTAAATCAACCACAATGCTTCTGTTGCATTTGGGTTTTCGAGGACGGTCACTTATAGGATTTTCAAAGGAGTTGTCTGAGGCTGCTGAAAAAGCGAGGAGTAGTTTTGGCTGAAGCGCCCACAAACTACAGATGCTGATATTGTCTATTAGTTTATTTCCCTTTGCCCAAAACATAATAACAGACATAAAGAAAGAAGAGTGTCTGATTGACCGCTATTGTATTCTATGGTTGACTGAAATCAAGCACAGGGGATTGTGGGATGGCGTTTACCTCTAGTCGGTCTGTCCTCATGAGTTTCTGGGCAGCAGCGGCGGCAGCGGCAGCTGGCACGGGGACGTTGGAATTGCTGGTCACCAGGACGGGTCCGTTGGGCATGATCTCCGTCTGCATGAGGCCAGGCGACACAGGGCCTAGGTACGGGTTAAATGCAGCTGAGGCGTTGGTGGCCATGCTCGGCGTCATTGAAAACATGGGCTGCCAACAAGAGTGATAGATAGAGAGAGAGTGAGAGAGGGATAGAGAGAGAGTCAGTGTTGAGAGTTTAAATAGACAGACTGTTCCAGGAGTGTAGTGGTGAGACAACATCTCTGTGAAATTTCATTATGGAATATCAGAGAACGCAATTACATTTAATCATTAAGATTTTTGTGGCATTTCAAATTCATAAGTGCTTTATCGGCATGACAATTAGTACACTTGTATTGCCAAAGGAGTCTTTGAATACAAAGAACAAGAAATCAAAACAACAAGAACAATACAGAGGTTGGGAAAGGACTGAATGAAAAGCAGATTGGTAATGTGTTCATTTATATATAACAACCAGGTAATCAGTTAATTTCTGTAACATAATGTGCCATACTGTTTGTCATAGAGACTGAAGAAGGCATGAGTAGCTACATGTATGCATGTTTAACAGTCCAGTTAGGATGTGTGAATATAATACAGATATGTGATATATGATAAAGGATATGTGAATATAATAAAGAAATGTGATATATGATAAAGGATATGTGAATGTAATGAAGATAACTATCACTATCACTAAGGAGTGCCTTGGTGTGGAGAGTTTGTTCTCTCTTTTTCTGGTGTCACTTTAGTTTAGGGAACATACTCATGTTAGTGCCTAACAAAGTCTGCATTAAGCATCATTGATTGTATTCACAAATGTCTTATCCTCACTAAATATTTCATTTATTCTTGTCAACTGTTCTGCCACTATAAGATTTATACAATTTGACACTTTTTGAGGTATGGTTTTACAGTATAGGCAACTAGTTTTGGTACCATCCTCAAATTCATTTTGATAACATTTGGTCATGTGAAGGACAGATAAACACCTGTGTCTTTCCCACTAGCCATCCAGGTAGTTCTGTGTACCGGGCTGGAATACCCTGCAAAAATGGAAGAAAAGCTTTCACAGCATGACAGCTAGACACCAGTTAGTGTGTTGGCAAGCTGTTGGTGGTGTTTTTTGGTGAAATTGGTGAATACAGCCCTAATAAATAATAAATGGTGCTTAATGCAGACCTTATTGGGCAATAATACAGACACTAATTAGTTATTTGTTAATGACTAACATTTGTTGCCCTTTTTCTTAACTGAATTGTTCTCCCTTGACACACATCTCACAATCAACATTTGAAAAAAGGCATTTCAATATAGAGCACGCCTACCACAATCTTTCCAAAAAATCTATTGACCCATGCTTCCCACAACACAAGTAGGTTGAGGAAATGTGATGTCTGCTACATTGCAAGAGCATAATAATGGTGTTTAAATGAACTCTACATTTCTTCCTCCGCGTTGCCTCCATAAATGTGATCCAGTCAGAAAAATAAACCACTATCCTGTTTTACAACCCGTTCTTGGAGAGACCCTTCCACAAAAGTCCTCCTGTTTTGATGGCAGACAGAGCGTTAGATCTCCAGGTGGAATCATGTCTACACGCTTGTACGCTCGAATGACGACCTGGGCCTTGAAGACCCTTAATCCCTGAGAGTGACCGGCCATGCCTCGGCCCTCCTCTCCCCTCCCTGCACGGCTGTACTTCACCGCGCATTGAATCTCTATCACCGATGGTGGGAGGGGAGGAAGGCTTCTCCTGTCGGCCATAGGGAAGTGCTTTTTTCCCCTTTGGCTGTGTGGGCAGTGATGGCTATTGATGGGCTCGGTGCGATTGAGAGATGGGGGATGTGTTATTGCGGTGAGGTTATGGCAAGGCGGGGGGGGAGGGCCGCCCTGAAGCTGCCGCAGAGGAGGCAGCTCCTGGCAGCTACCGGCCCACGGCAATCATCTCAGAGCCAGAGTGCTCGGCAAGGCTGGCTGGCTGGCTGGCTGGCTGGCTGACACCTGGGATCATAACTGACTCCACCGCTCATGGAAACTTCCAGAAACGTCCATGAATTTGGAAGAGAGAAGGGGATGGGTGTCGGCGGGGTGGGAGTAGCAGGGGGAGCGGGGGACGGAGTCCTGAGATAATGCCATCACAAAGCCAGAGCCAGAACCCAAACTGCTTAAAGGGAGGGAACTGAAGTGCTGAAGAACTGAGCCTGAGTCCCCAGTGTATGCTCTCATTGTATTTTATCGGTGATAATAAAACTCTTCTGCGGACACAGGCCAGCGGGGGGAGCTAAATGCTGGGTCATGATGAGTGCACATGAGAGTGGGACAAAAGTGATGTGGTCCCCAGAGCAGAACAGTTCCACCAAGCAGCCTGCTAAGAAAAAAAACAAGTTTCTGCTGTAGTTGCTACTGACTACTGCTACTGTCATGAACATCTCTCCGCTAGATATCAGATGCATCGCATCATGACACAAAACCTGCTCAACTAAGCCTCTGACAACACCATCATCATCATCATCAACATCAACACCATCATCACCATCATCATCTACCAATCCATTGAGGTCATCAGATAAGACAGCCTGAGAGGGATTTGTAGAACATCACTGACTGGCAATCAGGCCTCGTCTTCAGATGCAGTCTGGCTTCGAATGGGCACGGAGTGTGTGCAAAGCCGGTGTGTGTGGTCAGGTGTTTCAGTCGCTATTAGCTCACAGTGGCAGCGTCCCCGCATTAAGACTCCGAGCGCATCACACCTGAGCAGCATTAACAGGCCCCTAATTACATCACTCTACTCAGCGCTCCATGCATGAAATTAAAACCCCCGCCAACGCAAGAAAACGAAGGATAATGAGAGATGGAGAACGACAGGAGGGAGGGCGAGTTGGTTTAAAGGATTTTAGTCATGTCCTGTCTCATCCCTTTCTTTCTTTATCTTTTTTCTCCCTGCGTTGTTCTTTATCCTCCTTTACACTTCATTCAGCCATTCCTCCCCATCGGTGTCAGAAAGACTCCCGCCTTTCTGTTATCTTGCCCGTCCCCGTCCCCTTCTCTTTCTTCTTTCAGTCACTCTCTTCCTCCACTCCTTTACAGTAGCGCCCCATTGGTCTCTCCGTTACCCCCCCCCCCCCCCCCCCAACCCCCCAACCCCTGTCTCTCTGGTCGCCCTCACTAACAGAAAGCCGATGCATAGCCATTCACCTCCCTGCCTCTTGCCGCCATCTTTGCTCCTTTTTAACTCCAGGCCTCTCATCTGCCACTCCAGGCACTCCTCTCTCCTCGCCCCCGATTCCGATCGGAGACGATAAGACCCCAGATCACTCCAGTGACAAAACACGTGCCTCTCTTTCTCTCACGGGGACAAGGCCTCCCGACAGGAGGAGAGCGAGGAGGACAAAGGGATTTCCTGAACGAAGGTGCTCCAATTGGGCCAGCTGACGAAACCCATTTACCCGACTTTGCAGCAAGGTACAGCAGACATCCTTTAGTGTCAAGAGGGCGTTTGGCTGCAACAGACTGCGAGCACAGTTAGAGCGTTGTATGTGTAGGAGCAACAGACACTGTAAAGGATGCCGGGGCAAAAGGAGGGATTAAAGGTGCTAGGTAATGCTGGAAGGTTTTTTTTTTTTTTTTGGTGTCTGACTTCCTGATCAGCTGAACTGTTTAAAAACTGATTCTTAAAAAAGAAGAGTTCCTCATGTTACTTGTTACACATTTTGTTTATGATTCACTGACAGACCGATAGAGTTTCACACTGACAGACCGATAGAGTTTCACACTGACAGACTGATAGAGTTTCACACTGACAGAGTGATAGAGTTCCACACTGACTCCAGAGTGTTGACTATGCCACTGTAAAGCACAGCCAGTTTTTCCAGAATGCTAAAGTTG
>NC_045160.1:20659719-20664719 GCF_900700415.2 Clupea harengus
GACAGCAAGGGTGGCCCTCAGACACACAAGCCACCTCACAAAGCTTTGATTTAAGAACAGAGGGAATATGGGAGGAAACGGAAAAACAATAAAAACAAACAAACAAACAAAACGCCAGTGTGAAACTGCTGACTTGGCATGCGTAAAAGACAACAGCAGCACTCCTTTCTCTCTCACGACCCCTCCTCTGACGTGTGAGGGTGAAGAGACAGAAACTCTCTGCTGTGCTCCCTCTCTCTCTCTCTCTCTCTCACTCTTCCTCTCTCTCTCTTACTCTCTCTGCCTGTCTCTCTCCCTCTCTCTCTCTCTCTCTCTTTCTCTCTCTCTCTCTCTTTCCTTCTTTCTCTTTTTCTCTCTCTCTCGACATGGGGTGTTGGGCACTCGGCGTCAAGCCTCTCCCTGGGCTCTCCGTTTAGGCACAGTTCAACAACAGCTAATTAATCAGCGGGAGCCGGGCTTTCATTAATCAACCCAGCCGTGACAGGGCCCATCTGTCTGAGGACTTTTGTAGGCCGCGTCTGCGAGACATCGCCCAGTTATGGAGGGGACACTCCGCAGCGGTCGGGGATGCACGGAAGATCTCTGTAGATGGCAGATGGGTAGGGCCCACGGTGGAGCTCCGCGACAGAGCCCCCTAACACAGCCAAACTTTACTGCTCAGCAATACTCTACAATGACGTCCACGGTGGAGCTCCCTGACAGAGACTCTGCCACAGCTCCACAACTCTGCCCAGGGTGAAACTCAACATTGAGGCCCACGGAGGAGCTCCACGGCAGAACCCCTCACAGCACAGCTCCATTACACCACTCTTTGCTCTACAATGATCCCCACAGTGGAGCTGCATGACAGGGCTCGAGCACGAGCAAGGGCAGGTGTTTCGCTTCACAGTCCATTTCCCCACAGTGACACAAAGCTGCAGCAGCTCACACATCTTGTCATAAGATATGACATTTCTATGACAAGCCACAGAGGACACACTGTTGTGCTCTCATGAATCCACTCTCAAAGTGCCTCTCCGAGATAAGGGGCTGGCTCTGGGCCGCACACGCATGACTCGGACACAGACCCGCCTGACCCATGCCAGATTAAGGCCCGGCTCCTTCAGCAGGCAGCTGCCGTGTGAGCCGGAGCCAGGTCTTGTGAGAAAGATTTCTGTTAAAGAAAATAAGCAGAGCTGCGCTGCATGTTAAACGAGCAGGAGCGGATTAGACCTAACCATGAGCAGGTGTGGGGATATTTCAACACCGCCACGCCACGCTGCCAAGGGGCATTGGCAAATAGGGGGCTGCGACACAATTGCTTTTCAATTGGGCACGTAGAAAAATAAACGCACACTCATAAATATGTGTGCACATACACACACACACACACACACACACACACACACACACACACACACACACGCATATCCACACAAACACATTCTGACTATCTCACACCCCTAGGCTCTCTCCTTACATCACTCTATCCCTCTCTGTGCCTTAAGGGAGCAGACGCAGGCACTCAAACACACTCAAACGCAGTCCAAAGGCACATACATCTCCTTACATCTCTCCATCTCTCTCTCTCTCCCTCTCTCCCTCTCAAGTCTCTCTCTCTCTATCTCTCTCTCTCCATCTCTCCATATCTCTCTCTCTCTCTCTCTCTCTCTCTCTCTCCCTGCTTTAAGGGATCAGACACAGGCACTTAAACACAGTCCAAAGGCAGCCACATCCGTCCTCACCATCCTGCATCACCAGCCTGAGAAAGACACTGTCTTATAGACAGGGCAGGATATGACTCTCATCTCTCCTCAGCCACAGAACAATGTCCTTCACTTCATCCCTTCACCTCCCCATCCGTCCTTCCTTCTCTCTTTCTTTTCCTCACTCATCCCTCACTACCCCTACACCGCTCACTCTCTCACCTACTCTACCCCTACACCGCTCACTCTCTCACCTACTCTACCCCTACACCGCTCACTCTCTCACCTACTCTACCCCTACACCGCTCACTCTTTCACCTAGGCGCCCCCTACACCGCTCACTCTCTCACCTACTCTACCCCTACACCGCTCACTCTTTCACCTAGGCGCCCCCTACACCGCTCACTCTCTCACCTACTCTACCCCTACACCGCTCACTCTTTCACCTACTCTACCCCTACACCGCTCACTCTCTCCTCTCCTCACTCCCTCTGTCCCTCTTTTCTCACTTACTTTACTCTCCATCCCTCCATCGTCAGTCTGTCTACCCCTACATTCCAATCAAGCCTCGCTCCTCGTCCCCCCACCTTACCTCTGCTTCTCCTTGCTACACCTCCTCGGAGGCTGGTGAACTTGAGGAGGTGAGGGAGTATCTAGAGTCTTATTACAGCAAAGAGCGTCACTAATGGGTGTGGGGAGGGGAGGGAGAGAAAGAAAGAGGGAGGCTCTTAATTATCTCTCATCATTATTTTCCATTCACTGCACCCCCAGAAGCCCACATTCATAATGTTCATTCGAGTTCAACTGAAAAAAAGAGAAACAAAATGCTGATAATTAACGCAAGGGGCATTGCTGGGTTACGTAAGTAACCTTGGTTCTCTGAAGAAGAACACAAGACGTCACCTTAAGGGATAGGCACCTTGTCGGCGTGAGCTCCTCAAAAACACCTGAATGAGTGCACGGTCTGACACAGAGCATTGCCTCGACATGTATAATGCCAGTGCACAGCACACACTCATCCTATCACCGACTTTAAGCATATTCAGGTCGACAGTGAGGCAAAGGAAGGTGACATCCCATGGTGTTCCTCAGAGAACTGAGGTCACATACGTAACCTTTAGTTGTCTTTCAGTCAAAGCTCTTCAACGTCATCCTATGGGATATGTACACCACCACGCCCCAGTGGACACTACTGTGGTGGATTTGTACAAGTGGTGACACGGTTCATGACCCAGAACACTCAATTAAAGGACTGTCCCGTCGAGAGGCCGACAATACGGAATGGCCTGCAGGCATTATGCCCAAATTATAGAAACGAGCAAAAGGTTATTCCCTGATGCCCAGCTAGCTGCCTGGCACACATCATGTACAGACACTCCTGTCCATATGGCCCATGATGCTGCTATACTCTGAGTGGAGTGCACATGTAAACAAGCCACACTCCATGTGGAGTGCACATGTAAACGAGCCACACTCCGTGTGGAGAGCACATGTAAACGAGCCTCACTCCGTGTGGAGGGCACATGTAAACGAGCCAGAGGAGCTGTATCCGCTGCCCCATATGCCAGACATATTGCTTCGACAATCCAGTGTGATAGTCTCTGCTTCGATAGAGTATAGCCCAGGGCCTGTGTTTCCAATACATACAAACAGCTGCTCGGTCTTGCGAATAGAGAGGGGGCGATTAGTGTAATGATGCAGAACCCTCAGTGGGTACAAAGTCTGAAAGATAGGAGGAACAACAATAGTACACAACTCAATGGCTTTGGATCTAAAATCCGAGGTGATTATCTTTGGCAATCAATCAATTTAGAATCCCCTAAAGCAAACAGCATACAAGTGGGATTTACTGATGTCACAGTTAAATCGACAATGTTTCACCGAGGTCAAAGCCAGGAACAGAGCTGTCTTTAACGTGAGCATCTTTTTAAGCATCTTCCAGGAGCTCAGAAGGAGCACTGATAAGGGCATCCAAAACAATTGCCAAATCCAAAGGGAGAACTGTGACAGAGCGAGGCAGCCTACAAGTGCTCTAGAGAAAGCGAGAAGCCAGTGAATGGGATCCGGGGGTTACACTGTCACACCCAACATGACACGGAAATACCTGCCAAATGCACTTAAAGTGTAGAAGCCGAATGCCCTTGATCAAACAAGTATTGCGAAAACATCAGAATCGTTTCAATAGAACATGTAGACTCGCCACTTAAGCAAATAGACTGGTCATGTTAACAGTGCTCTTGGATTCTGAATAGTTTGAACAACTGATGGAGCTAAACCTTAGTAAATATTTTTGTTCATTTCCGTTCCGGCCAGGCTACCAGCTTCCAGTTCCATGGGGCTGAATGCCAGGTCTCTCTGTGTCGGCAGATCCCACCGATCCCCATCTGCCAGTGATATTAAGTCCGCTAACCAAGTCTGACGCGGCCAGCGTGGAGAGAGCGACGACAATCACCATATGTTTTTTTTTTCTAACCCTAACCCTTACTCTGTCCAGCACCGACTGGAGAAGTGTGAGAGGGGGGACAGACCGTAACAGACTGCGAGGGGCTGATGGGCTAACACATCGGTCCCCAGTGGGACGCTCTTCTTTGTAAATCAAAAACCAAAGCTGGCGATGAGAGCTGCCCCCTTGACACGAACAAGTCCACCTGTGACTCCAAAGCTGTTGCATAACCCCGGGGCTGCACACGCCAGTCTGTGGTGTCTCAGATGCCCTCTGGAGAGGACTGCACCCTGACTCTATACGCCAGGCAGATGAACTCATAAAGACATGCATCGTATGAATATGAATGAATGTTGGTGGTGGTCGGAGGGGCCGTAGGCGCTGATTGGTAGCCACGCTTCAGTCTGACCCAGGGCAGCTGTGGCTACAGATGTAGCTTACCACCACCGGTATGACTGTGTCTGAATGATTACTGGACTGTAAAAAGCGACTTTGAGTACTTAGAAAAGCGCTATATAAGATAAATTAAAAAATAATAATAACTGCTCCAAGCGAAAAGTACGACCCCCCTGTCTGTTCTGACTAGTATGTGGCAACTCTTTAGTGATGGTAAGAAGTGATCCAGGGCGAGATACACTATCAGCAGTTCTAGCACGCCGATGTGAAGACGCGCCTTTGCTCCTCTACACAGACGCTGTAGTGCACTCCCCTACACAAATTAATCTCAGTTTGCAGGTCAGGCGAAAAGAGGGAGCGTTCTGACGCGGTGCTTGGTCTGCGCTCCAAAAGACGCATCCACCCACCCGGCCTAGATTGAGATGCTGGAGGGAGATCAGGCCAGGAGAGATCCAGCCTCTGCGGGGCACGGCCCA
>NC_045160.1:20669719-20672219 GCF_900700415.2 Clupea harengus
CTCTCCCTTTCTCTCTCTCCCTTTCTTTCTCTCTCTCTCTCTCTCGCTCTCCCTCTCTTGGCAGCCATAGAGGAGATGCTGTACTGGTGCCTGTGGGCTCAGGCCGATAAGAAAGGATTACAATTATTACACACCCCCGGTGACAACACACAAACACACACACACACACACACACACACACACACACACACACACACAGGCTGGCTTGCGTCCTCATCTCCACAACATCACCACCCACCCTCTCCTCCCCACGTCACCCCCTCGCCAGGCATCTTTGTCAGGCTTCACAATGCCGACCCCCCTGGGTGGGTGGGTGGTTGTTGAGGCAGTTGAGACGTGTGTGGTAATGACAGAGAAACATGTAATCCTGTCAGCACTCCGCCCCTGTCAGGGGATCCCCCTAAAGCGTGTAATGAGTCTGGGAAATGGAGGACACACACACACACACTAACACACACACACACACACACACACACACACACACACACACACACACACACACACACACACAGACACACACACACACGGACACTGACACACACACACGCACACACACACACACACACACGCAGGGAAGACACCCTGGGTTATCAGTCTGAGCGGGCGGAGAGGACAGTTAATGAAAAGGAGATAAAAGGAATAAGATACAGAATAGACATGGAGATCCCCAGATACTGAGTGCCTCTTTAACCAAAACCAGGGAGGCCGCAAGTTGGCTGATTTCCAAGTTGGCTGACGTATTAAAGTCAAAACACATGAAGAAATAGAACTGAAGTATAATGAGAGAGGTTTAGGACAGGCAAATTAACAATTTAAGTTCATTACAGCTGTGAGAGGCTAGGGTATTAAAAACAAATAACAAAATCGGTCGTTTTCTGCCAGGTGTGCTGTGAGTGTTTGTGTCTATGTGTATGATCGGAGCACTGCAAAAAGCCTAAAACACCTGAAGCATATCCCCTCTAATGATATCCTTAGCAAGACCTGCAGGCAGCACTGACTGCAGTGGACAGACCCCAGTCATCCTATAGGTCTGTTTCAGGCAGCACTGACTGCAGTGTACGTACCGACCCCAGTCGTCCTATACGTCTGTTTCAGGCAGCACTGACTGCAGTAGACAGACCCCAGTCATCCTATAGGTCTGTTTCAGGCAGCACTGACTGCAGTGTACGTACCGACCCCAGTCGTCCTATATGTTTGTTTCAGGCTTCAGGCTTCATTTGCCAGGGTGACAGAGATGGATCCATCCCGCTGTAACCTCTGACCCTCCTGCAATAATGTCACAAGCCTCACCACGTGTGTGTTTTTGCATTGTGTGTGTGGGTGTGTGTTCGTTATTCCACAGCTGCACATCTCCTCAGGGTTATGTGTGTGTGTGTGTGTGTGTGTGTGTGTGTGGTGTGTGTGTGTGTGTGTGTGTGGAAGGAAGCATTTAGAAAAGCAAAAAATCCCTAGTGAGAGGTTAAAATAGTGTGTGTGTGTGTGTGTGTGTGTGCCTGCATGAGCACACACTCCTCACCCTCCCCCCTTGGCCATTGTGGATGTTTCTGGAAGGAAAGATGAGTCCAGGTAATGAGAGAGTGAGTGGTAGTCACCCTGGGCGGTGGTGGTGCGCTGGTCATCTGCTGATGGTGCCAGCGTCTCTGATTTAGAGCACAGCAGGGGTCTGATTATCTAACATGTTTACTAGGGGTCATTTGAACCCGTAAATAAGCCTGTTAATCACAGAGGACAAGCCAGGGACAGCAGAGAGAGAGTACCCAAAGGGAGAGAAAGAAAAAGAAAAAGAGAAAAAGAGAAAGAGATAGATAAAAGGAGAGGGGGAAGAGAGATAGGGAGAAAGACATAGTGTACACATGTGTGTGTGTTTCTATATGTATGTGTGTAAGAGAGAGAGGGAGAGAGAGAAAGAGAGAGGGGTGGGGGTAGGGAGAGAGGCAAGAGAGAGAGAGAGAGAGAGAGAATTAATACCCCTTTGATTTATGAGTTCATTTTTTCAGGGAGGCAGGGTCGTCTTCCCCTCTTTACCTCTCATCTCCTCCAAACTCAAACAGAAGGCACAAGAGAGAGAGATGGTAGATAGCGAGAAAGAGACGGAAAAGAGATGAGAGAAGACAGAGACTTATTACAGCTCCTTGTAAGGAGCACAAAACATGCCACTAACCTTCTACATGGAGCTCCAACCTGACTTACAGCCCTAGAGTGGGCAGCAGTGTGAGGGTGGTATGGATATAGATGTGTGTGCATGAAGTGTGTGTGTGTGTGTGTGTGTGTGTGTGTGTGTGTGTGTGTGTGTGTGGGTGACTGCAATGATTACAGAGAGAGAGAAGAGGAGAGCAAGAGAAGGAACACGACAGAGACAGTAGCTGAAGGAGGAAGAGACAACGCTCCACCCTCAGATGCCCAGATGATAAACACACGTCTCCTCCTCAGAAACGACCTCCTGGGTCCCTCTCACCCACGCCCTCTTGGCCAGAGTATATACGGAGAGACCAGTCTGTGT
>NC_045160.1:20684719-20689719 GCF_900700415.2 Clupea harengus
TGTATATAACCTAATATCAAATCATGCATGCATATTATTACATTCAATAAGCATATCATTTGGGAAAAGTAATTGTTCCAAGCCCTCTTTGAAAAGTGAGAGCACATTATGTCCGGGTAGCTACCGGCAAAATTAGTTTCCTCCATTTTGTTCCTTGAACTAAACCATGATTTCATTGAAAAAACAATGCTGATTGGTCAATTTCAACATTGCAACACTACTGAAAAAGTTGAGTAGTTTTAATCTTTAAAGTGGGTAGGCGAGTTCCCAATTTGTGCACCCACACGGCAGGAGTCTCGGAACTGTGCCCTCTCGCTGCCCAGCCACCCATACCGCCCTCCTAGTCTGCACTGCCAGAGGAAAGGAATTGAATGCTAGTGGGTGTTGCTTCCCATGCAAAAATAGAATGTAACTCTCACACTCACTCTCTCTCTCACACTTAGCTTCACTGTCACATCACTCTAACACTCACTCAAACTCCATCACCATCACAATCACACTCTCATTATCACTATCACACCCACTATAACTCTCACTATCACTATCACCATCAAACTCACACTCACTCTCATACTTCATCACCATCACACTCACTCTAACTCTCACTCTCACTCTCACTCTCACACTTCATCACCATCACAATCACACTCTCATTATCACCATCACACCCACTATAACTCTCACTATCACTATCACCATCAAACTCACACTCACTCTCACACTTCATCACCATCACACTCACTCTAACTCTCACTCTCATACTCACTTTCACTCTCACAGTCACTCTAACTCTCACACTCCATCACCGTCACACTCACTCTTACTCTCTCTGTGATTATTTCTCAGGCCATTGCACGGACTGCAACTGAAGTTGGACGCGGTCCAGATTCTGCCCAGGTCTGGAGTCAAAGCACTGTGACATGCGGGTCTCTGTTTCTCAGGGCATTCCACAGACTGCAGCTGCCTATTGTAATGGATGCGGCCCAGATGTGGCCCATATGCGGCCCAGATCTCCCTGCCTGAATGTGCCGAACCGTGTGCTGGGTCTCTGTGTTCAGGGCCTGAGACCCGTGTGCTCCCTGCCCTCCGTGTCTCAGAGTGTGTGTGTGGGAGTGTGTGTGGGAGTGTGTGTCAGGATGAATGTCAAGACCTTCACATGTTAATGGAGGACAGAAGGAGAAGTAGAGAGAGGAGAGAGGCTTAGAAAGAAGAGGCAGACAGGGGAGGAAGAGGAGGAGGAGGAGGAGTGTGTGTCTTTTGTGGATTTATTTTGGGCGAGTGCTGAAGGTGACATAGTCCTGATTTTGTGTGTGTGTGTGTGTGTGTGTGTGTGTGTGTCTGTGTGTGTATGTGTGTGTGTGTGTGTGTGTGTGTGTGTGTGTGTCTGTGTGTGTGTGTGAGAGTGTTTTTCTTGCTTCCTTACCAGGGCTGGGCACCCTGAATAATCTATGAGTTTTCCTGTCTCTCACTACTACAGAAACGGAGGAGAGAGAGAGAGAGGAGAGAGAGAGAGAGAGAGGAAGACAGAGAAAGAGAGAGAGAGGAAGAGACAGTCACCAACAAGGACATATAACACACACACAGAGAGACACACAACACACACACAGACAGCCCCATAACTCTCACCGCGTCCCCCCACTCTGTCCTAGTCTAGGTTGACCAGTCTCAGCCTCAGCCTCCGTCTATCATCAGCTGCCTGCCACGGCTTGGAAATCAGGTAACAAATCACAGGGAACAACCGTCGACCAAACCGGCCGCCATGTCTAAACCACAGAAATAACTTCAGATTCTTATCCAAAGAATCGTGGGATATTCCCCTCCGTCTTGAGAAGACACAGACTCTCCACTCAGCTCAGGGGTTTTAGACAGAACTAAGACTCTTAATCCTGTCAGAGAAGACAGGAGAGAAACTCCCAGACAGATGAAAGGAGATAAAAAAAAAACTTTGTGAAATGGAAATGTATGTGGTATGTGAATGTGTGTGCGTGTGTGTGTGTATGTGTGTGTGTGTATGTGTGTGATTGGGGGTTTGATCAATGCATATTTCTTTTCTTTAAAGTGCACCTGTGTTAGCAGCTTAGCATTCACAGGAGAAAGCAGAACTGGGTTATCCTTCCCAGCCTGGGACACTGCATCACTCACGGGTGACAATGAGGCAGACAGTCCAGCTTTACTCTTTCTTCTCTATTCCAGTTTTTTCTTCCTTTTGTCGTTTATGTTGTGTGTACTCAGTCATTGCAGGGCCCAGTTGACCTGACTCGCATCACAAAATGCCACCGGATCAATGTCTAGGCCAAGCAAACTGCTTGCAGTGCAAAGGCTTTGTTAACTGAAGCTGTTTTTCATGGCCGTAATAGCCTTAACTAAATACCAGGGTTTGTTTTTTCATGTTCTTGACTCTTCTGTTCTTGTTTGGTTATTACTGTGATTGCTCTTCTTAATTTTATTTATTTATTTGATTTATTCCCGACATTTTTTATAACAAATTTTGGCTCCGCCTGCTCCTAATTCTTTTGAAACATTGACACGGTTCCTAACTCCCATGTAGTGACCTTGTTATTGTCGCATTGAAATGAATGGTGATGGAATTGTGACGTTAGTCGCTCTGACATTACGTTACATATCTGGCTGCTTAACATAGCTGCTTAACATTTTCCCGAACTTTAAATGAAGTAACTTTATTTCATGTCAACCACGCCATTAAGTTCTCATATTTGGCTGTAATCAGAGATGTTCTGGTATGTGCCATACCGTGGTAATATGGTGCTGGTGGTACAGTGGATAGTATCTCTGCTTTCCAAGCGATAGACACGGGTCCAGTTCCTGGCCAAAATTGGAAGTTGCTCTGAACAAAAATGTCTGCTAAATATCTGACGTTTTGATTGGTAATCAACAGACAGCCCATAAATGGTCATATAGCAAGTAAGCTAGCAAGCCACTAACATAATGCTAATCGATGTTGGAAATCAGCATTCAATTTATACTGCATAAAAGCCCACCATACCAACTACAGGTAATGTTGGGGTTGTGTAATCTGTAATCAGTCATCTGCTGGGCCAGGGTTAACGGTCCTCTGCTGCTGTTGCGTCTGTAAAACGGAAATGCGTCTGTAGTTCTTCCCTCTTGTCCCACTTTAAAATACATCTCTCATTTCTCTCTTTCCCTGCCCCAGTCTTTCCCTCTCTCTTCTCTCTCTAAGTCTCATTTTCCTTTTTCATTCTCTCCCATTATCCCTTCTCTCTCTCTCTCTTTCTCCCTCCTCTCTCTCCTTCTCGCTCTTCTCTCTCTGTCTCCTCTGCCTCCTCTCTCTCTCTCTTTTTCTCTCTCTCTCTGTCTCCCTTTCTCTTTCTCCATCCTCTCTCTCTCTTTTTCTCTCTCTCTCTCTCTCTCTCTCTCTCTCTCTTTCTCTTTCTCCATCCTCTCTCTCTCTGTCTTCCTGCAGTCCATACTGCAGTAAAGTGTTCCATCATCATTAATCATGGCTGTGACTGAAATCGGCTGCGTTGCCGTTCCGACGAGCATCTGATGGCGGACGTGGTTCAGTCCAGTGCCAGCCACTGAACGCCCGAATATTGCCGAGCCAATGGGAGATGAGACAGGCAAGGCAAGGGTGCACACAGGCAGAGTCTGTGTGTGTGTGTGTGTGTGTGTGTGTGTGTGTGTGTGTGTGTGTGTGTGTGTGTGTGTGTGTGTGTGTGTATTAGGAGCATTAATGCACACTCACTTTAGTTTCACTGCAGTGCAGAGATGAGGAAAAGTGTGAGTAAAAAAGTAAGTGGCATTATCTGTGTGTGTGTGTGTGTGTCTGTGTGTGTATGTGTGTGTGTGTGTGTGTATGTGTGTGTGTATAATGTGTGTGTGTGTGTGTGTATATGTGTGTGTGTGTGTGTTCAGTGGGGATGACAATTTTTTTTCTTTATTTCTTTTCCTCCGGCCCTTCTTCTCTCCCCCACTCCCTCTGCATCACCCCCTCTCTCTTCTTCTCCTCTTTTCTCTTTATCCTTTGTTCTGCACATGATCTAACATTTGCCCTGTTCTCTCTCTCTCGTCAGACCACAAAATACATGACAACACACCATGTTGCCTTATACAGTGTGTGTGAGCCCATGTATGTGTGTGTGTGTGTGTGTGTGTGTGTTTGTGTGTGTGTGTGTGTGTGTGTGTGCATGCCTGTGCTTGTTCATGTGTGTGTTTCTTTATGTGTCTGCTTGTATCTGTTTCAGAATATCCCTCTGTGTGACAGTACGTGCGAATGCATGTATTTCTATGCCAGTGCATTTCAAGCTATTTAGACGGAACGAAAGTTGGGTTGCCAAGTAACTGTCTTTAGTTGTTCAGTCCATTTTGAGTGAATAGTGGTGCATTTGTTGCATACTGGTAGATCTGTGGGATGGATGGACCCTTTCTTATGGTGCAATTATTATAATTTTTTGAGAGACAACACAAAATCAACACAAAGAGTTTTTGTGTTTGTGATCATGTATGTATGTGTGTGTGTGTGTGTGTGTGTGTGTGTGTGTGTGTGTATGTGTGTCGGTAAGGATCTCTGTTGTGCCAGTATCTCTATTGAATTCTGGGAATGGTCTTTAGGAGCCTAATGAAACCCACATGTTTCCCGTGACGGGGCAATGCTGTATTTATTGTGCTCCGCCGACATGAATGCGCCCAGATTTATTTTTCATTTAGGCTATATTAACCATTTTCAGCTCCCAGCCAATAACGTCTGCAAAGCTGCTGTCAGTGATGGTTCAGACCTCTGCCACGATCCAAAACACACACACACCGACCCAGACTCATCCCCAGTAGTAATCACCCTTCGTTTAATATACTAATAGAACCGCTGAATTGAAGGATGTCAACACTCCATTCATTCAAAGCGAGAGAGCGGAATGGTAGGCAGTGATTTTATAACGTTACATTTGACAGCTTTCGAAGGAGGAAAGGGAGCAAAGGGGGTAATGTTCAAATGAACATGTAATATGAAGACAGGCAGGCGAGTG
>NC_045160.1:20694719-20697219 GCF_900700415.2 Clupea harengus
CACACCATTTCTGGCTTAACTAGATATTATTCACCACTCTCTCTCTCTCTGTCTCTGTCTCTCTCTCTATTTATTTTCTCACACACACACGCACACAGATGTACACACACATTCCTCTCCTTCACTGATGTCAAAACAGTAATACATTTGGCTCACACACAACAAAGCTCAGGCTTTTAGTGGAGTAACCTGATCCGGAATCAGGGGTCAGCACTTTCTCTCTCTCCAGCTCACCCCGGGGGGCACACACACACACACACAACACACACACACACACACACACACACACACACACACACACACACACAAATTCACATACACACACACACACACACATACAGAGCGTGTTGAAGATAAGGTCAGTCAGAAGAGCGAGTGGTGGGTGGCCACAAGGTCACTATGGGTACTCACTTTGAGCGAGTCGAAGCAGGCGATGACCCGGCCATTCTCCACCTGGCAACTCTTGGCTGGGTGGGCAAATTTGCACTCGCTGTCGGGCCGCGAGCACGTGCCCCGCTGGAACTCACGGCACACCTCCAGCGTCAGCCATTTGGTGTCGCGCATGGGCGTCACATTCACCGCCATCATTGGGAAAACGAGGGCGGGTCGGTCAGGGGGGTTGAATCGAATGAATGAGGGTGAACGGTTAAAAGCAGAGAGGGCTCCAGGCAATATGTGACGTCTCAGCAAGAGTGTGTGTGTGTGTCTGTTTTTTTTTCTGAGTGTTTTAATGGCACTGAAATGTTTGTCGTCTTTCGTTATTAAGTAAAAAACAGACACTTCAGAGCAGTCTTGACGTGTTGCTTCTTGTAGTTGAGCAGTAAGGCTTTCTCGGCCTGATTGTTGCCCAAGATCACTGGCCCATCCTGGGCTTGAAGCCGAGGCGGTTCTTCCAGCGACCCGTCCAGTCCCCTTGGAAAGAGGAGCCAAGCTTGCTCTCTCTTTCTCTCTTTTCCTCTCCCCTCTTGTTTTCTATTTTAAACTCTCTCGCTCTCTTTGTACTCTTTCTCACTCTCTCTCTCTCTCTCTCTCTCTCTCTCCCTCCTCAGTTGACCTGTCAGAGCAGACTGATGTTGAAAGTCATTATTGATCGGATCTTCCCAGCCAGAGAGGGGTGGAGACAACTGCGATCTCCTCTCACCCACAGTGTGCTGGGCTGAGCTTTCTCCCTCTCTCTCTCCCTCTTTCTCTCTCTCTCTTTATATCACTCTATCCCTCTATCAAACAGGAAGCAGCATGAGGAACGGCGCTGGCTCGAGCCAAGCTGTAGAGAAGAGGAGCTGTTGGGGGTCAGAGGGCGTTGCTAGTGGCAACCAGGTTGCGACTGGCGCTTGGCGATTGGCAATCGGTGAGTGGCGGTGAAGGCCGTCCTCGTACCGCCAGGCGGCTGAGAGGGAAAAAAAAAGAAGGAGAAAAAAAAGGAAGAAGCAGGCGAGGCAGGAAGGGGAGGCCGCCCTACGACAAGCAGGTCCAAGCAGCAGCAGCCACGTCAGGAAAGGCACTTCTGTCTGTGCCAGCCTGTGAAAGGGACACAGAGAGAGAGTTAGCGATCAACAGCTGCCAGACCTGTCTCTCTCAGACAGACACACACACACAGACGGAGACACACAGACACACACGCACACACACAGACAGAGACACACAGACACACACAGGCAGAGACACACAGACACACACGCACACACACAGACAGAGACACACTGACGCACACGCACACATAGACAGAGGCACACATACGCTCACACACCCAATACAAGCCCTCTCACTGGCTCTGGAAAATCAAATCAAACACCATATCGCTTTCAGTGAAGCTTAGCCTAGCCAGCTATGGCACATGTACATGTATTTAGGATCGGAGGGGGGGAGAGCCTGAGGGAGGAGGGGAGAAACACAAAGAGAAAGAAGTGATAAAAAGAAGGGGAGAGAGAGAAGAGATAAAAAAGAGAGAAAAGAGAAAGGGAGATATAAAAACAGAGAGAGAGTGAAGAAGGGCAGAAAAGATGCAAAGAGGGAGAGAGAGAGAGAGAGAGAGAGAGAGAGAGAGAGAGAGGGAGAGATGGGCTGAGTTGGGGGACACTGGCAGTCAGCTCTCAGACAGAGCACGACCTCAGAGGCAACCAATCAGAAACACCCCTGCTCCTACTGCTGCTGCTGCTGCTGCTACAGTCTGGGCACTGAGCCACCTGACAGAAGACTGGGCCCTAAACAAACCTGAGAAACGGCCCGAGAAAGAGAGAGTGGGAGAGAGGAAGAGGGAGAGAGAAAGAAAGAGGGAGAGAGAAAGAGGGAGAGAGAAAGAGGGAGAGAGAGAAGGAGAGAGAGGGAGATAGAAAGACTAATAGGGACAAAGAGAGAGAAGTGAGGGGAGTTAGAGAGGAAAGTGATTGAGAGAGGAAGAGGGAGAGATTATAGAGAGATAAAAAAGGACAATGGGAATATGGATAGAGAAATAGAAAAAGAGTGAGAGTTAGGGACGGAGAATGAGATCAAGCTGTGAGCT
>NC_045160.1:20702219-20709719 GCF_900700415.2 Clupea harengus
GCAGCAGCATGCAGTAGAAAGCGAGAGAGCATATTAAATTATCAAAGTTCAATTCGACATTAGAACTGTTTTGGCTTGGTTATGCCTAAGTGCGTTTTTGTCATGCCAATAAAGCCTTTTTAATTGGATTGAATTCAGTGGTAAGACAAAAAGAAGAGATAGACTCTCTCTGCGTGTGTGTGTGTGTGTGTGTGTGTGTGTGTGTGTGTGTGTGTGTGCGTGCGTGTAAAAGACAGAAAAACAGAACGAAAGGATAAATGAGTGACTGACTCCATGAAAGAGAGGACTTGAAAGTGAGGTTGAAACACACAAAGAAAGACTGGACCGAGGCAGGGCAGCACAGTTGCCAAGTAGCCCTGGTGCATGACAGAGAAAGAGGGAGAGGGAGAAAGAGGGAAAAGAGAGAGAGAGAGAGAGGGAGAGAGAGAGAGAGAGGGAGAAAGAGAGAGAGATAAAGAGAAAAGGGAAGTGAGGGAAAGAAAAAACAAAAAAACTATGGCACATGCCATGCATGTTTTCACCTCAGATGACTTGCAGTGTTGTTGTTGTGTGTGTGTGTGTGTGTGTGTGTGTGTGTGTGATGACTGACCTTTGGAACACAGACACAGTGCTGTTAACTCTGCCTAGTGCCGGAGTGGAGGAACTATAGCTTTCCATTGACACAAAACAGTTCCAGACAGCACAACATTACAGGGCAAGATGTTCTATGTGCTCCCAAGTTCCAATTAAGAGATCCAAAACATGGGGGGCACTGTGGCACAACCAGTAGCCCCGACCACATTCGGGCTTGATACCCATGGAGGACACAGGTTCGATTCCGGCCTGATGTCATTTCTCCTGTCCACTCCCCGCCTCTTCTCCCTCTCATTTCATGTCCCACTCTTCACTAAGACTGTCAATAAAAGCCCAAAAATAAATCTTAAAAAAAAAAAAAAAGATCCAAAACACATATGTGCAATCTGTTTCTATAGTGATGTTTGTAACTTGGGCAAAGTTCATTTCAGTATAATCCCTTTGTTTGAAGGCCACGAATGAAAATAGGATTGCAGGCCCCTCCAAGAACTACTGCATTTAAAGCACAACAAATGTTGCGATGCCACGTTCTTTGAAAGTGTGCCACAAGGTCTGTGATGAATTAGACAGCGGGTAACAAAGTTGATGAAGCGGCATTGACAGATATAGACTAGATGAATTTCTAACAGTTCCAAAACGGCAGGATGGCATGTCAAGTTTGCTAAAGTCTTTTCCAACAATGGGAGGAAATGTCTTAAAAGAGCTGGTAAAGCTCACAGTTCTCTGCAGCTGTCGTGACACATATAGTAACGGCCATGTTTTGACACTGTGTTGACATTTGTCTTAAAAAATGTTGTGGCTTTTCTCCACTTCTTGTTTACACAAACAACTAGAATATACTCTCAGTTAGTAAAGTTTTTTTGGACCCGGTTTGGTGGCAACAAAAGAGTTAAAGTTAGTAAAACAAAAACAAAATGATTCTGGACATGATGATGAGAATGATAATGTAGCGCAGACAATCAGTGATTTGCAATGTTACTTTGCACTTATCCGACTTTGTTTCTTTATTTCAAATATATATTTGTTTGAGGCAGAGCCCTCTAAATAGTGATCAAGTGCATAACAACCACCTCAAAACAAAGTCTCAACATGGATACACACACACATGCACACACATATGTATATACTGTACACATACAGTACATATATATACAGTACGTGCATATATGTATATATAGGTGCGCGCGTGTGTGTATATCCATGTTGAGACTTTGTGTAAGTATGTATAGATAGATAGATAGATAGATAGATAGATAGATAGTTAGATAGATATAAATATATAAGTAGATAGATATAGATATGTCATTGCTGTCGGTCTAGCAGTATTAAAGCACTGACTGCACCTTTAAGCTGAGGGTAAAGAAAGACTGGGAGAGGGAATAGAAGATGACAGGATGCTGCTGAAAGCAAAAACGGTCTGACTGCATACAGAGTGGCGGCCATCGAGACATTTCTCACTCAAAGTCTCCAGAGTTTAGTAAAGAATATCGTTAACACTTCATTTGAAGGGCTGCGCATAAGACTAACACGACGCTGTCATAACCATTAAATGACACCTGTCATTTTACAACTGTTTTATTAGGTCAATTATGTCATTTTTAATGCAAAGTTGACATTGTTTTGACAACGTGACATTAACCAAGACAACACAACCTGTCGATATCCTTGTTATGACAACCGTGCTGTCTATTCCCCAGAGAATCCAGCAATTCTCGCTTAGGCTCTTAATTCTAAAATGTGTTCTGCGTGGGACTATATTTTGTTTTGTTTTTTTGTTTGTTTGTTTACTTTTACTACCACGTAAGGTAAGCAGTTTTAATGGCAACCTACATTATTATAAAATATCAGTGCTAAAATCACTCATCCAGTTAATCTGTTTATCTGTTGTGTTTGTAAAGTGGTTTTGAGTGGTGAGCGCTCGTGTCTTTAATGTTAGATGATTGAGCATGTATGCAGTGGAAACCGTACAGGATGAAGCTTACGTTTTATATTCAGTAGGTAATTTATTGTCACACAGTAAATCATACGTGAAGGGTGCTTTAAACATACTGTAATCTTCATTTTAAGAATATGCTATTTTCACTTTCAGATTATTTACTCTTCCAGTGGAATATGTGTTTTTGATTTTTTTAATTATTCATTCATTTTCCCTACACCGTAACGTATTTCAGCCGGCAGCCTGTGGTGTACAACAGCAGCAGATAGGAGAACATGTCGCCAATAGAGCGCGCATCCTCTGCGTCTGGTTCTTCTTGTTTTCTGCACAACGCCCCACCAACCACATGTCAGAAACACGACGCAGAGTCCCAGGGTGTGTGGAGAGGTGCACACAGACAGAGTGGGTTACATCAACAAAAGACAAAAACTCTTCACTTGTCTGTGGCTGTTTTTAAGGTATTTTAAAGCATTTGGCAGTGTACCAACACTGAATGACACATCAAAAATTGTATCACTATAGTTGAGGTCTGAGGAATTATTCATGACACTGTTATAATATAATTTGACAGTGTAATAAAATGTAAAATATTCATGACACAGCGATAATGGTCTTATGACAGCCAATGTCAAAACCAACCAGTTTAATGTAAAGTTCACACAGAAAGCTACATAGTTTCTTTAAGCTTGACAATTAAGCCTGCCATGGCATGTTTATGATGTCATTTTGTCGTCTTGGTTACATACATACATACCAAACAATGTCAACTTTGCATGAAAACTGACATAACTGACAAATTGATATTGACAACAGTCACAAACATTCATGTTCATGACAGGTGCCACGTCATAGTTATGACAATGTCAAGACAGTCTAATGCGCACCCCTTTAAACACAGCGTTACCAGAATATCTAATCCATCTAATCCATCTAATCCCGCAGCCCTTCACTTCATCACGCCACAAATGACTAGATTCCTCAACACAGCACTCCTGTTTACAAGCACTTTGAGACCTTTATGCTAGCAGCAATCGTTTTCATGAGTAATTATTATTATTGGTATTATTATTGTTGTTGTTGTTACATTGTTATTGCTCTCATACATCAGTAAAAATCACCATAATCCTATCCATGTGTTTATGAGACTTTAAACAAACGACGAACAATCTGTTTACGCTTTGGGGAGTTGACTTTGGAGCATAACAGTGTCATTATGACAGTCATGTTGAGTTTAATGTTGTTTTGTTAAAAAGAGATTTTTGTACAACCTGCACTTCATTTCCCCTCTGCCCTTTTAAAGGGTTTTAATGTGTTCTGTGTCACTGCAACTGCAGAGTGCTCTCTCTCTCGCTCTCTGTCTCTCTGTCTCTCTCTCTCTCTCTCTCTCTCTCTCTCTCTATATATATATATATATATATATATATATACACAGTATATATATGTGTGTGTGTGTGTGTGTGTGTGTGTGGGTGTGTGTCCCTTTTAATGTAATATTTTTCTATTCTTATTTGTGTGCTGCCTTTCCTGAGCTCCAACCATCCAGCATCACCCGTGCCAGGGCGCTGCAGTCACTGCTGCGGAGACGAGCTGCAAGGTCGTCGTCATCGCCACGGAAACCAGGAGAAAGCCAAAACTTCAGGATCAGCGACAGATGGGAGTCCAAGCATTAGGTGTGTGTGTGCTGAATATTGATATGGGTATGAATATGCGCAGGGTGTCTGCGGCTATCCTGCCGGGGACTGTCGCAGAGCCAGCGAGTATGGAGGGACTCATATCTGTGTGTGTGGGTGAGAGCGAGAGAGAAAATGCATATGATTATGTGTGTGTGTGTGTGTGTGTCTGTGTGTATGCATGTATGTGTGTGTTTGTGCATGCCTGTTTGTGTGATCTTCAACAATGGCTCCAAATATCACACTTAACTCTTAACACGTGCTCCCTAGACATGCATACCATAAACCCTCACGTTAACACGCTCTCCCTCTACGTATGGACTCCGTGTGCACATTTCTATATGACTGTGCGCTACACAGCATAAAGACCTACACGTGACAGATAAGGACATGGCCATCCTTCTCCCACGAGCCAGCCCAATGTCTCCCAGTGAAAGACATCTGGCAATAAACATGAGTGGACACGGCAAATGCTATCATCTTTCACAAGTCCTTGGTGGATGACAAAAATGCAAACCCCCACACACTCACTCACGCACACACACACACACACGCACATACACACACAAACACAAATGCATGTAGAAACACATAGACACACAAGGAAGATGTGCATCCATGCACACACACACTCACACACACACACACACAGGACAGAGAAAGGACAGAGAAAACCATGATGCAGCAAAATCTGTCCGAGCCACTTATAGTTTTAACCTATAGCAGAGTCACCTGAAAGGGCATCTGGCAGCATGGTGTTGAGAGACTGAGGCACACACACACTCACACACACACAACACACACACACACACACACACACACACACACACACACACACACACACACTCACAAGCAAACAGAAAAGGGAGGATTTGCTGAGGTCAATGAGGCAGAGCATGTGTCAGCTGATGTCGGCAAGTGTGTGTGTGTGTGTGTGTGTGAGAGAGAGAGAGAGAGAGAGAGAGAGAGAGAGTTTGTGAGCGTGTGTTCAAACTAAATAAATGAAACACTATGACAAGCTCTGGACATATGTTTTTGTGTGTGTGTGTGTGTGTGTGTTTATGTATGAGTTGTACTCTGCGACCTGTGAGACCCATATGGAGGGCATTTCAAAGAATTCAACCCCAAATATGGCAACATCTGTGGGTCAGCAACCATGTAAGACGCTGATTGCATTGTCATCATTGCCCATGTCAGGATTTCTATTGCCGGGGCTGATTGCATCGTCATCACTGTCCATGTCTGCATCTGCATATCGTGCGACACACCTGCATCTCTGGATTTAAGGAGCCAGTGGGTGAGTCAGGAAATAGGGGTGGTCGGATCAGGAGATGGGGGGGTGGGGGCGGGTTATGACCCAGACATTGTTTTTGGATACATGACAACGCTGTAGAACAACCTAAACACGCAGCAGTGAAAATGTATTTCTGTTTGGTAATATACTATGTATGTGTGTGTTTGTCTGTGTGTGTGTGTGTGTGTGTGTGTGTGTGTGTGTGTGTGTGTGTGTGTGTGTGTGTGTGTGTGTGTGTGTGTGTGGTCATGTATCTATGTGTCTGTGTACTTCTTGCTGTGTGTTTTCCTGGTGTCTCTGCATCTCTTTTTGAGTGTGTATGTGTGTATGTGTATGTGTCTCTGTGTGTGTGTGTGTGTGTGTGTGTGTGTGTGTGTGTGTGTGGGTGTGTGTGTGTGTGTGTGTGTGTGTGTGTGTTTGTGTGTAGGTACTGTATGTAAGCCTCTCTCTCTCTCTTTGTATTTTAAGCATAGAGTTCATCTGCATTTCAGCATCTGTTTGTGTGTGTATGTTCCTTCCTGCCTCTCTCTCTCTCTCTATGTCTGTCTCTCTGCATGGGCTTTTGTCTGTCTGTCTGTGTGTTTTCCTCTCTCTCTCTATGTCTCTGTGTGTCTCTCTCTGTGTGTGTGTTTCTCTCTCTCTATGTCTCTGTGTGTCTCTCTCTGTGTGTGTGTTCCTCTTTCTCTCTGTATGTCTCTATGTGTCTCTGTGTGTGCATATCCCCATATCTGTTGTGTATCTGTCTGTGTGTATGTGTTCGTGTGTGTGTGCGTTTCTCTCTCTCTGCATGTCTGCGTGTCTGTTTTTGTGTGTGTTCCTCTCTCTATGCAAGTCCGCGTGTGTTCCTCTGTCTCTCTGCATGTCCCCATATATGTGTGTGTGTGTGTTTCTCTCTCTGCATGTCCACGTATCTGTGTGTGTATGTGTGTGTGTCTGTGTGTGTGTATCTGTGTATGTGTTTGTGTGTGTGTGTGTACCTCTATCTCTCTGCATGTCCACATGTCTCTGTGTGTGTGTTCCTCTCTCTCTGCGTGTCCCTATATATGTGTGTGTGTGTGTGTGTGTGTGTGTGTGTGTGTGTGTGTGTGTGTGTGTGTACCTCTCTCTCTCTGCATGTCCACGTGTCTCTGTGTGTGTGTTCCTGTCTCTCTGCGTGTGTGCTGAGCGGCAGCGGTAGAAATGGTCTGCACTCACGCTGCGAGGGCAGCCTGCACTAATGATGTGGAAATTAGAGCGCTTATTTAGAGGCTGCAGCAGCACACTGCCTAATTGAATGTGGGAGGCAGTGTGCACAGCCAGGACTCCTCGTTACAATCAGCCACCGCTGTTCCTGACACACGACACCTCTAACGCCTGATCGGAGATCAGTGCGTTCCTATCCACCCAGCCTGCAGATATTCACAAACCCAAACCAACATTGTATAGAACACACACACAGTAGAGGGTGGATACCATAGACAGTAGAGGGTGGATTCCATAGACAGTAGAGGGTGGATACCATAGACAGTAGAGGGTGGATACCATAGACAGTAGAGGGTGGATTCCATAGACAGTAGAGGGTGGATTCCATAGACAGTAAATGAAGTGGACGGAGCCACTCCACAGGAATGGAGAGAAGTGAAGCCGGATTACGGCTGCTTCCTGTTGGGCCCTTTACTGACCGTTTGTGTTCTGTGCAGCATAAGGCCCAGTTTGGTGACGTAAAGCAACGGAAGAAACATTGTGAGGAACAGTACTCTTCTAGGAACTGCGCCACAAGACACATTCATCCACATTCATCCACATTCATCCACATTCTGTTAAACACAGAATAGACATCATCAGGCTAATGCTAGGTGTGCCTCTCACCCTGAGAAGCCCTCCCATGACTGGTACGAATTTTGAATCCTTGATTACAGTCTTGGTGGATACCTGACGCAACACATGTGCAATTTCAGGTGGTAAATATTCCCGTCTACAAAATGCATCGACCAGTAAGACTCAATTTTGATTTAAAATGATGGGTTTTGTTGTGATATCTAACGTTG
>NC_045160.1:20719719-20724719 GCF_900700415.2 Clupea harengus
ATGTGTGAGTGTGCTCACATGTGTCAGTGTGTGCACATGTGTGTGTGTGTGTGTGTGTGTGTGTGTGTATGTGTGTGTGTGTGTGTGTGTGTGTGTGTGTGTGTGTGTGTGTGTGTGTGTGTGTGTGTGTGGTGGGGGTAGCCTACCTAACAAACACAAGCTGCCGCCTGCAGATGGAATGTCAGACGCAATAAAATGCCAAATTGCAACCATGATACAGACCAGGGTAGCATTTCTCTGGATATTACCCATAAGCCCTTTCTCCATGAGGTTACCACGCCATGCCATATGCAGCCCTCCTGAACATCCTGAAGACTTTGTGTGTTGTGTAGTGAACAGTCCAAGAGATCAGGCAGGCAGAAAGGAAGGGAGGTCTGAAACCAGAGCGAATCGAGATATGGCGCTGCTTCCATTTTATCCACATGTGCCTTTTGTTTCATTTCATGTGGCTGTGATTCTAGAAATAGCTTGTCGTCAGAAACCATGTTTTTATAGGACGTTTAGTCTTTTAACATAGAAACAGAACAGGAAGCAAAACAAATCAATCAGTCTTAGAGCTGAATGCCGGTCTTCACAGAAAACGGCACGGGTGACAATGATAAAACATGACTTTTTTTAAATTGATGATGAATCAATATATATTGAGATTAATGCGATTGATCATGTTGTTGTCACTAAATCCATAGCATAATTTACTAATAGTTAATTAACATCACATTTAAATTGCTAAAGACATGTGTCTAATTGTTTAGATTTGATGGATTTTACTTGTTTTCTACTTTTTCCCACCTTGTGTCTTTTTCCTATGTCAGTTTTCCTCACTGAAAGCCACCAAAGTTGCCTTATATAAAAATAATCTGAACTGAAGTGAAATTGTTAACAGAGGTTAACTCTTCTCACCGCAGTGTGTGAGGCATGTATGTGTGTGTGGGAGAGAGAGAGAGAGAGAGAGAGAGAGAGAGATACAGACAGATAGAGAGAGGGAGAGACTTAGAGAGAGAGAGAGAGTAAGAGAGAGAGAGATAAAGACAGGTAGATAGACAGAGAGACTTAGAGAGAGAGAGAGTAAGAGAGAGAGTTGGAGAGAGAGAGATACAGACAGATAGATAGACAGAGAGACTTAGAGAGAGAGAGAGAGAGAGAGAGAGACAGACAGAATGAAAGTGGTCATGCTGAGTGTTTTTTTTTTTGAGTAGGCATTACTGTGAGTGAAATATTGACAGTCAAGATCTCACTGAAGAGTGTGATCAGCACATAGCTCTAAAAAAAAAAAATCAGGATCTCTGATCGATGGTGTGGCGGGGAGTAGTTCTGAGCTCCTCTCCTTTGGACCTGTTTCATCCACAGGCACAAGTGCAATAAAATATTTCCTCTACCGACTTTGACAGCAGATAGCAATTGGAGGTGGACAAGATAGTAAAGAGGTTTGAAAAGAGGAAGAGAGAGGGGGAGCAGGAGGAGAGAGAGGCACTGAAGGTGCAGAAAAACGTGGCGGCCACCTGATGCTTCTGTCCAGACAGCCAGCAGGCAAAATAAAAAGGCTATTTTAAGCCTCCCTCTGTACAGACCTGCACGCACCCCCACCCCACCCCCGTCCATCTCGCCCGGATGATGTCACAATGGGACCATAGAAACTGCAAACACATGTGGTCCGAAACCAATTGCATTTAGAAGGGAAATGTGTTTACAGGGAAAACGAGAGAGAGAGAGAGAAGTGGACGGGGGGAGGGCGGGGGGGGGGGGGGGGGGGGGATGTGGAAGGAAGAGACACAGAGAGAGGGAAAAAAAGACTTGGACACAAATATCCAAAGCTGTATATCAGCTTAGATCAATGCCATGCAAGCCAGGAGCTGGAAGGAGAGCAAAGGATGCCCCCCCCCCCCCCTCAACCCCTTACTCAGTCTGCAGTGTATTTCTCCCTTGGTGGAAAGTTTGAAGCCCTTTGCAAGGTGTTCCTCTGCTTGCAGCGTCAGGACTACGGAGCCGTGACGCGCGGGATGTTGAAAACAGGCTTTGGATGAATGCAGAGGAAAAGATGCAGTCAGACAGCAAACGTCACAATGAAGTGGATGAATTGCAAACCAAATTCAAACATACACACGCACACACACACACACACACATACACACACACACACACACACACACACACACACACACACAGTTTCTCTGTCAGGCTTGCTCACGTAAACATACACACAAAAAAAAGAGCAGTCGTGAAGCTCAATCTGCACTGCTTTACAGAAGCGAGAGCTAAGAAAGTAATTGACTCAGAGTAAAATGGGAGGTGAAACAAATAACATAACCCCACCCCAAACACACACACACACACACACACACACACACACACACACACACACACACACACACACTCACACGTTCACACACCAGCACACACAGAAGCTCTTCTATGTGGACCATAGCCATCCTAATACTGCTGCCTGGTACAAAAGACCACTGAACACATACAGAAATGCTGCAGAACCAAGCTGACAGTCAAGACTTCCTGGTCCTGGTCAGAGTTCCTGGTCCAAATCTGTTCCGGATCCGGGCCTCCGGATCCAAGGCCCAGGCTGTTTGAGACAGTGACAGCCACCTCACACATGCAGAGAGACCTGATCATGGTGTTTAGACTGATGAGCTGTGAAATGGTGACAGGTAATCTTGAACGCGTCTTTCTCCCCCCTACACAGACTCCAAACACACCATTTATCACGTGCGTGTGTGTGTGTCTGTGTGCATTTAGCATCACACATAGCACTGCAATGAGCCAGAGTCCAGGCCACACGTGTCCATCATCAGCGCTAGCAGTGCCCAACTGGACCAGGAGGAAGAGTGCAATCACTGGCGTCCCATCCACACTCTCTCAGTCTCAGCATCTCCACATCGATTATACCTCACAGGACCTCACAGAGAGCAAGAAACCAAAGAGAGGGGATGGATGAGACCTGCAGGGGCTACACAGGTAACCGGAGAATCCAATAGCGAGGAACAGATTGCCTGACAGAGACTGCACAGAGACCACGGAATGAGGACAGCATCAGGCTCCAATTAGACCCCAGTGGTTCAAGAGCATCTTGGGAAAAAAAGCAGGCCGCTTCCACTGTGGTCATGATCACAACTCACCACCATGAGGGAATTGTATATCATGCACGTTATTCAATATGCACGCATTGCATAGTATCCCTTAGGTATAACACACCCTAATATACAACACAGTTTGATGTTGTGTATATTAAAAATGGAAGTGATATTAAAGCAGTTATTATTATTATTATTATTATTATTATTAAAGCACCAATATACAACACAGCATAATATGTATTATGATATATATATATATATATATATATTGTATTATTGATATGAGAACATACATTTTTTATGCTCTCCTCAGAAGTGCCGGTTAGGTATAAGATAAGGTTACACCTCCAGCTGAGTTCATAACTCTGCTGAGAGTCATGACTCACGGCTAAAAAAAAGTATTAATTATGTATAAGCCTCTCAGAAATACTATTCAGAATAGTGATTTTTTCAGAGAATGTTTGACCTGTCTGTGGTGCTGACTGTGGCTTCTGACTCAGGCACGACATGCATCTGAGGCGGGGGGGGGGGGCGATGGTCGACAAAACCCCACGGCATATTACTGTAATGTTGCAATGTGTAATAAACACATGAAGACAGAAACAGAGCCAGATCAGAATCAGAGGCACGGTGGACACGGGCATGATCAATGCGCAGTGGACACGGGCATGGGTTTGATCAGGGCAGAGGCGCGGTGGACACGGGCATGGGTTTGATCAAGGCGCGGTGGACACAGGCGTGATCATGGCGCGGTGGACACGGGCGTGGGTTTGATCAGGGTGCGGTGGACACGGGCATGGGTTTGATCAGGGCAGAGGCGCGGTGGACACGGGCATGGGTTTGATCAAGGCGCGGTGGACACGGGCATGGGTTTGATCAGGGTGCGGTGGACACGGGCATGGGTTTGATCAGGGTGCGGTGGACACGGGCGTGGGTTTGATCAGGGTGCGGTGGACACGGGCATGGGTTTGATCAGGGCAGAGGCGCGGTGGACACGGGCATGGGTTTGATCAAGGCGCGGTGGACACGGGCATGGGTTTGATCAGGGCGCGGTGGACACGGGCATGGGTTTGATCAGGGCAGCAGCAAGGCAACCGTGAACAAGGTGTCTGGTGTCAACATGTGACCCTGGGAGTACACTGGGAGTACAGGGGTGCATTTGAGTAGTCTGGGAATGGAGGTACTGAGGCTGGAACCAGTTTATTTATTTATAATACTTTATTTGTACATTTTATTTTAATTTAAGTTTCTTAATTTAAAAATCTGGAAAATGTATAACATAGGAAGTGTTAATGAAAGAATTGACATCTCAAACATCAGGCAATAACTGTGATCCAGAATATCCCTTTAAATCAAGTGTCAAACTGACATAAGAAATGAATGTGTATATATTCATATTTAATACATATTTTATCTCTCTATCAAATACTTATTATTGCACACTAACATACTACCCCTAAACATAACCCCAAATACATCTTGTAATAACATATACTAATATAAAAGCCCATCCATCCACCCCTACCTTCATCTCTCGGAGCCTGTGAAAGACTCCTCTAGTCATTTCTACTTCAGAGACACAGCCGGGCGTCCCCATACCACACACATTATCTCCCCAGCCACAGTGGCCATGTGATGGCCTGCCACAGCCCTGCACTTATCCCAGCAGGGACGAGAAAAACACCGGACACCTCCACTGCACCAAGAGGGGGAGTGGACACAGAGATCAGCATGACGGGGTTACTTAGGCCGACACTCTTCTAGACAAAGGACCACGAGGCGAATCAAAGGTTTCTGGAGGTGTATTTCAAGGTGCTCCTGCAGGGAGTCAAAACCAACATCAAGTAGAGGCAGGCAAAGACTAAAGAGCCTCACAGTGTTACAGTATATATACAAGTCAGTCATGGGAGTTTACAG
>NC_045160.1:20729719-20732219 GCF_900700415.2 Clupea harengus
GCACACACACGCATACACACACACACACACACACACACACACGCACACACGCACAAACACACATACACACGCACACACACACACATAAACACACACACACACACACACACACACATAAACACACACACACACACACACCCACACACAGACACACGGACCAAAACTGGCTGGTGGACCGGGTTAGGGTTCTTGGAAGCAGGCTGTGGTTTCTCTTCACCAGCTCTCAGTGGCTTCCTGCCCCCCTGCACACTGGGGAAAACAGATAAAAAGCCATAACATAGGGAGAGAATAGTAGACACACACACACACACACACACACACAGAAGGGAGACTGACAGAGAGAGAGAGAAAGAGTTTGTTAGGTCAGCCCTTTTGTTTTTCATGGTTTCTTTAGGTTAATCTGTTCCCCCTTTACATTGCATACATATCATTTTGGCATGACCACATATGGCACATTACTAACTGAATGGTAAAGACAACGAGATAATGACAAAAGCTCTGGGCTAATCTCCATACTGTAGGCGTCTGTGGATACAGGGACGTTAACGGGTCACTAATTGGTGCAAGATGAAGTGAAGTCATTACTGATTGCTGTCCATTGGAATATGACTGACACCATGCCTTGAATGTCAGGCTGTGAAAGAGTATTGAGCTCTGTTCAATTATGGAGCTGCTTAGCACGTGATTAAGGAAGTATGCACAGAGATCCTGCTGTACACACAGACAAACATCATCATTCATCTATGCATACCTGAATACAAACACACACACACACACGCACGTGCACGCACGCACACACACAATCAAACTTCATTGCATCTCTGTCTCAAGAGCCAAATAAAAATAGACCGCACTGTTTACAGGCCGGTTGCCATGGAATACTTGTGCACATTTGCAACCCTGAGTGTTGGGCCATGCACACAGAATGCGTTCTTGCATTACCCTATCATTTCCCTTCCACTGTTTGCCTCTGCACGCATTGCAGGCCAATATCTCACAATATTTCTTTTGGCAGGGCAGTGCAGAATGATCTTGTGCTTTTTAACACCGTGTTGTTCATGAATATTTTGGCGTTCATCTTGATGCATCTCTCTGCTTTACTGCAAATGTGAAAAAATGTTGTGTGTGCACAGCGTCAAAGACAAACAACATTATATAAGCAATTCAGCTGGTTGGCACTTGACTGAGGAATGGACACACACATCCATACAAACACTCACACTCAGAATCACACACACACACACACACACAAATCACACCCACAAACACAAATCTATATAAACTTACACACGCTTACACACACACAATGTTACACACACACACACACACACACACACACACACACACACACTCACACACACACTCACACCATTACACCCGCATGCAAACACACACTTGCTCAAACACACACACACACTCACACACACACACACACACATTGCTGCTGCTGCTGCTGCAGAAGAGCCTCTCCCACCCCACCTGTAGCGTCCCCCTTGGAGACCAGCTGAGAACGAGGCCATCTCTCTCCTGCAGGTCCTGTCAATCATTTCACTCTGCAGGCGTGCCCATCGATCATGCTGTCCACTCGCTCTCAACTCTCTCTTTTTCTCTCCTTCTCTCCTCTCTCTCTCACACTCCCTCTCTCTCTCTCTCTCTCTCTCCCCCTCTCAACTCTCTCTCCCCTCCTCTCTTTCTCTCTCTCTCTCTCCCCCTCTCTCCCCTCCTCTCTCTCTTTCACTCCCTCTCCCTCTCTTTCTCTCTCTCTATCTCTCTCCCCCTCTCAACTCTCTCCCCCCCTCTCTCTTCCTCTCTCCACTGCTTCATATTATCCCATGCCCTTTCCTCCTTCAACCTATTTTTTCTCTCTCACCTTTTCACTTCCATATCAATGACGCCATCACGGACACCTCCGCCTCAGTCAAAATCACTCTGCCCGTGTGTGAACTCCACAACATACCAACCTACCCAACCACCCCAGCCCCTCCAGTTTACTGCGAAACCAGCGCCCCACAAACGTAACTCCTCTGTCTGTCTCTGTCAGTCCAAGCCCAAAGCAGGGACATTGACGCGGGACATCGGAAGTGTTGCCTTCTCCATCACCCACTGTTATGACATCTCCATCAAGCGCCACTGTGTGTATGTAAGTGAGCCGAGGAGCTATTATTGTTAAAGTGTGACTCGCCGTCTGATGGATGGTCTGTGTACACATTGGCGGCATTTTTGTTCTGCACAGTAATCCTGATTCCACGTAACCTGGGGCTGTCTGTGGGCCTCGTTATCTGGCCCAGATCTTGTTCAGAGACAGCTGTCATCCTGGATCGTAGTCTTAGGCGGGGATCACACTGATGTAATGAAATAATGAAGTGGCAGCAGCAAAACATCAACCCATAATGTGTTCTATTAGTTTAATCAAAGTTTTATCTCATTCCTAAGTGATGTGAAGTATTCATTTCTGTACAACGGAAAATAAACATTCTGCCCCTATTTAAAGAATCATACT
>NC_045160.1:20737219-20747219 GCF_900700415.2 Clupea harengus
CGTCCCAAGAGACCAATCAGCTGCATCTAGGCCTATTTAGAAGGTAGATACAGTGAATGAAGTTGCTGACGTTAGAGCTGGTTACCGTTTTGTTTTTGCCTAGGCTATTGTACGCAGGATTTTGCCTTCACTTTGGCTGCTTTACCCTGAATTGCCAGTTGGTGTATTAGGGTTGGGTAGGGTTCACAACAAGAGAAAAAGCATAGATATTCTAGAAAACACCCACTCAGACAGACAAGACAAACACACACACACTACCACACACACACACACACACACACACACACACACACACACACACACACACACACACACACACACACACACACACACACACACACACACGCACACGCTCACACACACACACACACAGACACACACACATGCTTACCTAGTGCCCCCCCACCCCCCAGATGATTGAATATTTCCATTTATAATTCAGGAGAGGACTAGCGAAAGAACACTGCGACGCTCAGCCTGGTAGCCTCAGCTCCGCTTTAAACAGAATATTCTAGCATGATCCGCACACACTTACTCCATTCCGTCTCTTCATCTTTATAAAACACACACACACACACAGACAGACACACAGACATGCACAAACACACACACACACACAAACACGCACACGTACACGTACACGCACACACACACACACACACACGTACACGCACACACACACACACACATGCAAACACACACACACACACACACACACGCAAACACACACACTCACTCACTCACACACACACACACACACACACACACACACTCACTCACACACATGCGGATCAGGGGCCACCACATGCCAGATGATTGACAGCCTATCTCTCAATTATCATCTCTATTTGTTCATGGGGTTGGGAGAAATGATGACAGACAAAGAGGGAAGACAGGAGAGATAGAGGAAAGGAGAGAGAGTGAGAGAGAGGGAGAGACAGAGAGAGAGTGATAGAGAGGAAGAGGGAGAGAGAGACAGAGAGAGTGAGGGAGAGACAGAGAGAGAGAGAGAGCAATAGAGATAGAGAGAGAGACATGGAGAGAAAGGAAAGAGAGAGACAGACAGGGGGAGAGAAAAGGGGAGAGAGAGACAGAGAGAGAGAAAAGGGAGAGATAGAGACAGAGAGAGAGAAGGAGGGAGAGAGATCCCTCTTCAAGTCCAGGATGAAGTGGGGACTATGTTCCATATGTAAATCAGGTGTAAAGATAAGAGAAGAAAAAAAACAAGAGAAAATGAAGTCAAGTACGTTTCATGCATTTGAACAGGGGAAACAGAAGCACAGTGGATGACTATACATGTTCAGGTAAGGAATTCACACAGCATAGCGCAGTGTTTTTCAACCTTTTTTGCGTCAAGGCACACTTAAGACACAGAAAAAATCTCACGGCACACCAACAACCGGAAATTATATGAAAATCAAACCCAAACATAGTCAGTATGAGCATAATATACTCTAAGAAATCAGGGAAACGCGTGTTCTATTTGTTGTGTTTTATTAAACTTAACATCATCCTAATGCCAAGATGGCACAGGCTTAATGCCTGGCTTAAGGCCTCGTCAAGGCCTACTTCCAGGACGTGCAGGTGTGCCTATCAACAGCAGAGTACACCACAGCATGGCAGCATCTAGAAGTGGGAATTATGGCCGGCTGCACCATCTCCCCGCTAGCCTTCACAATGGCCATGGAGATGATAATTCGAGCATCTCGGTGGGTGGTTGGAGGACAGCATATAAGACCTGGCCTGAGGCTGCCGCCTGTGAGAGCTTACATGGACGACCTTACCACCCTCACCACGACCAAGGCTTGCACTGTACGGCTACTGAAAAAGCTGCAAGATAACATCGAGCTGGCTCGGATGAAGATCAAGCCGAGCAAGTCCAGAAGCATCTCCATCGTCAAGGGGAAGCTGTCCGACCAACGCTTTCTCATTGGCGATGAGCCTATTCCAACTGTCTCTGAGAAGCCTGTGAAGAGCCTTGGCCGATGGTATGATGCCTCCCTTAAGGACAAAGAGCAAGTAGATCAGCTCAGGAAGGATGTAGCCAGCGGCCTGGAGAACATCAACAGAACCGCACTACCTGGCAAGTTGAAGCTCTGGTGTATGCAGTTTGGGCTCCTTCCACGCCTCTTATGGCCACTTACCATGTATGAAGTCCCGATCTCAAAGGTGGAAAAGCTGGAGAGGCTGGTGAGCTCATATGCAAGGAAGTGGCTTGGGCTTCCCAGGTGCCTCAGCAGTATAGGGCTCTATGGCAAAGGAGTATTAGAACTGCCCATTTCCAGTCTAGCAGAGGAGTATAAATGCGCCAAAGTTAGACTGGAGATGATGCTATTGGATTCGAGTGATCCATTTGTAGCCCAAGCTGCACCCATCCTGGCTACTGGGAGGAAGTGGACCCCACTGGAAGCAACCAAGCAGGCAAAGGCAGCACTCAAGCACAGGGACATCGTGGGCCGAGTGCAGCACGGGAGGAGTGGTCTTGGAGCCGGAGCCAGTACACCGGCCTGGAACAAGGCTACTCCGTTCCAGAGACGCAAGCTGGTGGTCCAGGAGGTACGTCAGCAAGAGGAGGCAGCAAGGTGTGCAAAAGCTGTTTCACAGGCAAAGCAGGGGCAGTGGATGACTTGGGAGGGAGTGGAGAAGAGGAAGATCTCCTGGCAGGAGCTGTGGGAGATGGAGGCATTTAAGGCTAGCTTCACCATCAGGGCCGCTTATGATGTACTGCCGTCTCCCAAGAATCTTAGCCAGTGGTACGGAGAAGACCCGACATGCTCCCTCTGCCCGACTCCAGCTACACTAAAGCACATCCTGGTGGGCTGCAAGACCGGCCTCACTCAAGGCCGGTACACCTGGCGGCACAACCAGGTGCTACAGTGTCTTGCGGCAGTGATGGAGAGTCGACGGATGAGCGTCAATGCCCTTCCTCCACCATCTCGTAGGCCGCCAACAACATTTGTCCGGGAGGGCGGGGGCCAAGCCACTCTCACCACCACAAGACCAGAAACTGGACAGCTAGGTGGGGCACGGGACTGGAAGATGCTGGCAGACCTAGGCCAGAAGCTCCGATTTCCAGCAGAAATAGCAACATCAAATCTGCGACCAGACCTTGTGCTTTGGTCGGCCTCACTCAAGCAGGTCTATATCGTCGAGCTCACGGTGCCCTGGGAGAGTGTGGTGGAAGAGGCTTACGAGCGCAAGAAGCTAAGGTATGCGGACCTTGCAGCAGACGCACAACAACGAGGCTGGAAAGCTAAGGTCTGCCCAGTTGAAGTAGGCTGCAGAGGATTTGTAGCCACCTCAACATCCAGGCTTCTTCGAGAGATGGGAGTGCGGGGGAAGGCCCACAGGCAGGCAGTCAAAGACCTTTCCAGGGCTGCTGAAAAGGGAAGTCAGTGGCTGTGGATAAAGAGGAAGGACTCCGCCTGGGCTGTCGGATGAGTGATGGCATCTAGGGAGTGAGCCCGGGACGCCGGATCTCACTGCTGAACCCTCTGGAGGTGTCGTGGGTCAATCAGCGAAACATCGAAGAAGGAGGGCGCCCACTTGACAACCCATAGGATGCCATCAATCATTCGACCCACCCACAGAGTCTCGAGTATGCAGAAAGGGATATTAACACCTTGTCCTACATAACAGATCTGACCAGGTACAGATCATTTTGGACAGGCTGCATTACTGCCACACACCTGTAGAACAAAAGACATGCAATTAGAACAACAACTGTCATGGTATATGAACATCATTAAGTGCTAGTACTTTACACACAGAACATTGTGCACCCGTCGCGCGGCATTATGGGAACAACTATGCCGCCACGCGACAATACATTTATTATGAAATTACATAGTACTCACTTAATGCGAAATCTGGGCCTGTTTAGATGCACACAAACGTGGTATCCGGGCAGGAATTGATGAGAGGCACACACGTAATTCATCATCAAGGGATCGCAGACGTTCTCTATGTTTAGTCTTTATCGCTGTTAAACTTGAAAAGCCCAGCTCGCATTAGTATGTTGTGGAGAAGGGGAGCAATGTTGAGACAGCCCTGTTTGCCACAATTGGGTATTCCTTGGCAGCAGTCAGCCAAAAGTTATCCATAGGTACATCAGCATGGAGCAGTTTAAATGTGCGGTCTTCTTTGAGTTCAATCAATTGTTCTTGCTCCTGCAAAGTCAAATTTGTGTCATCCAACACTGCCCTGTATGGGTCCCTGACCCAGTCAAAATCGTTGTAGGCTGAGGGGAAATAAAAGGAAAGTTTCTCCTCAAGTGTCGTCAGGTGTTTCTCCATCACTTCGCACAAAGCTGTTGTGTTGAGTGAGGGGAAACATCTGAAGAGTACCCCTTCCGAGGTGTTGTCGCCAGAGGGAGACCTTTAAAACGAAATCCATTTATTTTGTCCGTGCTTGTGAGTAGGTTTTCGTCACGGCCTTGCATTCTTGAGTTGAGGTCATTGAGATATCCGAAAATGTCTGCCAGGTACGCAAGTCTTGCGCACAAGTCGTCACTTCCAAGCAGCTTGGCACCATCAAACTTCTCATCTGTCAAAAATGTTTTCAGTTCCTCCCACAGTTCGTAAACGCGAGCTAGAACTTTTCCCCGTGACAACCATCGGACCTCTGTATGAAGCAATAAGGCACTATGCTCTGCTCCCATCTCCTCACATAAAATAGAAAACAGGCGGCTTTTTAGTGGTCTTGTTTTAATGTAGTTAACCATGCTCACGACTCTTTCCAACACACCGGTTAGCTCTGCTGGTAGCGTTTTAGCAACAAGTGCCTCTCGGTGTAGAAAGCAGTGGGTGACCACAACATCAGGATTTCTCTCTCTCACTCTGCTCACGAAGCCTTTGATACGCCCGACCATGGCTGCAGCTCTGTCGGTGCAAACACCCACACAACTGTCCCACTGAAGTCCTCCTTGGTTGAGATACTCGGATGTCACTCGGAATATTTCCTCCCCTGTTTTTTTTTCGGGCATTGCCTTGCAAAAAAGGAAATTTTCGCGTATAGAAGCTCCATCCACAAAGCGCACGTTAGCCAGGAGTTGGGCATGGCCACTTATATAGGTCGACTCATCGAGTTGCAAAGCAAATTTCCCGCTGCAGCGTATCTTCTCCAAAACAATGCTCTCGATGTCAGCAGACATGTCATCAATGCGTCTCGCTATGCTGTTATCTGAGAGGGGAACTTTAGCAATCTCCTTCACTGCATCTGGGCCTAGCATGACATTGACAATGGCTTTGCAGGCGGGTAATATCAATGATTCCCCCACAGTGTGTGGCTTTTTTGACTTAGCTACAAGTTCCGCTACTAAATAGCTAGCTTCCAGGGCTCTCTCGGACACCTTTGTGACCTTTGTCATCATATTAGCCTGTTTCATAGTGTTGTCACGCAAACGAACAAAATAGTTTGGATCCTTGTCTTGGAGTGCAGGGTGCTTAGTTTGTAAGTGGCGTTTAAGCTTGCTAGGGACCATGGCACTGTTAGCTAGCTTTTCCCCACACACAACGCACAACGAACTCGGTGCGGCGGGAACCCCAGTGAAGGAAAATCCAAATGACAGATACTCATCACTGTACTGTCTTGAGCTCACCGTTTTAGCCTTCTTTTGACACCCACTTGTACTGGGCTCATCATCTGGATCAGGTGTGGGGGGATCTTGATTAGGACCTAGTTTTCTTTTCAAAAATGTCTCCATTAGACTTTTATGCATGTACTGTACCTATCTCTTAATCTCAATAATTGTCGCCTCAGCAAATCTGCCAATTAATTACGCTGCGTACCGCCACCCACAGGCAGAGGGGAGTATTGAGCCTTCATACCACCAACAGCGCGACGACACAAACACACAAGTTGGTTCTTTTTTTTTCACCAATGAAGTGAGGGTATGTAAAAAATGATTTTTTTTCACGGCACACCTGACAGCCGCGGCACAGTGGTTGAAAAACACTGGCATAGCGCACACCTGCTGTGTGTCATGTACACTGTGGGTATATACAGTAATTAATGCACACCTGTGTGTCATGTACGCTGGGGATATATAGTTAATGCACACTTGTGTGTCATGTACTCTGGGGATATATAGTTAATGTACACCTGTGTGTCATGTTCTCTGTGGATATATACAGTAGTTAATGCACACCTGTGTGTCATGTACTCTGTGGATATATACAGTAGTTAATGCACACCTGTGTGTCATGTTCTCTGTGGATATATACAGTAGTTAATGCACACCTGTGTGTCATGTTCTCTGTGGATATATAGTTAATGTACACCTGTGTGTCATGTTCTCTGTGGATATATAGAGTAGTTAATGCACACCTGTGTGTCATGTTCTCTGTGGATATATACAGTAGTTAATGCACACCTGTGTGTCATGTGCTCTGTGGATATATACAGTAGTTAATGCACACCTGTGTGTCATGTTCTCTGTGGATATATACAGTAGTTAATGCACACCTGTGTGTCATGTGCTCTGTGGATATATACAGTAGTTAATGCACACCTGTGTGTCATGTTCTCTGTGGATATATACAGTAGTTAATGCACACCTGTGTGTCATGTTCTCTGTGGATATATACAGTAGTTAATGCACACCTGTGTGTCATGTTCTCTGTGGATATATACAGTAGTTAATGCACACCTGTGTGTCATGTTCTCTGTGGATATATAGTTAATGTACACCTGTGTGTCATGTTCTCTGTGGATATATACAGTAGTTAATGCACACCTGTGTGTCATGTGCTCTGTGGATATATAGTTAATGTACACCTATGTGTCATGTTCTCTGTGGATATATAGTTAATGCACACCTGTGTGTCATGTTCTCTGTGGATATATACAGTAGTTAATGCACACCTGTGTGTCATGTGCTCTGTGGATATATAGTTAATGTACACCTGTGTGTCATGTTCTCTGTGGATATATAGTTAATGCACACCTGTGTGTCATGTTCTCTGTGGATATATACAGTAGTTAATGCACACCTGTGTGTCATGTTCTCTGTGGATATATAGTTAATGTACACCTGTGTGTCATGTTCTCTGTGGATATATACAGTAGTTAATGCACACCTGTGTGTCATGTGCTCTGTGGATATATAGTTAATGTACACCTATGTGTCATGTTCTCTGTGGATATATAGTTAATGCACACCTGTGTGTCATGTTCTCTGTGGATATATACAGTAGTTAATGCACACCTGTGTGTCATGTTCTCTGTGGATATATACAGTAGTTAATGCACACCTGTGTGTCATGTACTCTGTGGATATATACAGTAGTTAATGCACACCTGTGTGTCATGTTCTCTGTGGATATATACAGTAGTTAATGCACACCTGTGTGTCATGTTCTCTGTGGATATATAGTTAATGCACACCTGTGTGTCATGTTCTCTGTGGATATATAGAGTAGTTAATGCACACGTGGCCTCAAAATCCTAAACATCCCAGCAGCAGTGAATACAGCTCAGGCTGCTTCAAAACAAAGACCTCAAAGCTGCTTTTCGAAAGCTTGTGTTCCAGTTTAGGTCCACCACAACTGAGACCGTGACCACTCTCTGGGCTGCTCCTCAGGCGAAGGCTGGATACATCCAAACTCTTTAGTGGTTGACTGTGCCGGGCATCGAAGCTGGATCCGGTCCACGCCGGCAGTATTCTGAGTGTCCTTTCCTCCAAATATCCAAAACCTCATTGTTGCCATAACTACGGATGGACAAGACGGATCCAGCAAATCTATCTCTCGTGAGCGACTGCTCGGTTCCCTTTCAGAAACTGTTTCGCTCATCAGACATGCGTGTGCATGTGCGTGTGCATGTGTGTGCGTGTGTGTGTGTGTGTGTGCACCAGGATGCCTTTCTCCTGACTCCCCTCTCTCTGGCTGGCTGCTGGGCCTCTGGTTCTTCAGCGCTCACTGGAGAGGAATGTCTTCATCAGACCGGGTGAGGAAATGACTCAGGCAAATAAAGAGTGTGTTTGTGCTGAGTATACCCACATAAACGTTTTGTAAATAATACACTTTTGTTTTTAATGATCATATTTGGCAGTCACCTTGCTCCCTCTCCTTCTCACGTGATGGATGGAATCCCTACTGCCTTTGACCCCTGGTGTGAGAACTCTCTGTCCCATTGTCTCTCTGTCTCTCTGTCTATTTGTCTATCTATCTGTATGACTGTATGACTGTATCTCTCTCTCTTTCTGTCTTTGTGCCTGTGTGTGTCTGTGTGTTTGTGTGTGTGTGTGTGTGTGTGTGTGTGTGTGTGTGTGTGTGTGTGTGTGTGTGTGTGTGTGTGTGTGTGTGTGTGCGCGTGTGCGTGTGTGTGTGTGCGTGTGTGTGTTGGACTATTAGGAGTATTTTTTACCTTTGACCTGTTTATCCAGGCGATACTGTTGAGCACCTCTAAACATACTGTCTGTCTGTCTGTCTTTGTGTCTGTCTGTCTGTCTGTCTGTCTGTCTGTTGTTCCATCTGGTAGCCGGTGTCCATGCTTGCTCTTAGCTAGTCCTCATTACTGCCCTCAGCATGGGTAACAGAGCAGCACCCATACCTGTTATAACACTCAGCTACAGCAATTAAAGGTGCTTTTTCACTCTTTCTCTTGGTCTTCTCTTTTACTCTTTCTCTCGGTTCTCTCTCTTTCACTCTCTCTATCTCTCTCTCTCGCTCTCTCTCTCTCATGCTTTTCTTTTACTGGATTTTCTGAGTTTGCCATGTTGCTCATTTTTCTTTCTGTGAAAATGCCATATGGAAATACATCTCTCTCTCTCTCTATCTCTCTCTCTCTCTCTCTCTCTCTCTCTCTCTCTCTTTCTCTCTCTCGCTCTCGCGCCATATTGTGTTTTGCCTGGTTTGGCCTGTCTGGTGTCAAATACCAACTGCTAGATAACAAATAAGGAACCAAAACACTTGCTGCTAAATGCTAACATTACAACTTAATTACAATGTAACAATAGCCTGGATACCAGACCGAACTTAGCCCCGCCCACACATTTTTTGGTTGGGAAGTTCGGTCTGGCATTACTCCCTTGAGGAGAAATTATCTGCGGACAGATATGGGCGGTACCAATCAAATTGTTAAGGCGGGCTTTATACGATGATGGACAGATGATCAACAGTAACGTAACCAACCACGTCACCAACACACGAGTTGAATTCGTTTTCAACAAACATGGCTGCCGCTGGAGAGCTGAAATGTATAGATTCGAGTCCATTTAGACATTGACAGTGCATTCATTTTGAAAGAGGAACAGAGAAACGCGATTAAGGCATTTGTCAATCGAAAAGATGTTTTTGCCTCCCTTCCTACGGGATCCGGTAAAAGTGTAATGTATCAGCTGCCCCTGGTCACATACTACGTTGTTCTGATTGGTTGCAGGTAACCAATTGAGCGAAGAGGCATTTTTTCTCCTGGTTCGGTTGAAACACGCCCCATAATCACAGCCCAATGGAGCGATATCAGACTCATATTCTGACTAGAATTATGAGTATGACATCGTCAGGCTAATGTAACAAGGTAATATGACAATACTTAACAGCTTGTAATTCAACACATGTTTACACATTAATCCCCCACGATCAAATGTCCCCACTTCCCAAATCTCTTGCCAAACTGAATGTGTGAACAATAGTTTTAGTAATTTACTATCTGCATCTGCCAGTTCAGCTTGTTTGCTTCCCTCTTGAGCTCCTCTACAGTATATGACACGTCTCTGACCCAGATCAAAGGTCAAAGGTCTCATATACCCTATATAACACTCACTGACCCAGACCAAAGGTCTCATATCCCCTATATAACACTCACTGACCCAGACCAAAGGTCTCATATCCCCTATATAACACTCACTGACCCAGACCAAATGTCTCATGTACCCTATATAACACTCACTATAAACAGGAGAGTTCTGGCCTGCTGAACAACTGAATCCACTGCCCAAATTAACAAGCTGGGAAACAGAGGCTTTAAACCTCAAACGGGACGAAAAATAATACAGAGT
>NC_045160.1:20759719-20762219 GCF_900700415.2 Clupea harengus
TGAGGAGACTTCTGTAGGCAATTTTGTATTCTACTTGTGGTGCTTTGCAACATCTTGAAAATACAGACACCTAATTTCCTGTAGAGGAACAGCATCTGGTCATCTGGTGGTCAAGTTGTTGTTTAGACTTTTTGAACTTGTCAAACGTTCTCGAAAATGTTAATATATAATTATGACCATCAGTTATAATTTACAGTTTTTCTCGATTGATTACATTCAAAAACTGGAACTTATGGCACAATGACCACAACCTGTAACTCATGTGCCAACTCCCTAAACCAATTCTGCTAAACTATAAGCACAATTATCTGCTTTAGACACAGATTTCAATTGTTAACCGCACTTTCTTCAAAACACAACACACAATTATCTGCTTTGGACACAAATTTCAATTGTTAACCGCACTTTCTTCAAAACACAACACACAATTATCTGCTTTAGACACAAATTTCAATTGTTAACCGCACTTTCTTCAAAACACTAAACACCATCCTCTCTACTTTGCACACTTCATCAATGCCAAAACCTCCTTGTGTTCAGACAGAACACACTGCTATTCAATTGGCAAAACTTCCATTTCCAAGGCTGTTGTGCAATTTGAAATCAAAGCTTTAGCAATATGATGGCCACAGGTTAGCTCCTGGTTTGGAGAACAATTGATGGCAACATTGAAGTGAGAGGTGATCAGAAAGGCAGAGGAGTGAGAGTAAGAGGAGGAGGAGGAGGAGGAAGAGGATGAAGAGAAAGAGCAAGAAGGAGAGCCATTATCTCTGATGAGATTCGGGCCACTGTGGTCAACCCTGTGGTCAACCATGGTTTGACCATGCAGGAGGCTGGCCAGAGGGTTCAACCAAATATAAGCCTCTTCTCAGTTGCATCCATTCTCTGGACATTCAGAAGAGGGAATAGGTAAGAAACACTACTATGACAGGAAAACACTAGTTTGAATGCCTTATCAGGAGCATAGTATTCTTGTATTTTCCATTGTACTGTATCTGTAAAATTACGTAAACAAATACAAAGTGCAACCATTGATGACCAAGACTAATTCCTAAACATCAATACAGTGAGCCTAGCCACAGTGGACAGATAATTGTGTGTTGTGTTTTGAAGAAAGTGCGGTTAACAATTGAAATTTGTGTCTAAAGCAGATAATTGTGCTTATAGTTTAGCAGAATTGGTTTAGGGAGTTGGCACATGAGTTTCAGGTTGTGGTCATTGTGCCATAAGTTCCAGTTTTTGAATGTAATCAATCGAGAAAAACTGTAAAGCAGGTGTACAGGGTGCCTTTTGTCAGAAACTCCGACAGTCAAACAGTTATGCTATGACTATGTGCAAGTAAGTCATATACATTTCCACAACTGATTGCATCCTATCAGCACTGACACATTACTGTACTGTTTTGCAATCCAATCCAATGTTACAGTTTTTCTCGATTGCTTACACACATGAAGCATGCCTCGTTTTCTCAAAACTCTAAACACAAATCCCTAAACCACTCACACAAAATGCAACAACATTCACAACACTTTGTAGGTCTATTTCTGATAGCACATTGTCAATATTGTCTTCAGCTAGAACAGGATGCAGTAGTTTTTTGTCCTTTTTTATTTTACATTTTTCTTTCTTTTTTTTGTTGACTGTACTGGCCTATATCCTATTGTTTGTTCTGTGCAAATCATTTACACATTCATTTGTGTTTGCTGTGATGTATAGGCTACAGCACTTTTGGAAAAAATAAAGAAATATTTTAGGTGTTACTGTATATTTGTGTGTTGTTTTATATTTGCGTAAAAACATTATACAGTTATATTTTACTACAGGAGTAAGCGTATAGTATCATAATGTTCCTGATAAGGCCTTCATACTGGTGTTTTCCCATTTCATAGTAGTGTTTTCCATTGAGCACATCAGTGTTCAATCAATGGGCTGTGTTTGTCATTAGAAAACAAAGTACCCTTTTGAGGTGACATAACACTGTTTTGAAAGCAAAGTTGCCTTTTGCAGGATATATAAAGGGTTTTGCATTTTGTGTGAGTGGTTTTGGGATTTGTGTTTAGAGTTTTGAGGAAACGATGCTTTCAAAAAATGTGTGTTAGCAATCGAGAAAAACTGTATGAGAATTACTAATCTCTTTACGGTAAAAATATGAATTTTATATTAAAACTAAATAAAGTGTAATTGTCAATTAATTTATACAACTTGCTAAAAAGCCAACATTGATAAGGCAGCCTCTGGGTAGGGGTATGCAAAGCAATGCTTTACTATAAAGTCCAGCATGTTTTGAAATATGCCCTAACACTGAACTCATTGGTTCATAGTTCATGTGTAATTACCATTCCCATAATTCCTGAGTATCAATAATGTATTTTAGAATAATTATATGTTAAATGGAACTGTGACTTACAGTTTTTCTCGATTGATTACATTCAAAAACTGGAACTTATGGCACAATGACCACAACCTGTAACTCATGTGCCAACTCCCTAAACCAATTCTG
>NC_045160.1:20767219-20772219 GCF_900700415.2 Clupea harengus
CAAGCTGACAAAGATCCTTTTTAATTTGAATTTGACAGCAAGAAAGAGAGTCCGTGAAGAGAAAGGAAGAGACAAATTGACTAACGGAGGAAGTGGCCTGAAATCATCATGTGTGGTTTTATGTAACGTGATGTGTATTTAGTTTTTTTTTTAGTTTTTGTTTTATCTGTGTTTGTAGTATGTGTGGTGTGGGTGTGTATGTGTGTGTGTTCTGTGGTGTGTGTGTGTGTGTGTTGTCGAGCCCTCGGGCACATAGACCTGAGAGGCTCACCTCACCAGGCTCCAGTGACTCATCAGGGCTTTGTGGGAGGGATGGATAGACCTAATCACAGGGCAGGGCTATGGAGGAGGGAGAGAGAGATGGAGGTAGAGAGAGATGTATAAAGACAAAGAGAGAGAGGGAGAGAGAGGGAGGGAGAAGTAGAAAGAGGGATAGGGAGGGAGAGAGAGAGATGGAGAAAATGACAGGAAGTGAGAGAAAGGGAGGGAGGTAGAGAGTGGGAGAAATACTGAGGCAGAGAGTTAGGGATGTCAGAGGGAGGGAGGTGAAGAGGGGGAGCTAGAGAAAGAGAGGCAGGGAGAGAGAGAACAGGAGAGAGAGAGAGAGAGAGAGAGAGCGCGAGAGAGAGAGAGAGCCACAGAATGAGAATAAATGCAAATGAGAACAAAGTGGGACTCTGACCACATAGGAAACAGTTGTGAGGTTTGTGTTTGTGTGGTGCACATGCTTGTGTGTGTGTGTGTGTGTGTGTGTGTGTGTGTGTGTGTGTGTGTGTGTGTGTGTAAGTGTGGTTTGTAGGTGAAGGCAAGGCAGAGGGGGCTGGGGCTGGGGTCTCGGAGAGCGCGTACCTTTATGTTCTACTGAGCAGAGCAGAGCGAAGCCCAGACCCCACTCCACAGGAGAGGGCAAGGCAGGACGGAGAGAGACAGAGTCACAGTGCCACAATCAGCCATCTTGGAAAAGTGAAAGAGAAGGTCGAGGGATAGAAGAGGAGGAAATGGGAGTGTGAGAGGAAGAATAGAAATATTGCGAGAATTACAACACAGATCAAAGTGAGAGGGCTTGAAGAAAGTAGCAGAACATAGGAGGAAGAGATGGAAGCTGATTTTTCCAACCATGAAGTGTTTGCATCAAACCACTCACCGCAAGGGATTGTGGGTAATGGCAGTTCTGTTGACGCAGAAAGTCATTAAATCAGCAAGGCACCAATCAGAGAGCGACAAGCAATGTTCCACCGGGGAGAGAGCAGGAAGTGCTAACGAGACAGACAGGAAGCACACGCAGGGAGGAGAGGGGTACCACAGGAAGAGGTGATCATAAAGCGTACAGCCGATGACATCAGGGATGGAGGAATGGAGAGAAAAGAGAGAGAGAGAGAGAAGTGTGTGTGTGTGAGAGAGAGAGAGAGAGAGAGTGAGAGTGGAAGAAAGAGACAAGCAGAACCTTGGCTAGAATAAAAAAACTGGATCATTTATATTCCATTTCCATTATTTATGATTGTTTATAGTAGCAGATATATCCAATGGTTTGGGCAACCTTTGGAAACATAGATGTACTTTAATTGCTATTTGCAGGAAAATAAAAATGTGCAGTGTCTTTGTGAAATTCTATACATGTAAATGTACTGATGGTATTGATCACATTTACTGGACTGGGATGCCCTGTTTCCTAGACGCAACAGACTTTTGTCATACTTTTAACCGTCAACGGAGATTTCGAGAGTCTTTATTGTAAATCCCCACATAACCCTATGAACTAGTTAATCTTGGCTGGCGTGTGTGGAAGTATAGGGGGCACACTTATCGCTGACACCATGCCAAACAATTCACTCACACTCATTCATTTACCATTGATCAAAATCTCTGTTTTATTGTGTCAATATTGTTCCATCAAATCACTGTTATTCCGTTGTCTTTACATATATAATATAATAATGTTTGACAGCGTACTTACCATGCTTGTTCACCAAACAAGCTTGAATGAGTTCTTGCCGCCATTGATTATTTGCCTGTATTAGGAAGTGCGCTCCCGTCCCGAGAAAACTTTATGATTTGGGCAGGTTCGCGAGGAACGTGGTTTCGCCCTCGCGAAAAATCAATTAACTGAGTTATAAGGTTTTCAGTCGTAAATGTGACCTATAACTATTGCTATCAATATCGTGAAGGCCTGGTTGAGTTCAAATTATTATTGTTATCATTTTAACTTTGTTTAAAGTGCATTTCTTCTGCCACTTGACATAACCCCTGAGCTGTGAGCCTGTGATGGTATGGGCCAATTAGGGTGAGTTTAGTTACCTGTTAAAAGAGTTAGCGTGGTAGTAGTGAAAAAAACTGCTTTGATGAGAGTTTGTTGGTGAGCTATATCTATGCTCTTCTGTATCTTCCTCAGAAGTGTGAGGCTGACATATTTGTAGTGTGGAGACGTAGAGTACGACACTGTACTATTTATACATATACGGTGATATAATCTAAATGAGCACGCCAAAGTTGAAGAACGGACCGGAGGACGTAGTCAGGATTCTGTAGTTTATTTCAGCGTGGAGACCCCCTCTCAGCTGGTGCTCAGAGAAAGGCCTACCTGATTTTAGAATATATTGGCATTTATACCATTCAGTCAGGTATAATACAATAGGGGAGAGGGTGACCACACCCTATAGGTGATAAGGGAAGGGAGACAGTTGGGTGTGTAGGGGTTCACCTATGGGGGGAGGGGGGTCACAACATCGGACAAAGGGTGATAGCAGGAAAGAGGCTATCTGGGGGGGTTCACATGCTCACATGGGGTTCACATGCTAATTGTTCAGGTCTCAGTGAGACAGACAGAGTACACATCCAAGATTATGAGTTACAGATACAAAATAAGGCTACACTTGTTCTTTTACAACAAAGAATAGCAATATTTCCGGTTCCATAAACAGTCTTTTGTAAATATTTTAGTTTTCTTTTATATTCTCAGTCCTTTTGTTTATATTTTTCAGATTCTTGTATTATGCAGAAGTGTGAGGCTGATATCTTTGTACTGTCTCAGTGTAGAGACATAGAATACAACACTGTACTATTGACAGTACATATACAGCCTTTTGTAAATATTTTAGTTTTCATTTATATTCTCAGTCCTTTTGTTTATATTTTTCACATTCTTGGATTATGCACCTGGCGAAGGACAAATACATTTCCATGTACCGAGTTTGGTCTGCCCTGCTGCCTACAGATCCCAAAGCATACTGTAAATCCATTTGAATTTTAACATAGGATGCAAATGCATTCCAAGGCTTTAAATGGCTGAAAGCTATTTAACCACATATGTTTTTGCATGGTGGAAAGTATATATACATTTAAGTTTAAATAATAAACATTACATGGTAAGCTATGTACAAATATTAATCGTCGTCATTCAGTTTGACAGCTTGACATTTCACTTCAATGAATGTTGGTCTGTATAGGGGATGTACTGTGTGTAGACAGTGACTGAAGATTCCTGTTGATAACCCATGCAGCATATTCATACTCATGTCTATTGGCTTACGCCTAAGGAATATGTTTATGCTGGTAGAGGTGTGTGTTTGTTGTGTGTGTGTGTGTGGGCGGGGGGGGGGGGGGGGGGGGGGGGGGGGGGGGCGACGGTCTGGGACAGCTGCTGTGTTGCTAAGCATGTGGTCTCAACGCCATTTAGGATGCATAGATAACACCAGAGGGGGGGCTGGTTGTAGCATGGTTATAGTCATCAACCCCCCTTATGCACCTGTTGCTGATGTCACCTGAGTAGAACACCTGTACTATGCATGGACTCTGGTTGCTGTTATGGAGAAGGCACTGAGGTTGAGATTACTGCCCTCTGCGACCTTGTCTGTGTGGGTGCAGGTAGGTTAGGTTGGGTGGAACCGTTGTGTCTTAGATCATTTCTTGGTGATGCAGGTCAGGTTGGTCAATCTCAAATCCAAATCTCACAGTGCAAAAAAAAAAAAAAACAGATTTGATGGTGATGTTCAGATGTATGGTGCGATCAAGAATAATGGAGTTTAGTTTTCAACTAAAACAACTAAAACAACTGATATATAGTGTTGGGTTTACCATGCCTTTATGTTGAGCCTTTAAATAGTTCGTTCATTCATTCATTTGCACATGGAATGTAAATGAAAAGTCAGTGGGTGACCTCAACAGGTGCCCACACACACGCACATTTTCTCACACGTAAAGGGCTTCAGACGTTTTAATTTTTCAGTGAAACTCCAAAACCCACTCCTGTCTCCCACTGTTTTGGGGAGGGACGGGGGGAGGGGGGGGATGCGCTCCTGATGCTTCCTGCCATCTCACAGAGAGCTATGAATAATATTTGGGCTCCAATCATTTGGGGCTGAATTTAAATGAGTCATTTCAGAGAACAGCACACTTGACTGACAGAACCATTTCAGCGAGAGTAAGAAAGAAAGATAAAAGGAAAGAAAGACGTAAAAAAAATTAAGAACATGATGGCAAGAAGGGGCAAATTGAGGGATCATGGATTCTGTGATATAAATACATCCATTTCCTAAATCTCAGTCAAGTGCGGATTTGGAATGTTGGGGCAGACTGGGAATAGCAACAGGAAGGCAAAGGAGTTGTGGAGTGTTGCTGAGTCTCGCTCGGAGTAAAGTATCCAGCCCACCCCCTCAGAGAGAGAGAGAGGTAGTCAGACACATGGAGACAGATACAAAAGAGAGAGAGAGAGAGAGAGAGAGAGAGAGAGAGAGATAGTCAGACACACAGAGACAGATACAAAGCAAGAGAGAGAGGGATAAACAGAATAAGAAGGGAATTAAGGAGAACAGGAGAATGGCAGTCTGGAGGAGAGGAAGAGACAGACTGAATGAGAAAAAGGCAGAGGGTAACGGAGTAAGAGTAGAGGAGAGGGGGCTACAGAGAGAGGGGGAATGAGAGAGAGAGATGAAGACTAAGAAGGAGTGAAGGAGAGAGAGAGGTGGGAAAGTAGGAGTGAGAGAGAGAATAGGAGAGACAGAGTG